>NC_083098.1:129150187-129457687 GCF_949774975.1 Lagenorhynchus albirostris
CTAAACATGAGGCGCAAAGACATTTCTTAGAAACTCATGATACCAGAACTAAGAGGTAAGTGAAATTTAGGAATGGTAATAGTCTCAAGTTCAGATGAAAATTACTAGATAATTATAGAGGAAATTCTACCGTTAAGAATGGAATAAGAATGTCTAAAATAAAGACTGAATGTGATTGTGCTGGGTATACCTCAATGAATAAATAAAGATTTTATATTTAAGTAATCACATTGTATACATCATCTGATGATGGTGTGGTTGCTGGAAAAAAACATTATTTTTTGATATGTTTCTAAGCCCATGCTGTGTATGTCAACAGTGAAACAAATATAAATTACTGGCCCCAAAATAACATTTTGTAAAGCACTACACTCCCATCTCTCTCACCACAGCCCTGCACTTCCAATATGTCATTCCTAGAAAACACCATTACTAATCACCATTTATTCTACAAAACTTCTTTTGTAGGCCTTCACAACTGCAGGGAAGAGTACCTAAACCTTAAGAAATGATTATATCTGCTTTTTAAAAAGTTGCCAAAGCTTCTTACTGAATTACATCTGTTTAAAATGATAGTATGACTTTTTCCATCCCCATCTCTTCCCTTCTAAAGTTTATAAAGCTTATTTTAAAAATAGAGAAAACTATTAAGAAATAAAGGAAAATAATTATAGCCCTATTACACTGAATTTGTTACATTTCTTTCCAGTATTTTTAGTGTATTTTTCTTATACTTGAAATCATCCTGTATTTACATTTAAAAATCCTGCATGTATGTAATGTTGCCCTTAAAAAAACCAAAAGAGCCCGTTTTTTGGTTTGTTTTTACCAGCAAAATGAGTTTTTTTGGGAATAGCAAAGAATTGCAGTTCAAGACAAGCAAACTGTGGCAAACCGTAGGCAAGTCTGGAGAACAGAGGAGAGGAGAGAACAGAGGAGAGAAGAGAGGAGACTGGGGAGGCTGTGGGTTCTTCGTTGGCTGCAGCCCTTGGGCAGCTTGTTTTTGCTGGGTCAGGAGGCTGGCATCTGCAAGCTGTGGACTGATAAAGCTCCTTTTAAACACAAATGATAATGCACCCATCAAAAAGGTATATTGTGCTTTACTTAGCCATTGCCCTTACATTAAATACGTAGATTGTTTCTAAATCTTTCATTATACATCAAAGCTTTTCCCAGGATTTCTGGGTATTTCCTTTAAATAGCTTCCTTAAAAGGTTGTATGACTGTGTTAAAAACTGAGCTTTTTATATGCATTCCCAAACTACTTCCTAGAAAGATTATTTCATTTTATATTCCCAGTGGCTTTTTAGGAGAGTCTCTGTCTTACTGCACCTTTGCTACCCTTTGAGTGTTTTATAATAACTGAAAGTTGGTATCTCTTTGCTTTATTTTGCATTTATTTTGAGTTTAATACTTTTTTTCAAATATTTATTGGCTATTTTTATTTCCTCATTTGTGAATTGCCTGCTAGTATTCTACATACATTCATTTATTGGGATCTTGGTATATTTCTTACCAATTTTTAAGAGCTCTTTATAGATTATCGCCCTTTTCTGATCCCTGGTGCTAATATTTTACAGTTTGTTGCTTTTATTTTTTTATTCTTATGTTAAACAGATTTTAATTCTTATGTAGTCAAATATGTTAACCTTTCCCTTTTGTAATTTCTTGTACTAATTTGAGAACACTCTTTTTGCTAGTAATCGCGCGACCCCTGTACTTTATTTTTTTCTGTTCCTAACCATCTTGATTTTTTTATGGTGTATGTGCATTAATACACACCATCTGGACTTTTTATGGTGTGTGTGTATTAATACAGTCAAGAATGTAAATAGATCTTTCTGCAAATATCTATTCAGATATAGAGGAAAAACTCTAAACCATCTGGATTTTTAATGGCGTGTGTGCATTAATACAGCCAAGGATGTAAATAGATTTTTCTGCAAATATCTATTCAGATATAGAGGAAAAACTCTAAACCATCTGGATTTTTAATGGCGTGTGTGCATTAATACAGCCAAGGATGTAAATAGATTTTTCTGCAAATATCTATTCAAATATAGAGGAAAAATTAATACCTAACACATACTCATTTCACAAAATGTTTAAATATTTTCATCTATTAACTTTTCCCAAAGAACTGTTTTTCTAGTTAAAAGAAATCCCTTTGAGGTTTTTATTGGGATTACATTAATCTTTTAGGTTTATTTAAGATGTTGATATCTTGTAAATCTAAGTACGAAAACTCATGTGTGGAGAATATTGTTTAAAGAAACTTTGGTTTCTTTGTTAATTATTGCTCAGGAAGCCAGTGAGTATGAACCCAGTTCCTGTTCTGATAGGTCAGGTGGTAGTACAAAGTATTAGTGAAGCTAAGGAGGTGGCTTCATGTGATTTAGGGCCTCATTTAGGTTAGTTTCAGTGCTGTGGTTTGTTCAGAATTGTGAAGAGTTTGAGATTTTATCCTACTTACAAGCTGACAAATTATCCTGCCACAGTTTCCTGAGTGCTGCCAGAAGATATAAGAAACCTGGTAAGAGACAGAAGACTTTATTACTCACAGCAAAAGCGCTAGCCAGAGTCAAAAATGTTTGCATTGGTTCCCTGTGCCCTCCAAGTAGGATTGCCAGATAAAATACAGGATGCACAGTTACAATTGTTTCAGATAAACAACAAATAACTTTTTAGTATAAGTACACCCCACATATTGCATAGGACAAACTTATTTTTATTTGTATTTGCTAAACCTGGTACCCCTATCCCTGAGTCCCATGGGAGTGTCAGAAAAGACCCATGATGGATGTTTACACATAGTGGGATACATTACAGAAGAGGCACACTGAGCTTAGGGATTCTACCTAAGAATAAAAATTCTACTTTTATAATAAGTGGAAGCAAGCCTGCTCTTTTCCAGGGTGAGACATTACCTCATCCCTTAAGGTTGCTTACTATCAGCACAATCCTGAGAAATGGCCTGGTCAGAGCCTTGCATTCTTGGCATATCCAGCAAGAACAGGTAGGGCTGTTTAGGGCCCGTGGTGTATTGCTTCTCCCTATATGGTAGCTCATTGATCTTCTGCTTTGGCTGCCTTAGTGCATATTTGACTCCCAGGAGTTTTGGGGAGTAGGTGTATTCATTTCTGATAAAACTGGAAAAGTTACTGGACTCCCAGACCATTAGTTTCATTGGATTAGTATTTCTGAAAAGTATATTTCCTAAACCACCTGCACCAAGGCCTCCTTGGAACTTGTTAGTAATCAGGCCTTCCCAGATCTCAATCAGTAACTCTGGAGGTGGAGCCTAGCTCTCCATATTTTAATAAGCCCTCCCGGTGATTCTAATGCAAGCTGAAGTTTGAGAACTAGCACATTGGTTTATATAAAGACAGGGAAGGGGAGCTTACATTTGTTGTACAACTTCTATATTCCAGATTTTGCATCAGGTGCTTTACATATGTTATACATATTTTTCCTTCTGTCTTCTCTAGACGGATGTTCCTCTTCTAATTTGATATATTAATTTCTTCACTTCTAGCTTGATATATTTATTCCATCTTATTTTTCATATCTCAAATATTATTTTTTGAAAGGTTACGTACATTTTCTTTGTCACAACACCCTGTTCTTTTCCTCAGGGCATTTACTGTAATTTATGATTAGATATTCTTATTTGTGGCCTGTCTTTGCCTCTGTACTGTAAACTTCACACGGATAAGGTTATGTCAGTTTTGCCTAGCACAATACAAGGCACACAGTAGATATGTTCAGGAAATATAAATGAATGAATGTAAAGTGAAAATGCAATACCTATTCTGTCTTCCTATGAGAGCCCTGAGGATCCAGTGAGATAATGCATGTGGAAATGCTTAGAAAAATGGACTGTTAATATGAAGTTTTATTAAAGTAAAAAAAAAAAAAAGAAATAAAGATATATTTCCCAGACTTATATAATATTTTTTAAGAAAGGGGAGTTAATAAATGCTGACAGTTTTCTGTGGGGGTCACTCACAGAGCTTGAAGAATTTTACAGACATTTTACAGAATTTTACAGACATCTTATTGTCTTAATTCTCAATACTTTATTCAGAGTCCTTATTACAAAATCATTACAATTTTTTTTCCTAAAATATAGAATGGTGCATTATTTTGATTTTATTGAGAAATAATTTTTTACTTGCCCCATATTTATAACATTTTGGTGTACTAGAAATAGGCTTTGAAATGCTAAAGATAATAATCTATTAAGCATAATCTATACTAATAGTTTTGTCTATTTTTTAAATTTTTATTCATTTTTTAAAATTTTATTTATTTTTGGCTGTGTTGGGTCTTCGTTGCTGCTTTTCTTCGTTGCAGTGCGCGGGCTTCTCATTGCAGTGGCTTCTCTTGTTGTGGATCACGGGCTCTAGGTGCGCGGGCTTCAGTAGTTGCGGCACACGGGCTCAGTAGTTGTGGTGCAAGGGCTTAGTTACTCCGCAGCATGTGGGATCTTCCTGGACCAGGGCTCGAACCCGTGTCCCCTGCACTGGCAGGCAGATTCTTAACCACTGCACCATGAGGGAAGTCCCTTGGCTATTTTTTAGATTAATGTTTAAATTTTTAGTTCTTTTGAGAATGTTTACTGCTATCTTTAAACTGGATTTAAATGTCTAATTTTTATATATATGCTTCTTTTTTAGCTCTTTGTGTTTTTTTTTAACATATGCTCTATTTCTCATTATTATTCCTACCTATTTTCATCTCACCATGGTGAGACTTTATTTTTTTAAGAAAGGCAAAATAATTTCCATTGTAAAAACAAACTTCTTTAAAAATATTAAGTTATATTTAATTGATTATCTGCTCAAAAGTTTCTGATTTCTTAATGATTTTTTGTTATGTTGTTGTTCTTTTGTTTGTTTCATTTTGGGTTTTGTTTAGGTTGTGGTTTTTGTGGCCAGATGATACCCTGAAGAATAAGAGGTGTAGGAACAAGTGTGGTTGTCTTGGTGGCTGCAGATTCTTCGGCGGCACAGTAACTGGCCTAGATTTCTTCAGACTTGAAGAGTTGACACCTTCCAGTAGCTCTGCATTTTCAAGCACAAGTGCAGAGTCTGATATGTATTATGGACAGTCTCTGCTACAGCCTGGAGAATGGATCATTACTAAAGAAGTTCCCAAAATTGTAGATGGTAATGTGTTGTCACTTGTGTTAATCTTTTATTATCTTCATCCCTATGCCATTCTGAGAGAAGTTCAGTGTTACTTTGTTCAACTTAGTTTTTTGAGCAGTCTTACACATAGGGTTTAGTATAATCTGTCTTTGTTTTGCAGGTGATTAACTCTAACCAGATAAGACTAGTGAGTTTTTCAGAGTTGCACAAGGCAAAAGTAAATCTACTATTCAGATCTTCTGCGGTTAACATGGGTGATTTTTTCCTAGCCCAACTTATTCTAAATATTTCCTTATATATCATTATTTCCCTAGAATCCAGATTCCAGAAATATACTTAGGAATAGCTATGCTTTGAGGTAATGATTGTTTTACCAGCTTACCTTTATAGGAAAAACTTATCCATAGAAATATTTATACTATTGGCCCTCATTTTATTCACTACTTTTGCAAAATATTCTTCTTACTAAAACTGTACATGTCAAGAAGAGAAATTTGGTCTTAGAGCCTGTAGGATAGCTTTGCAAATACATGAGTTTGATATGAACAGTGAATGGTGGCTTTAGGCATACTGGATTTATATTTATCTAGCATCTTTTCTCCAAAGACTTCAGAAATGCATTTTCCTTTGTGTTTCTTAGTTGTGTATTCCTACAATTAAGTGCAATATTTACTGCTTAAGTTGCCATGCTGTCAAGAAGTGAAATGTAGAAAAGTCTTGATATCTCACCAGTATTTAGCTATTTTTCCTTGATCCATTCAGAAACATTAACTTAGCTCTGCCTTTTGTCAGTAGACAAAGATAGAAAAGAAGTAGTTTTAACTTTAAGAATTTATTGGATTTATTTTCATGTGTAAGGAGCTCTTAGAGGAAAGAGCTAGACTACTACATATGCCAAATTCTTGTTTAAATGATATTTCACTGAATATTAATAAAGTTGTACATGTTATTTTAAGATTACTTGACTTCAGCAGTTTTACTAGAATAAGAGCAGATTATCTTATAAAATCAGCAAACACCAAAACTTCTTGACATTTAAAGGTCAAGAAACATACGAAATAAAATTTACTTAGCTGTCTTCTTATAATATTACTTTCTTACTTTTGAATAATGTTTGTTTTTAAAGGTGTTCACAGGCATTTCTTATTTCATCCACAAACTACCATGTGAGTTCTTTATTTTCCCTGTACATGGTGAAGTAACTGAAGTCATCACTGAGGCTGAGTTGCATGAAGTCAAAAAGTCATGTATATGGCTGAGCATAAACTAGAATTACAGTCATCGAAACCACTTTAGTTCTTTCCACCCTACTAGAGCTGGCACTATTTATAAAGACGTTGTTTGATTTTCTGATCTGCAGATCAAAATTTAACTATCGCAAACTCAAGGAAGAAAATCTACAGGGAATTTACATATGGTATAAAAGGGAGAAAATAGCAATTTCTCTAACAGTAAACAAAAGAAACCTCATTTTAGTTCTTATACCGTGTAATAGGGAGTGTCTGTGTCTCCTAGTGATTTTCTCAGGAATGAGCTGTAATTGGTAAATTGCCATAAGTTTCTTGTGCAGGGAAGATTGGAATTAGTCCCTGTGTATTCCAGGAGCCACATATAGATGTACAGTGTCAGGATAGAATCAAGGAGGGCATATCAATGGAACTAAAGAATTTCCTTGGAAGGTCAGTGAACACTAGTTTCCTATCACTTAGAAATGATTCAAACCCATTTTTCTTTTGACTTTTGTTGGATTTTTACATTTGTGGTGGTAGAAGCAAATAATATTACTTATACTGTAAGTTCTTAAGTCTTCTTACTACTTAAGTTCCGTGTAGAAGTGCCTTCTGCTTGGAGAGATGTTTTCTCCTACTAGTATGTTCTTCTTTCTTGAGTAGCACAAGGATGGCTGGAGAAGAGGGGAAGTAGGGCAGTAGTTATTTTTTGGATCTAAGCAGCTATAGAATTCTCCTTTTATCCCTCTCCACCCCCAATTTACATAACACATCACGGGGCTCTTATAAAAGGCTGAGAAAATGTTCCAGATTAAAGAAAACATGACAACTGAATGTAATAATATACAGACCTAGATTGGATCCTATACTGGAGAGGGCAGAAGTGCTTTAAAGGACATTATTGGGTCATTTGAGAAACTTGTAAAGCATGTGGTAGACTAGATAACAGTATGGTATAAACCCCAAATATACCAAGTTGATAATTATACTGTGTTTTTTTTATTATTCTTAGGAAATAAACCTTTAAGTATTTAGGGTAAAAGCCTACTACATCTGCAAATTACTCTCAGATGGTTCCAAAAATATTATGTCTTTATAAAAATAGAGCAAATGGGGGCAAAGTGTTTAAGATAGGTAATTTCGAGTAAAATACCTTTGATGGCTTGGTTATCACTCTTGAAAGTTTTCTAAGTTGGAAAATTTTCATATAAATAGCTTAAAAAAAGAAAATTCACTGTGTATGGACTCTGGATTCATACTTATGTTGATATCTTTCTGTAGTGTTTAGCATATTCCTATGTGAAATTAGTTATTTGTGCTTTTTAAAAATTATATACTTAAAAACAGGGAATTGGATTAAGTTATTATATTTTTCATAGATTGCTTTTGAAATTATTATGTTTATGTAACTCACTTTTTTGTTTGTTTAGGTAATGTGAATGGCATGAAGAGGAAAGAATGGGAAAACAAATCAGTGGGAATAGAAGTAGAGAGAAAAACTCAGCACCTTAGTCTTCAAGTACCATTGCGATCTCATAGCTCATCCTCTTCTTCAGAAGAGAATAGTAGTTCTAGTGCTGCACAGCCTCTATTGGCTGGTGAAAAGGAAAGTCCCTCTTCTGTTGCCGATAATCATTTGGTTCAAAAAGAATTCTTGCATGGTACGAAAAGAGATGATGGCCAAGTGAGGTCAGTATTCAATTAGATTTAGAAACCTGATCGTAGGATTACAAGTGCTTAAAACTGTGGCAAGAAAAACTTCTCTCTCAACTCACCTGTTGTAGAGAATTTTTTCTTCTCCTGAACTTATTTTTAAATGTCCATTTGCTGTTGTTTTTCTGATTACAAAAGTAATACATATATATTCATTCCAGATGTTAGGAAAATACAGAAAAGTATAAGAAAAATGAATATTTCTTGTCATCCCACCACTGAGAGTGAACCATTGTTAACATTTGGATATTATCCTTCCAGTGTGTTGAATATTTTTTGGTCCTTCTTTTGGCCCCTAGTTGATTACTTTGTTCTTGAAATACACTTTCCTCTCGACTTGATAGCACATTTCAGATTTTCCTCCCATCTCCTTGGCTTTTCCTTCTCCGTCTCTATTTCCAAGTCCTCCATTTTTTTTCCCTCCCCTTCTTTCTCTTCCTCTTACAGCCTGCCATTTGTTAAATGTCATTATCCCTTAAGACTGTTATGTACCCTTTTCTCCACTGACTCTATACTGTTTCCCTAGGCAGTTTTAGTAACTGTTCGGCTTCAATTATGATCTGTAGCTAACATCTTATAAATGTTAAAAACTCCATCCAAAACCTTTGTCCCTATGAACCTAGCTGCCTTCTTGATGTTTCATGGAGGGCTCAAACTCAACATATTAAAAAATGATCTTGTGCCTATCATGTTCAACTTGTTGTGCCTCAGTAAACGGCACTAGCATATCAGTTGCTGAAGTCAGAAATATTGGGGTTATCTGTGACTTCTCCCTCTCTCATTTCCTCTCATTTAATCAAAGGCCCCTGGTATATTTTGTTATATAAACTTTTAAAGGATGTGGGAAAAAAAACTTATAAGTGCATTAGTGTTCATGGATTATGGACAGATGGTTATACTCTGGGTTATACTCTGGGTTTCTTTAAATTTTTATTGTGTTTTAAGTTGCCTCAATTTTTTTGGAACTCTGTGGGGTAGGAACATATATTGTACTGTTTTGCTACTTTGTATGGATATTTTATTGTAAAAGTTTACAACTTCCTTTATTTGTAAAATAAATGATTAATATATACAGAAAGGATTTTATAAGTACTTCTATTTATACATAAATTATATGGTGTGCAGTAAATGTTAATAGTTTTTGTTTCTGTTTTAGCATTCCTACAGAAATTTCAGGAAATAGCCCTGTGTCTCCTAATACTCAGGATAAGTCAGTAGGTCAATCTCCCCTGAGATCTCCCTTGAAACGACAAGCCTCTGTATGTTCCACCCGACTTGGAAGTACCAAGAGCCTTACTGCTGCTTTTTATGGGGACAAGCAGCCTGTTACGGTTGGAGTCCAGTTTAGTAGTGATGTCTCCCGAAGTGATGAAAATGTACTAGACTCACCAAAGCAGAGAAGAAGTTTTGGTTCATTTCCATATACACCATCAGCAGACTCTAATTCATTTCATCAATATCGATCAATGGATTCCAGCATGTCAATGGCTGACAGTGAAGCTTACTTTTCTGCAGCTGAAGAATTTGAGCCCATTAGCAGTGACGAAGGCCCTGGAACTTATCCAGGTAGAAAAAAGAAGAAAAAGCAAGCCCAGCAGATTGACTACAGTAGGGGTTCCATATATCACAGCGTAGAAGGACCACTTACTGGCCATGGAGAAAGCATTCAGGATCCTCGGACTCTGCCATTCAAAACTCATCCTTCCCAGGCTTCCTTTGTTTCTGCATTAGGTGGAGAGGATGATGTTATAGAGCATCTGTATGTT
The DNA here is from genome assembly GCF_949774975.1 of Lagenorhynchus albirostris. Classification (NCBI taxonomy): domain Eukaryota; kingdom Metazoa; phylum Chordata; class Mammalia; order Artiodactyla; family Delphinidae; genus Lagenorhynchus; species Lagenorhynchus albirostris. The sequence goes on from NC_083098.1 coordinate 129,160,049, forward strand.
GTAGAAAGTGAGAAAACAGTAGAGAGCGAACAGATTACTTCTCAGCAACCTGTGATGAATTGCTATCAGACTTACCTTACACAATTCCAAGTAATTAATTGGTCAGTGAAGCATCCAACCAACAAGAGAACCTCTAAGTCCTCATTGCATCGCCCCCTCGATCTGGATACACCAACCAGTGAAGAAAGCTCATCATCATTTGAACAGCTTTCTGTTCCAACTTTTAAGGTAGAAGCCAAATCATTAATTTCCACTGATAAATTTATGTAGGAAAATTGATTTTTAAGATATTGAAAAAATTACTCTCTCAGTCATTTCGCTACTTTTCTGAAAGATAAAATTCCTGAAGTCATGGCTTCATGTACGACAGTAGGCCTCAGGTTTATTGATGAGTATTATAAATTTAAGCATATAAAATTAAGGAATAGTTTCAGATTTGATCGTCAGAGTATTAACAATTAACGTATAGTCTGTGTCAACATTATATTCTAAGATTAGGATCATGTCTCTGTGAATTCATATTTTCTGTGTCTTAAAAGTAAAATTTTAAAATAGTTTTTAATTGTTGGTGTTCTATTATATTAATCCTTAACTGCTTCTATGCAAATCTAGTTCTGTACACTTGGTATTTGAGATATTATAATTTAGTATTAATTAATTATTGTCCATTTCTGTAATGTATTCTGTAAATAGCTTTTTTGTTTTTTTTAGGAAAGCTAAAAATAGGTCAAAATATATTTAGTGATAATATCCAATATGAAGACATTTTTATAAAATTATAAATTTATAAGAGAACTTTTTATGATTTTAAAGACCAAAATTGAGCATATAAAATCTTATGGAACTGATTAACAATTCAAAAATCTCATGTGGTATATACTAACATGTATATATATACTTGTTTGAAGTGTCTAAATGTTAATATTCTCATATTATATTCAGATATTTATTATATACTACTGTGTGTCAGTCATTTGATGTTCAGTGGTGAGGGAAACAGACATGGGGCATATAGTTTAGGGTGAGAGATGGGCAGTAAATAGATAAATGGATAAGTACAGTATATGATTATGAATTCAGAAGTGTTATGAAGATAAAGGATGCTGGGATAGAGAATAATGGGGAGTGGGGCTGCCTAGCTTGTATTGACATGAAAGGTCAATCACAGGAGGTAATATTTAAACTGAAACTTAAAGGATGAGGAGGAATTGAGGAAGGGAAGACTTAGGGGCACTATATACTATATTCAGGGCACAGGCATCGGCCTTGCTGAAGTTCTAAAGTGGGAAAGAAGTCTGTGCATGAGACATAGTGAGTTAGCAGAGAGCTTTGCACATGGTGAGGTTAGAGACCTGAACAAAGGCGAGGCCATTAAGGACCTGTAGACCAGGGTATCAGTAGTTAGAATTTTAATTTCATTGGGAAATTCATGAGTTAGGAAATGTGATGTGATCTCATGTACTTTGGCTACCAAGTGGAACAGAATTGTCATTACGCAAGGAGGAATTGGGGTGATCACCTAGGAGGCTGTCGCAGCAGCCTGTGCAAGAGATGATGGGCTTGGACCTAGTGATGGAAATGTGATAAGTGGAGTGAAATATCCTTAGACATAAATGCAGTTGAGTAATATGTATTGAAGGAAGAAGAAACAGAGAGTCACAAAGTTTTGATTTTAAGGTTGTGCCCATATCTTATCTTGCCTAAGATAAGTTACCCATGCCAACATTTTAAAATGTTCTCTTTATTCCATGTGAAAATATGTTGGTAAATGAATGTTCCAGTATAAAACTGAATTGCACTTGCTCTGAAAAATAGAGGTTAGAATTGCTGTGAGAGGTTAGAATTATTGTAGTATTTTCAATAAATCTAGTTTGATTAGGCAGTCAAATCTCTGGAGAAAATAAGTCAAGGAATTCATATCTTTAAACAACTTCAAAAATAGAACATAAGAAATTATTTTTCTTCATTAAATCTAAATAATAGGCTAGCATTTAAAGGGGTTTAGTTTGGTTATTCAAGTGCATTATTTATTTGTTATCTTTTATGGATATAAAATACAATCTAGCTTTTCCTATAATTTAATGTTACTCTGGGATTCTTTCCTACTTAAAAGTTGATTGTGCTACAAGACTCTAAAATTAGCTTTTTCTAAGAAAAGCACAATTTAAAGAGGAACTATGGAGGAGAAACATTTGAAGCACTTGCTTTTAAGCTTTAGTTGTATAGTCTACTCTCGCTAAATCCTTACAGCCCTACTCTGTCATTTTTCTGAATAATTAGAAAATGAAATTGCCAGTTGAATATTTCCTGTGATTTTTTCAATTTGTCAAATATTTATATCATACATATCAAAATCACATTAACAAGGTAATTTGGATATTCACAAGTATCAGTTTATAGCATAAATTACAGAATAATTAATATTAAAATTCTAGTCTATAAGTAATGTTTTATATTATTCTAGGTTATCAAACAAGGGCTCACAGCTAACTCTTTACTAGACAGAGGAATGCAGCTTTCAGGATCAACTTCAAAGTAAGTAAAAATTATATACTTTTGAAGTTTAAAGTCAGTCTTTCTTGATTATGAGATACAGAGAGTTCGTTCTGAGGAATAACCACTCTTTACTTGACTGTTGTCTTTATTTTTTGAATAAATTGACCCAAATAATTCAACTCTGTTGTCTTTCATGGCTTTGCCTACATGTATAAGTAGTCAGTAACATTTCTTTTAGACATACTATGCAAACCATAACTTGGCATATTAAAATTGGGAACTAACAAGAGTTCAGTATTATAATTTTCATATTTTGGTAGAGCCCTGCCAAGTAAATATATCAAAATTTTTTTTTATCATTTGATATATTAACCATCTTTGAACAATTTGCATTTTACTGCCTCATTTGTCTTGTCCTTGAAGAGTATTTGGGACATATAATATCTAGTCCAATTTCATGAAATTTTTAGTTGAAATAAGTATAAGTTTAAGGGTCACTCATCTTAAGGAAGCTCCAACTTCTATTTTTTTCATATATATACTGGTCTTTTTAATATATACTTTGCTTGTTAAATTGTATAGTACACCATATACTCCTCTGGAAAAGAAAGCTGTTGATAACACAGATGATGAAACATTAACGGAAGAGTGGACTTTGGATCAACCAGTCTCTCAGACCAGAACAACAGCCATAGTTGAAGTAAAAGGAACCGTTGATATTGTTCTGACTCCCCTAGTGGCTGAAGCTTTAGACAGGTATTAATTTTGTCTAAAACTACAACTACTATTTTATAAAATAATAAGTGTATGTGATATAGTATTTTCATGAAAAAGAACGATGATGGCTATTCTGATTGAATAGAAATGAAAATATATTTTAAAAGGACTATGTTTCAGTTATCATTTGTTACTTTTTCAGCCTAAATAATTATATATTGCAATATTATAATAGTTATATTACATTGTATTTTCTACTTTTTGCTTTTGGGCTGATAAGCATAAAATTTATCAAATACCCAGGAACTAATTATTAAGTTTGATAGTCTTACTACTGTCTGGTTAATGAAGGTATAAAGAGGAAATAATATATTGTCTGTCCTGCAAGGAGATATAGTCTATCTAGGGAGACAAAACTAAGATGAATAAAATCTAGAATGGGACATAATGGGATAGATTAGATAAACTAGATCATAATTGATATTAAAATGTTTCATATACTGTTTTTCTTCCCTCAGGTATATTGAGGCCATGGTTCATTGTGCTAGTACTAGACATCCAGCTGCAATTGTGGATGATCTACATGTCAAAGTCCTCAGGGAAGCTGTCCAAAATAGCAAGACTACCTTCTCAGAAAATGTAAGAACCTTTTGTTCAGTGAGTGTGGCAAATTGAGTATTCTTCACAGGTGCATAATATCCAGCCTTGAAAAAAATTTGAATATACTAAAATTTTATTAGTCATTTAAATTGGAATACGTGAACATTTCTAAATAATCTTTATATGTCATTGGCTCCATAAGAGACAGCATAAGAGGAGTAAAATATTTATTAAAATGTAGCATTATTTTTTCTTTTATTTTGGAAGTAGTTTAATTCTAAGCCTTTCCTAAAGAGCTTTGGTCCTGAGTGAATGAGTATTGTTTAGGAGTGGTACATTCATTTACTAAGAAAGCAAATCTGCATATTATTTTGGCTTTCCTCTGTGATTAGATAACTTGTATCTTAATAGTTTTGAGGTTATTTTTGTTCACCTCGGTGAATCAAGTCACTCACTGTCTTCTGGTGTGCGATATTTTACTTAACACTGTGGTCCTAGTCACAAAGCCAGTTTCTTAGCAGTCATATCCTGGTGATTAATCCTCATCTAGTGATTGTCCACTTGACTTTCAGATGTATCTGAGTCGCATTTGGACTATGGACCAGAGGCAAGGTGAAAGTAAAGCTGATTGTTTTTAGTGATCCAGTTATTCAAGATATATTGGCATTTCATGTGATAGGTAGTTTGGCTAGAGGAGTACAAATCAAAAAAGAAATTTGAAAATATTCCCAGCCAACAAGGAGCTAATTATCAGAAACCAAATATGTTCTCAAGTACATGTTTTTATGTAGGCTGATTTTGCTTTATTATGTATCACTTCTCTCAACACTGGGGCTGCCAGTCTATTTTCTAGCTTTTCTAAGGTTTGGACTTTAAGCCTGGGAATGCTAAACCAGATGGCAGCTGGTACCTAGATGGGTATAAAGGAGCACAGTGAATAACAAGTTGCTGTTGTAGATGATATGGAAATTACGAAAGGTCTGTGAAATAATAATTCCGCTTTCAATCTTTTTAGCTATCTTCCAAACAGGATGTTAGAGGAACAAAAACTGAACATTCTACCATAGGAATGACTAACCAAGGACAAGCACAGACAAATCTTACAATGAAGCAAGATAATGTAACAATTAAAGGTCTTCAGGCTAATGTTAGCATACCAAAGGTAAAAATTTAATATTTAAACAAGTTTTCCTGAAAGAGAATATTTTGGTGGTTTTTATTCTTTGTATTTACTAAACTGAATGGTGGTAGAATACATTGTAATATCAAAAATATATATTTTATTTCCTTGATGATCTAATGTAACATTTAATGTAATGTAAATAGTTTACTTAAGCAGAATGTTGGGTAATATTTACTAAAATAATTCACATTGATCCAGTAAGAATTTAATTATTTTATGAGAGTTTATAAGCTTCTCCTTCATTACTCTCATACACATAGATATGCCATTCCTAATGGTAGTTTTTCATTTTCCTATATATCTTATGTTTAAGTGATAACTTTTTACTTTTCAACTCTGAAATATGTGACATTTTGTGTGTTAGGTGAACTTATGTTTGTTACAAGCCTCAGTGGAAGAATCTCCGAGTACAGCTCCTAGTAGAAGTGTGACTCATGTTTCCTTAGTAGCACTGTGTTTTGACAGAATTGCTACACAAGTTCGTATGAACAGGTAAGAAAGAGTTTATTAATTTGAGCCATGACTATCTTGCTGGATGCAAAACCAAGCTTTAACCATCCTTTTAATACATTTTGGAAAATTCTAATGTTAAAACTCAGAACTGGTATTGGAATTTCAAATCTCACTTTAAGATTAGCAAAGTAGGGCTTCCCTGGTGGCGCAGTGGTTGAGAGTCCACCTGCCGATGCAGGGGACACGGGTTCATGCCCCGGTCTGGGAAGATCCCACATGCCGCGGAGCGGCTGGGCCCGTGAGCCATGGCCGCTGAGCCTGTGCATCTGGACCCTGTGCTCCACAACGGGAGAGGCCACAACAGTGAGAGGCCCGCGTACCGCAAAAAAAAAAAAAGATTAGCAAAGTAGGTTTTAAAAAGTTTGTACTGTTTTTATTCATACTATCTTTTAGTAAACACTGAAGAATTTGTTATTAATATTGGTTTAATTAAAATAGTGGATTTAAAAAAAATACTAGTTAAATGTTTTTACTGAACTATGTATTATTTAAATGTTAACCATCATTCTCTTTCTCTTTTCATAAAGAGGTGTGGTTGAAGAGACTTCAAACAGTGCAGACCCTGGTAGAACATCAAATTTTGATAGGTATGTTCATGCCACTAAGATGCAGCCTCAGTCATCAGGATCTCTCAGATCAAACGCTGGAGCGGAAAAAGGCAAAGAGATTGCAGCCAAGTTAAACATTCATCGAGTTCATGGGCAACTGAGGGGTCTTGATACAACGGGTAGGAGTCTACAACATATTTTTCTTTGACATGTATAAATGTAAGAGGATTTTGCAAAAGGAAACATAATTTTTTTCCTTTGAAGTTTGCTTCAATTTGAGTATTTTATCAATATAAGAAAGAGAAAGGTATTTCTGTATATATTGAACACATAGTATTTAACTATTCATTACTCACATTCTACGCAGGATGGAAGGTAAACTTTGGTGGGAAGGTGGGTGGTATGGCCCCAAATTAGAAACTGCTTCTATCTTGCATCTCTTTTCTTCATGGTATCTGTTTGCTCACTGTAGAACAGAGAGTATGATCTTTATAGTCTTTATTTCTTTTTAAAATCATCCTGTAGGCACAGCTTTGTTAAAAAGAATAATAGTGGTATCAAAAGCAGGTAGTCTGATCTGTAAAATATAGCAGCAATAAGAATAATAGACATGGCTGTGCTTCTTAATATCTTTGAAGAATTTTTAATGAACTGAGGAAATTATCATAGTTGACTGCTACATGAAAGGTGGGAACCAAAGCTGGATTTGTAAAATGATCTCTAAAGAGCTAGAAGAAAACTTAGTTCAGACGTAAACAAGTTATCTCTGGGTGGTAAATTTACATGTGTTTTTTTATCTTCTTTTTGCTTTTCTGTATTCATTAGCTGTAATCAGAGAAAGAAATGAAAAAACAGTAAGATAAACTAAAAATCTCTGCCAGGCACTCAGGATGTTGGCTCCCATATTACATATTGAAAGGGATGGAATTATGGCAATATCTGTGATGAATTGTTATATAAAATATGTTAGCATAAATCAATCTTTGAGTGAAAGCTATAGTTTTCCTGGAAAATAATGTTTTTCCTAAGGCTAGGTAATTAATTAAAATCATTTTTTATTTTGTAAAATGATGAGAAAGTGTTTAAAAATAGTTTACTGTGAAGCTGAATTATTCAGGAACTTTTTAAGTTTAGATTTTTAGAGTACCCTATAATCTCTCAGAAATGAATTTATCCTGTCTCTGAGCACTTATCTGTTAATTATGGAATCTTCTTTTCTCCCTCTAACTTCAACATGAGTCTGGCACTTTTTAAGTAGTATGACATTAGGCAGTGCTATTTTAGAAATTGGTTGGTTCATTTGTCTATTTTTCTTTTTGACAGAATACTAAGATATCTTTTAAGACAACCACTGTGCCACATGCTTATGTTATTTGTTGTTTTAAAAAAATATACAAACCTCTGTCTTTAAAAATGGTCATTTTGTTTTCTTTTGATAATAGATATTGGTACCTGTGCCATCACTGCTATCCCCTTTGAGAAGTCCAAAGTTTTATTTACTCTTGAAGAGTTGGATGAGTTTGCTTTTGTGGATGAAACTGATCAGCAGGCTGTTCCAGATGTAACTCGAATAGGTCCCAGCCAAGAAAAATGGGGATGGATAATGTTTGAATGTGGACTTGAAAATTTAACCATAAAAGGTAAGCTTTTTATAAAGATTTCTGCTTAAGTGGGGAACAAATTGGCCACACACTGCTGAAAAGTTTTGAACAATCATGACTTTCAATAACCTGAATCAGCATATTCAAGCAGAAAGTGTGGCATCTGGGATTATTTACTAGGAGTGGGTGCCCCATCCCAATTGCGTAAGTGGAGCTTAATGAAATTATTGTGTGATTCAAAACTAGCAGAGCATCTAGACATGTAAAATGCCTGAGCAAAGCAGTGCATAGTTCAGAAAAAATTCTCAAATAAAATATAAAGCCTCTTAACTTTTGGAAGTTTGCATCTTTGGAAACTGGATCTTTGATTAGTAGAGCCTTGCCATATACGATGAAAATACTGTAAATCCTTTATTCAGAGATACTGACTTATATTTATTTTCTTTTACATTACTGACTAATACATTAAAATAGGAAAGCTGAATTGTGTATAAGACTTTTAGGCTTAGTTATGTATAATAGTAGTGTATATGCCTATAATTCCTTACCTGATATTGCAATATTATATCACTTTTATAGATAAGGGCAAAGTTTTGGTGAGAAAAAAAATCTTCATGAGATTTTTATTTTTTATTTTTATGGATATGATAGAGTACAGCATTGAGCCACCCAGTGTTTTTAATAAATAAATTCTTTCATTTGTATAGGAGGAAGACAGTCTGGTGCTGTTTTATATAATACTTTTGGAACTATGGGTAAAGCTAATGTCACGGAAAGGGGTGGAGTGCTGACATCCAATAATTCTTCTGATTCTCCAACTGGCAGCGGCTATAATACTGATGTCTCTGATGATAATCTTCCTTGTGACCGAACAAGCCCTTCTTCAGACTTAAATGGAAATTCTGTTTCCGATGAACAAGTTGGTGTATTTCTAATAATAATAATGATTTGGGAAAATAAAATAGAAAACTACATACCCAATTCACATTTAATTTCTGGAGTATATTTCCTTGTCTTTCCATGTTGTGGATTTTGCTTAAATGGTAGCCAAGGCATCTTGGTGATTATATTCTACTAGAGTATAATTGCTAAAATGTAGGCACCATATTATAGATATATTTATATCTGTCATAGTACCTAGCATAATATTTTGCTTATGTTAAGTACTTAATTATATTTGTTGAATTAATGAATTAATAGAATTTCAGAAAAGCAGGCTTTATTTTTATCTTATTTGAAGGATTTGAGCAGAATTCATTTTTTAAATAAACAGTTTTGTTATTGGTAGTATTTCATGTAAGTTTAAATATTTTTGTCAATATCTACCTATTTCATTTGGAAGCCTGAAGAACACCTTACATGCAACTCATTTATTATTTTTATTGTATAATTTCATGGTGATGAATATAGTAACAGCAATAATGAAAATATTCAAAATTCTAGACTACAGAATAGTTGTACTACTACCTGATTGGTGACCTTGGGCACATTTTTTTTTTTTTTTGTATTGTCTCCTATGTTTCTGAAATAGGAGTATTATAATGATATTGACCTAGAGTTGTGGAGATTGAAGGAGGCAGTACATATGAAAGACTTAACTCAGTGTCTACAGCATAGTAAGAACTTGGTAAATGTTGTTCTTAAACACACATAGCACTTCTGATCATTTGGAAATTAGACCAATTGAAGAGGAAAGAAACTGCCTTTTAACTAAGAAATGTGTCATGGGTATCTAGTATGCATTGGCAAATCACTCTTGAACCCAGGTTTCTGGGAATTTATTTTTGAAAAGTTTATTTTGATTTGATGCATAGTAAAGGGTTTTAATCACAGTTTTCTTGTGAGGTCTTTGGAAGTATTTGAGAGCTGGGTGGGGATAAGCACTTCGATTAAGGAAATTAAAATATATAGCAGCTGCTCACTGAACAAAGAGCTCGGAAGAACCTATCTGTTCTTTCCTTCTCCTTCACCTTCTAAAATACTTGACAGAAACTCAGGTATCTTCCTGAATCTCTCTGATCCTGTCCTCCTTGGTGGGAGTCCTCGAATTGTGTAACGTTGCTTTCTTTTGGTTCTCTGACTTTTCTTGGTCCATCTCCTTATGTAGTTCATTGTCCTTCATAAATGTGGGTGTCCCCCCATGTTCTGTTCTTGGCTACCCTTCTTGCTCTTTGTCCACTCCCTCACTTGTTTCATTTCCTAGTCCAGGTCCATAATTTGATGACACTGCTCTTTCCCATCAGTTATGCCTTCAGCATCAACCCTTTACTGAGCTTCAGAATTGTATCCAATGGCCTTTTAGATATCATCATTTAGATGTGCCGTAGGCACCAAAAATTCAGTCAGTCTAAAACCAAGTGTTTTGTTACTTTGCTTCACATGTTGTTATAAGTACTTGCTTATTATCTACAAGCCCCTCTCCCGTTTTTTGTTTGTTTCTTTGTTTGTTTGTTTTTTGCGGTACGCGGGCCTCTCACTGTTGTGGCCTCACCCGTTGTGGAGCACAGGCTCCGGACGCGCAGGCTCAGCGGCCATTGGCTCACGGACCCAGCCGCTCCGCGGCATGTGGGATCTTCCTGGACCGGGTCATGAACCTGTGTCCCCTGCATCGGCAGGTGGACTCTCAACCACTGCGCCACAAGGGAAGCCCCCCCTCTCCCGTTTTTTAAAGTTCAAGTTCCTCTAGACTGTCTTCTGTATATTTGTATATGCTCAGTTGCCTGGCTCACAGCCCTTGTCTGAAATCCATGGGCCAGATGTATTTGAGAATTCAGATTTTTTTTCTTTAAAAGAAAGGTAATATGCCGTAGCCCTATATTGCCCCTCTCCCCTTCCCTCTCCCTACTGATAACCACTAGTTTGTTCTCTATATCTGTGAGTCTGCTTCTTTTTTTGCTATATTCACTAGTTTGCTGTATTTTTTAGATTCCATTATAAATGATTAAGACGTGCAAACTATTATGTATAAGCTACAAGGATATATTATACAACACAGGGAATATAGCCAATATTTTATAGTAACTATAAATGGAGTATAACCTTTAAAAATTGTGAGTCACTATATTGTACTCCTGTAACATACAATATTGTACATCACCTATACTTCAATAAAAAATAAAATAAAGGTAATATGGTGTGTGTATAAGCTACGTAAACTCCTAGTGGAATCTGAGATAGCACTACATCTTGAAATATTTGAATATTTCTACAGCAAGATATGAATGAAAACACCAAGTGGGATAAATAGTCTCTTACAAGTTCATATCAGATTTTGATGCCACAAAAACAGATTTAGATTTTCAGAATGTTGTGGATTTTGGAATTGCAGATATGGGAATGTGGACTTATATTTAGTGCCTGCTGACTTTAAAATTACTAGGGTCTATGGTTCACATGGTCTTGTAACATTTAGGATTTAAAGCTGTTTTGTGGATACTTTTCATTCCTCAGTCATCCCACAAGAAAATGCCAATCTTTTCTTTATTTTGACCAAGAATATCTAAAAATGAATTAGAAACCTATTAAACAGATATAACAGGCAATGGATTTTGTTTGTTTCTTTAATATTATGCTTCTTACCTCCCTGCATTCTGAAGAGTGGTGATTACATGTTTAAAAAGTATTATTCCTATTTCTCAATACAGATTCAGATTACTAGCATCCAGGATAACTAAGAATTTTTTATTGTATAGTGTTATCTATTTGAACATAGGCTATAATAGTATTTCTTATGGCACTTTATTTGGAAGTTTGAAATATTCTATTAAGATAGAATGGAAAACAGATTGCAGTAGGAAGCAGAAGACCTTAATGCTGTCACTCATTCTCCAACTTAATAGTTGTATGACCTTCGGCAAGTCATAAAACTTCTTTCTCTCATCTAGGAAAAGAAACAGTATCCCTAAACAAATGTGACTGAATGAAGTGATCGAGAGAAACACTTTAGTTCTAAGATCTCTGATTTATGGTTCGCTATAATGCAGTGTTTTTCAGACTGTGCTCCCTGGAGCTTCAAGGATCCATAGGTATTTCTCAGAATAAGGATTAGGCTGAGCAAGGTTTATGTTACCTGTTTTATATCACGGTGTTATTATCTGTAGAACTTGATTTGATAGAAAGGTTTTGTTCGTAAAACATTCTGTGCTAGTGGTTTTAAGGGACTATACATTAATGTTTTTGGTACTCTGTTTTATATAGGATGAAGGAGTTGAATCTGATGATTTGAAAAAAGATCTACCTTTAATGCCTCCACCTCCAGATTCCTGTAGCATGAAGTTGACCATCAAGGAAATTTGGTTTAGTTTTGCAGCTCCCACCAATGTGAGATCTCCTGCACATGCATTTTCTAGGTAAAAAGTTTTAAAGATATATTACTATACCTTGATGTTTCTTTATTTTAAGTAACATACAATTCTGTTTCATGTATTATTTGAATTGTTTTTCTGATATATCTAGTATTAGGGTTGCCAGTTTCTTTTCCATCTTTCCTACTTCATACTTTCTATAGACATTATTCCCAATTTGTTTAACCCTTCTTCTTTCCTAGGGTTTTAGTTTTATTTTTACATGTCACCCTGCCATAAGCTTTTTATATACTCTTTTCACCTCTAACAGACTTTTATATTTTTCTTTATTTTCTGTTATCTATTCTTTGCATTTCCTACTTACATGTTCAGAATTTATCTAGTGGTCAAAAGGAAAGGTAATTTTGCCTAACTAAAATAGCCACTAAGTACAGTAGATATGGGAGATTGTTTGAAATACAAATCTTAACACTTGTTTTTATAATTTTTTTTTTTTCATTTTAAAAGGCAGCTAAACCTTTTAAGCACTGCAACTCCAGCTGTTGGTGCATGGCTTGTTCCCATTGATCAACTCAAGTCATCCTTAAACAAATTAGAAACCGAGGGAACCTTGAGAATTTGTGCTGTTATGGGATGCATAATGACAGAAGCATTAGAGGTATGTTTTTCAACAATACAAGGTATCATACAAAGTTTATTATTGAAAATGATCCCTTATTATCATTGTTGGAAAACATCAGACCTGCAAGTTCTTAATTTCTAGATATCTTTTGTTTGTTGTATCTTTGCTGTGTCATTCTGAATCTGTTGTTTTGCTTTTCACAGAATAAAAGTGTACATTTTCCCTTAAGAAGTAAATACAACAGACTTACAAAAGTTGCCCGCTTTCTCCAAGAAAATCCTTCATGCTTACTGTGTAATATACTACATCACTACCTGCACCAGGCAAATTACTCCATCATTGATGACGCTACAATGGTGAGTTACCAGAATTATATGTTAGCTTTAGAAAAGCCTCTATTCTGTTGAGTAGCCGTTGACCCAGAGGTTTGGGATGAGTATGGGAAGTCCAAAGGAGAAATGTGGTTAGAAATCCAGGATACTGACAAGATTGGGCTCAAATTAATGGCTTGGGAGTTGCCAGCATGAAAGCGTTAGAAGCTGCGGATAAGGATGAGCCTTCTAGGGATGATATGTTGAGTGAGAAACTGGTCAGGGATGGATCCCTGATAAATACCAAAATTAAAGGAGTGTGGAGAGGGTGCATAGAGGTACCCAGAGTGCTGAGGAGGGAAAAGAAGAGGTAGAAGGACCAGGAAAGAACGTTTTAGAAACCAAAGGTATAAAAAATTTCAAACAAGAGAGTAATCATTAGAGTCAAATTTCACAGAAATGTTTAATAAAATAAGGACTAATTAATGATTGAGGGGGGAATATGTAACTGTACGAATAAATACAGTATATCTCTGCACTAGAAAAGCACTATGGAAGCACGTGATTAGAGGTTTAGAGCTTGAGGATCTCCCTCTCCTCTCCAAGTTTCTGGTCAATAGAGAATACACAGGAAGCTTTAGCCAAATTAGTCATCAATGTATCAGTATTATTAATGGTCAGTCAAGCTCCTGATAACCTCTAATGAAAGAATCTGGAGTAAATTATGGATTTCATAAAGGTACTTAGACCTGAGGCTGGTATAGTGCTTTCTACTCCCATCCTGTGAATTGAAGACTGGGAGATCCACAGTGCAAGTTTAACTTGCCCGTCTAGTCACAGGCAGGCATTTCCCATGGATGGATGCTCTGCCAGGATATGGTTTCCATGTAAGAGGAAGAAACACAAGATGACCCTCCTTACTTGAGTCTAGGAATGAAAGGACAGGCGAAGGGGCCTGATGTTCCTCAGAAAGTAAGTGAGGTGATTCCTGCCACCTAGTAAATGGCTCTCTTCAGTCAAAGCTATTATTCCTAATACAAGGAATTGTAGGAAAGGGGAGAGGAGTTGCATATTTTCTCCTTAGGCTAAGGCTCCAATAGGCAAATTTTCTTTTGTAAAATCATCACCATGTGGAATAAAATATATTCTAAATTATGTAATTCTCACTGATCATATATTTAGGTTTCAAAGCAGTTACAAATCCTTCTGTGTCTGTCATTTAACTATAGTAATTTATTAATTTTTTAATGTTAAAATAGAGGTGGTTACCTAATCTGTGAAAGAAATAATTTCCTCTTTGCTTGATGAATATTCCAGGTAGCACAAAATACATTTAATTCTTCAGTTGAGCAAAGCAGGCGAAGTGCTTTGAATGCTTCTTAAGGAGAATCCCACTTGACACCCCATGTTTAGTCTCTTATTTACCTGGTACTGCTGGGTTGTTTATGATAGAAAGATGCAACATTGTGTTTAGTGATTGAGTTCTATAGTCAACTTGAAATAGTGACTCTCCTGTGTAAATTTGGACAAATTACTCAACATATAAATTCCAGTTTCCTCATCTCTAAATGGGAGTTATGAGATTTAAATGAATAAATGTATGCAGAACACTTAAATAGTCACTATTATTGTTACAGTAAGATTACTCCTAACCATGTCATTGTTGTTACAGAGTGATGGCCTTCCTGCTTTGGTAACTTTAAAGAAAGGTTTAGTTGCACTGGCAAGGCAGTGGATGAAGTTTATTGTAGTGACACCAGCCTTTAAAGGAGTGAGTTTACATCGACCAGCTCAGCCCCTGAAACCTCAGTCAGCTGTGCACTATGATCATGAAGATGGGCTTGGGCTGGACAATGGAGGTGGTCTTCAAAGTGATACCAGTGCTGATGGAGCAGAATTTGAATTTGATGCAGGTAATTTTGTAAATATTTTTGCTAGATACTATGTGCTTGGTAACCTAATACTTGTGATAATTTTAATAATTTTTGTCCCAAATTTGAAATGTCATGGCTTAATTATACAACTGTGATTTGTATTAGTCCAAATAAGTGGTAATAATGTTGGAATCTTCTGTGCCAGCACATAGGCAGTAGATAATGCATTACAGAAACAGACATGCATACTTAAATGCTGTTTCCAAGGGTAATTCTTATTATTATCATGATATATAGTACTCAATGAAAATTTATCTTGTGATATTTTGAAAAAAAGTTAAAAGTACCATGGAAAAGGATAGTAGTATTAAAATTAGAGCTTTCAGAACATTTACATATAATACTTTACCAAGCTTTTAAAAAATAAATTAGAAAAACTTTGTATTTAACAAATAAATATGTTATGTGTAATAGGCTGGATTTTATTATTTAAAAAAATTTCAAGTCTACCCCAAAATTGAAAGAATAGTGCAGTAAACATCCCTTCTAATTATCTGCAAAGGCCTAGGTTAATCTGTGAACGTTTCGTACTTTCTTCAGCATAGTTGAATTAGTTTTTGATCTCTGTGCCATTTGGGTGACATGTGAAAGACTGAGCGGAAGCTGTTTGTTCCTTTCTTGAGACTGAGTGAGAAGACTGGGGTTTGAAGAATAAGAGACAGAAGAGTGAATGTTATAGCAGAGTGCACAATTAGTTTTTCAAGAAATATGAACAGTTGAGTTTAGTTATACCACCAGGAACATTGGAGTTGTTGTTTCAAGATTATATGATAATCTATAGCCCACTTGTTGTTTTGAACTGTTTCAGCCACAGTCAGTGAACACACAATGCTGCTGGAGGGAACAGCCAACCGGCCTCCACCTGGTAGTTCTGGACCTGTAACTGGAGCTGAGATAATGAGGAAACTATCTAAGACTCATACCCATAGTGACTCTGCATTAAAAATAAAGGTACATTGTTGCTGCCTTTGGTTAGAGTTACTTAGACTTACAGAGAAGACCTAAACTTTTGTTATCTCAAATGTAAATATTAGGTATTTGCCCTAAATATTCAAGTAGTGTTTTTATGTTGAAATTAACATGATTAGTAACTTTTAGTTTACACATTTCTTTGAAAATTATATCAACAGTCAGTAATTAATATTGAACAAGGACTACTTTAACTACCAAGCCTTAGGGCTCTCTTTTCAACTTATTGAATATCGTATTCAATAAAAAACAATATTGAAATGTTGATCAGCTTACAGTTATTAGTTTTAATGAGAAGTTTTATAAGTAGTACATGATCAAAATACAGTTTGAGTTAAGCTAGTTTTATGACTTTAATTACATTTTTTTTGTTTTAAGAAATTTAACCAGTGCTTGATAAAATAAGACATATGGATAGCAGAGTGGTTGACTGCCACTCAGGAGTCAGACTGCCTTGGTTTCAATCCTGCCCCTGCCACTTAATTGCTTTGTGACTAAAGTTTTTAACTGCACTGTGTGTCAGTTTCCTCATATGTTAAAAATGGAGATTATAATAGTAACCTCCTTCAGAAGGTTGCTGTAAGAAATAATGGAGTTGATACATGAAAAATGCTTAGAACAATACCTGGCTCATAGTAAGCACTTAGTAAGTTATTTGCTGTTGTTGTGAGTTACTTATTTTTTGGTAGTTTCCTTTTCTGAGCACTGGAAACAGTAAATAGTTAATATTTTAACTTCCGTTGACAGTCTGGGTATAATCTTAAATTAATAATTAATACCAAGAATCCATTAGGTAAATTGTATTTTTCACTATATTGAAATATAAAATTTCTACACAGAAAAAAAGTATTGTAAACAAAATGGAAAGACATATGACAAAGGGCTAATTTCCTAATGTGTAAAGATCTTTTCCTAATCACTAAAAAGGCACAACCAAATAGAAAATAAAGGCAGTTCACAGAGGAATTCATATACAAATATGAAAATGTATTCTCTTCTAATTAAAGAAATGTAAATGTAAAATAAAATGAGATTCCATTTCCACCTGTCAGGTTGAAAAATCTGAAAGTTTAATAGTATATGTTGGTGAAGATGTAAGAAAACAGACACTTTCATACGGTACTGGGTGGGAGTGTAAACTGGCATAACCTCTTTGAAGAACAGTTTGTCCATTTTTAAATGTAAAATTTTAAATGTAATGCCTTTTAGCAGTATGTCTATGTCCGGGAAGTGATTCTAAAGAAATGAATGCTCATAAATGCTCAAGAACATGAGCACTTATGAGCTCATGAGCACCTCAAATGACTATTTGAGGACTAATAAATTAGTGCACCCTCGTATGGATGCCTACTATGAAGACTTCAAAAAGATAAAGTAGGTCTCTAAGTGGATGTGGAATGATCACCAAAGTGCACTGGTTCAAGTAAAAATAAAGTATAGGACAATATGTATCTGTGTGTTAAAAAAGGATAAATATGTATATGTGTTTATATAGTCAAATTATTTATATAAGGATAGATAAGAAATGGTTAAGAGGACTTCTTGGGGAAAGGGTCTAGCAGACTGGAGCTCAGGAGATACTTTTTATTGACTAGTCTTTTGTGCTTTTGAAAGTTTTATTTTGTGTAAATATTGCTCTTTTAATTAAAACATTTAATTTGATATACATTTTTTTAAAGTTTGGGCTATAGGCTTATTCTATTTCTGCAGTATAGTTACAAGGCTGGGACACTTTTTTTTTTTGCTGTACGCGGGCCTCTCACTGTTGTGGCCTCTCCCGTTGTGGAGCACAGGCTCCGGATGCACAGGCTTAGCGGCCATGGCTCACGGGCCCAGCCGCTCCGCAGCATGTGGGATCTTCCCGGACCGGGGCACGAACCCGTGTCCCCTGCGCATGGGCAGGCGGACTCTCAACCACTGCGCCACCAGGGAAGCCCTTGGGACACTTTAAATTCTCCACCCCTTAATCTGTCTCAGAATTTTTCCTGATTTATAGTTTTTCCAGATGCTCTGATCATATTTAGGTATTTGCTATTTTTTTAAATTTTTATTTATTTATTTTTTTATTTGGCTGCGTTGAGTCTTCGTTGTTGCGTGCGGGCTTTCTCTAGTTGTGGCGAGCAGGGGCTACTCTTCGTTGCAGTGCGTGGGCTTCTTATTTGCAGTGGCTTGTCTTGTTATGGAGCTCGGGCTCTAGGCGCATGGGCTCAGTAGTTGTGGCTCGTGGGCTCTACACTGCATGTTCAGTAGTTGCAGTGCACGGGCTTAGTTGCTCTGTGGCATGCGGGATCTTCCCAGACCAGGGATCGGACCCATGTCCCCTGCATTGGCAGGCGGATTCTTAACCACTGCATCACCGGGGAAGTCCCTAGGTGTTTTCTATAATGCTCTTCTCTCTCAGAAATGTTTTTGAGCATTCCTTTGTTTATGGATTACAGAAGTCCAAAGAATTGAAATTAAAAGTGCTTTGTTTCAGATCTCTGCTTTTCAGGATCTTTCTGTCTGCATGGTCTTTCTTTGTACTGTTTTAAACTGATCTGGAATTCCAGTCTTAGATGTGACAGAACAGATAGAGATTGGACAATTGTGTAATTTTTGATTTTTTTTGCTTTTCTTCAGAGAATTGCTGGAAATTCTTTTTGGTATATTAGAGCTTTACAGAGAATCAGGTCTTAACACAGAAATTATTATCAGAGTACCAAGAAATTATTATCAGAGTACCAAGAAGAGTAGTATAGTATGAAGAATTTTGGGATAGACATCTTACCACCAGACTCCCTCTTCAGATTTTAAAGGGCATTAATCATTGTTAAAATTAAATGAATGATAATAAATGCTGTCCTTTGTATTGTACTGTAGAGTTATAAAACATTATTACATACATTTGGGATTCACCATAATTCTAATAGACACAAACTGTTTAGATAGACGCAGTTGTTTTAATGTAAACAATAACTAGTAATAAAAACAGTGAGTAGTCGTGGTTATCAGTAGTCATTTTTATGTGCATAAGAAAGAGCCCCGTGTTGTTCCTTTTATAGGGCATTCACCCGTATCATTCTCTGAGCTATACCAGTGGTGACACTGCCACAGATTCTCCGGTGCATGTGGGACGTACAGGCGTGTCAGTTAAGGAGAGTCCAAGGAAGGAGAGCCTACTCAGCTACCTGACTGGAAGCTTCCCAAGCTTGCACAACCTCCTGGAAGGGACCCCTCAAAGAAGTAGTGCCGCGGTGAAAAGTAGCTCCCTAACGAGAACAGGTATATCCTTAGTTTTGACAATTATAAGCTTACTTCTGTGGGAGATTAAGAAAATGAAAACAGGACTTAACGTTTATTTAGATATATACTTTGGTTGCATACCTAGTCTTTTGTATTACACCTTATCTTTGAGAAAGTATTTTGGAAAACTGTCCTGCTTATAACCTGTTGGTGTCTCATGCCCTTAGTTTGCATTTTTAAATTGCAACATTTGCTATTACTATCAACCTAGGCATGGTGTGGAATGCTGTCTAGGCCAGCCAGCAGTGAATTTTTTCCCATTACGATAGCAATAAATTATTTATTAATGCCTTAATATCCAAATACCAGCATCGTGCAGTGAGTTTAAAGACATGCAAAAGGCAGATAATTTAACCTGACTTTTCAAAAAATAAATCACATTTTCTGCTCCTTAGTACATAAATAATACTATACTCAGTAAAACTTTATTTTCAGGAAACACAATGGCCACTGATATGTTATCTGAACACCCTTTGTTGTCTGAACCATCATCTGTGAGTTTCTATAATTGGATGTCAAATGCTGTGGGTAATCGAGGAAGTGTGGTGCAAGAATCTCCTGTTACAAAATCAGGACACAATAGTCTCCCAACAGGTATTGAGCTATCACGTTATTTTACTTAACCATCTAAGGGGTACATGTGAAGTTATGTTAAAATCCTGTTTTTCAGAGGATGGTTAAAAAAATCTCAAACGTTTAAGTACTGTTTAGTTGAAATTGGCTCATTTATGAAATGCCTTTGCTAATATTGCAATTGAGAGAGTCGTAAGCAGTCTCTCAGTGTTCTTGTGGAAAGGCAAATATGTCAAATGCGAGATTATATATAATTTAAAGAGTTTAAAACTTCCATTTAATGTGTGTGGCTTAATTTGCAAAACACCAAGAGGAGGTAAATGAAAAAATGCAAAGTATAATTACAGCATCATGTACCTACAATACAGAAGACACTTTCAGCTTATCCAGAGTCCTCTGAGGCATAATGACAAGCATCTATATACTCTTTATACTTAAATATTTACTTAAATATTTAATTAAATCTGAAGGAGTACTAAAAGGAATAAAGTAAGATTCTTGCCCTCAAGGAGGGAAACAAATGAGGAAAATTTATTAATTTTAAAGGAATATTTATATTCCTTTATTTATAAGCAGCAGAAAAACAGGCAAAGGAGTCACAAAGAAATATTGGTGGCTATTTCCAGTAACATAAATGAAGCCACTCTTTCTTTCCTATTCTTTGCTATTATTTTGTGTTTTTCCAAATTCACTAGATGCATTTATTATTTCATTGTAAAAATGTGTATATATTTTTTAAAAGAATATGTGAAGTAGCCTTTGAACCGTTACTGAGGGCAGCTGAAATTAATCTATGTAACAGCTATTGGATCACTTGTAAATTTTCTTCAGACAAAAAATATGAAATTATGAAAAGTAGTTGATATATGACTACTTACTCAGTCCTTTTTTTTTGCCAGTGCATGGACCACTTTTGAATCTGGAACTGATCCTAATTGTGACTCTTAAGAGTACTAAGACGTGCTAATTCTTAGTATTGGCCCTTGGTTGAAGAAGATAGAAGGATGGTGCTTTTACCAGCTCTCAGCACTTTTCTGGAGCTAGTCTCACTACTTCATAGAGTTTAAATTTCAAAAGAACCAGAAAGGAACATTTCCTCTCTATCACAGGTCTTTTGCCTGGCGAGTTAAAGGATAAGGGGAGTACAGAAGAAAGAAATAGTGCCATTTCATTTTTGTTCCACCTTGGGAAAGCATAGTGGGGAAGAAATTTATATGTGGGATTCTGTGACGCCTATGGCTTTTGTCCTGCTACAGCTGCTTTTTGTAGCCCTGCTACTGTCTATAATTCTGTTCCTCACTGCAAAGCTGATGGGATATCAAATGCTTTTCAAAGATCTTCCAGCCCTGAAGTTTTATATTTTGGAGTGACTGGCTCTAATACATACTTCCTGTACGAGGATGAGTGATATATTCTGAAAATAAAGTTTAATTTCATTTTCTATTAATAAATCATGTCTGTAAAATAACCTGAAAGTGCTGTTTTTTCCCTTCTCAACTTAAATGGTCTGATAATACAATTATAATACAAGTTTCATAAGTTTACTTTGCTGTGCCCCTTTATGTTGTCTTCATTTCCCAGTAATTTAGATTTTATTTTTGAACACTTGCCCTTTTAGGTGTTGCACCCAATCTTCCTACAATACCCTCAGCCTCAGATTTCAACACTGTCTTGTCTAGTGACCAGAATACTTTGGATGGGACACATTCTCAGCATAGCACTAGTCAGGATGATGTGGTAGGTGTAGAAGAAGCCAACCAAGGGTTTCCTGCTGTACAGCTTGCTGATGCTCAGGTGAGCCAGTCTGTTTTTCCCTAATTATAGTGACCTCGCATTGAGCAGTACTTAGCAGCTGGAACCATCAAGTATGTGCACCGTGGAATTCTAGTGAAAATCTTTGTCCTTGCCTGTCTGCCTAAAGCCTTCATGAAAAAAGGAGGAGCCTTTAAAAAGTACATGGGTTAATTATAAATACAAATTAAGCATCTATAGATACTCATTAAACTGAAGAGTGGCATATAGTTAGTTGTCTTGTATAGCAACATTTTTGTTATTTGGAGATAGAGATTGGCAAAATAACATGACTAGAAAGTTAAATTTCATCATTTCCTATAGTCTTTAGTGCTATGTGAAGACTTGAGCGAGCAGTGGGGAGGCATTGAAGATTTTAGAGCAGAGGAGTAAAGTGCCTGGAACTGTACATGTGGAAATGTTATATGAGTAGCAATGTGTTAAATGCATTGAAGTAGAGAAACTAGAGGTGAAAAGATGAGTTAATGAAATAGTTCACACAAGTGGTAATGAAGCTGTTAGCTTAGATGGTTATGGCTTTGATAGGTAAAGGAGAAATACTGTGGCGATCTTATTTAATTGACTAAATGTAGGGAGTAGAGAACAAAATCCTTTGAAATGTACTTTCTAGTTTGAGTGACCAGAAGGCAGGTGGGAGAGTGGGATATGGATATTAAGAGGTGTTATTTTTTCAGGATGAAAGAGACTCGAGCATATTTTTTACTTAGGAGGAATTAGGAAGGTTCTGATCAAAAAAAAAAAAAAGGAAAGGAGGGTAAACTGATAGAGAAAGATTCAGGGAGGGATGAGAAGTGTTGGAATTTAGAGTCATTTATAGAGAGAGATACTTTTTGACATAAAAAGTACTTTTTCCCCGAGAATGTTTGGGAAGGCAATAAGGACAGTTCATAACTGTACAGGTAAGTTTGCAAATTGATAGCCTCAACTTTCTCTCACAATAGGAAGTGATTTATGTTAAGAAATGTGTTAGGCACTTTTAAACTTTCTTGAGATTTACTTCTGTAATACATTGGAGTAGTTTTTAGGGATTCTTTCACTTTTTATTAAAAGAGAGAGAGAGAAAAGAAATATTTTTTATGTCTATTTTGGCCTGTATATACATTCATTGTATTTATTAGCATCCAATACACATTTTTAGAGACAACTATACTATTTTACATTTAAGACTAAAATCTACCAGAGACATTAATATTAAGTAATACAATAAAAAACTGTGTAAGGTGCTTTAGATATATGGAAAGGTTGGAGTGAATGTGAATGTGAAAGAGAGCCCACCAGACTCCCAGAAGGATTGCCTAATAGTGCTGAGGGTCTAGTTATTTAGAACCTCTTGTGTCCTTAGTAGCCCAGCTATAGGAATAGAAGAGGATTGATCCAAAGCAGATGTAGCAAGAAAAATGAGGTGATGAAATGTAATATACAGTCTTGGAAGTTGCTGAAAAGGAGTTTAAGGCAAGATTATGGGGGGGAAAGGAAGTCACATAACTTTGGAACTAAAGCATTGGTTGAGTTATCTGCATGGCCAAAGAAGCCATTCAGAATGATAAACTGGGATGGAAAAGAAAAGAACCAAAATACCAGGTGGGTTTGCAGGATTAACTAAGGGGCATAAGTAGATAACAAAGATTAGGAAAGGTGGAGGATGGTTTGAACCTTAAAGAGGGAAGAGCGTTTCCATTAGGATGAAAGAGCAA
Source organism: Lagenorhynchus albirostris (assembly GCF_949774975.1). Lineage (NCBI taxonomy): Eukaryota > Metazoa > Chordata > Mammalia > Artiodactyla > Delphinidae > Lagenorhynchus > Lagenorhynchus albirostris. Next base: position 129,183,208 of record NC_083098.1, read on the forward strand.
ATCTAAGAAAGAGTAAACCCAAGAAAGCATATGCCAAGCAGATATACAAGGGAGAGAAAAATACTCCCTAAGTTTCCAGTGAGGGGTGAATTGTTTGAATTCTCTCATTCTAGGCCTCTATGCTTTCACAAGGGTAGCTTGTTTTCCCAAGCACAAACAAATGAGATGATGTAGAGACAAGTGAAAGTGCAGACTTGAGTTTCATTGCATAAATGGCATTTCTCCATTTTGATAGATTTTTTAAGCTTCAGGAAAAGATCACTAAGTGAGAATGTGTGGTGAAAGAGTTAGAAGGGGGTCAAGGAAAGCACGGGATAGATAGCATCTATATTTAGGATGTGGAAGGAGGAAAAGGAACCATGCAGCAGAGAAGGAGTAGTCAGAAAGATTATAGTGATCTACTATTGCACACATATAGTTGCTTCTATTTGGGTTACCTCTTAGTAACTATGAAGTTCAGTTAACCAGAGATTTAACCAGAGTGATGTATTAATATTTCCATAGCATATATGATACTTAAAATGTAAAGGAAGTTCTTTGTCAGAAAATGTTATTTTGCAACCAAGTGATACCACTTAAAAATAGACCAGATATTAAAAATATAACATATGAAATGTTTTTATATTAACACAGGAAATTGATAGACTCTTTTGTGAACCTTTTATAGCATATTGTTATGGAAACACAGTAGATATTCAAGCCTTTTTTAAAAGTAAGAAGTAGAATGATTTAAACTAATTCACAATTTTATTTACCTTGTACTTTCACTTAAGTAGGATCAAGGCATCTTTGTCCTTATGATTAATTTGAAGATGAGTGGCACATAGTAGGTGCTCAAAAATACTGTTAAGTTTTAAGTAAAATTAGAGCTATATTTATTATACAAGGCCTTTTTTTCCCCCATCACAATACAGTTAATAATATGTACTGAGGTAGAGTGTAAGAAAAAAGCCACAGTAAATGATGAATTGTTAAGTTGAGGTAATATAAATGTGTTATGTCTTTTAGGTTGTTTTCAAACCTCTTCTGAGTCATACAGGGATCCAGTCACAGGATGCAATGCCTCTCTGCTACCGAATGTACTTTGGAGAACACCTCTCATTTTCAGGAACTTTGGACTGCCTTAGAGCAGATATTGTGGATTCAGACACAGCCAAAGAGAGAAAAGGCAAAAGAGCAAGAAGGTGTCTTACGTTATGATTGTTTTTATGTAAAATTTTGTACAAAAGTTATAATACCTGTTTTTTTAACTTTGCTTTCTTCAAGTGCTGATGCGGTAGTAATTTTAATAGCCTAATGAGAAGATAACTTCCATTTAACAGAAACAGTAGCCACATTTCCTTAAAAACCTGTTGATTTTATCAGTAGGTTATGAGGCCTATTTTTAGGCATATTTTTGTAAGATGTTAGTACATGTATGAGGGTCAGCCAAAGCACTTATGTTGATAAATACACTTTATTTACCGTTGCAGTAGTTTAATTTTTATGATCTTATGGATTGTAATTTTATATATTATTCTTAGAACTTCCTCTTAACCTCCTTTCTGAGTTGACTTGTAGCAGGTAGTATTTTCTATTAGGAACAGAGTAGAAGTCATGCTGAGAGTATGGACTTGCTTTTCACAATAGTGTGGTACCATTAACAATGACCATGAAAGCTGAAACACTGCAGAAGTGACCTTAATGATTATAAAGATTAATGGGGAAAATTACCTTTGTTTTGTGACCTGGAAAAATGTTTATCAAAATATTAAAAAGTCTCTTACTGTTTATTATAAATGTATAGGAAAATGAAAAATATAGTAAAACTAATATTTTGTACATACAATTTAAAACCTTAGAAACATTGAGAATTAAGGTGTTTTATTTCTTTCTTAAAAACTCGTCAAAGGGTAGTTTGTATAGTCCTTACCTTCTTATCATCATGTAACTTAAAACACAGAATGAGCTTCTTTTCTGTGCCTTAGCAAATGTCATACGCCGTTCTCAGCAGTTTTCAACATTTTACCTTTGCACTTTCAGTGTCATGAAATATCTTCACTAGTTCTTTTTACTAGAAAGGTTTTTGCCAACATCACTTTCTCTGGGATACCTTCATCCTTTTTGCCATGACCACTTCCTCTTTATGCTAGTAAGTTTGCCTTCTCTGAGGTCCTCTAGCTGCATATCTAGAGTTTCTAGAGCAGTGGAAGTGTCAACGTTTTCATACTCAGTTGTTTTCTTCTATAACTCCATTTACTTTTCTAAACTTTATTTTTTATTGAGGTAACATTGATTTATAACATTATATAAGTTTCACATGTACAACATTACATTTCTACTTCTGTATACACTACAGCATGCTCGCTGCCAAACATTTGGTTTCCTTTTGTTACCATGCGTTTGATCTCCTTTACCCATTTTGCTCTCCCCTCCCTTACCTGAGCCCCTTTCCCTCTGGTAACCACTACTCTGTTCTCTGTATCTGGGGATTTGTTTTTGTTTGGTTTGGTTTATTTATTTTATTATTTGTTTTTTGTATTCCACATGTAAGTGAAATCATATGGTATGTCTCTGTTTGACTTATTTCACTTAGCATAATGCCCTCAAGTTCCATCCGTGTTGCTGCAGACAGCAATATTTCATCTTTTTTTATGCTGAGTAGTATTCTGTGTCCATTCATCCATTGATGGGCACTTAGGTGGTTTTCATATCTTGGCTATTGTAAATAATGCCATGATGAATATGGGGTGAATATATCTTTTAGAATTAGTGTGTTTGTATTATTTGGATAAATACCCAGAAGTAGGAAAGCTGGATCATAAGGTAGTTCTAATCTTAATTTTTGGAGGAATTTCTATACTGTATTCAATAGTGGTACACCAGTTTATATTCCCACCAACAGTGTATGAAGATTCCCTTTCTCCACATCCTTGCCCACACTTGTTATTTCTTGTTGATGATAGCTATTCTAACAGACATGAGGTGATATCTCATCATGGTTTTGATTTGTATTTCTCTAATAATTAGTGATGTTGAAAATCTTTTCATAACACCTGTTGGCCATCTATATGTCTTCTTTGGAAAAATATCTATTTAGATACTCTGCCCATTTTTAATCATTTTTTAAATTGAGTTGTATGAGCTCTTTATGTATTTTTTGGATATTAACCCCTTATCAGGTATATCATTTGCAAGTATCTTCTCCCATTCAATAGGTTGTCTTTTCCTTTTGTTGATGGCTTCCTTTCCTGTGCAGAAGCTTTTCATTTAGATGTAGTTCCATTTGTTTATTTTTACTTTTGTTCCCTTGCCTGAGGAGGCATATCAGAAGAATCTTGCAAAGACCAATATCAGAAAGCATAGTGCTTAAGTTTCCTTTCAGGAGTTTTCTGATTTCAGGTCTTACATTCAAATCTTTAAGCCATTTTGAGTTGATTTTTGTGTATGGTGTGAGACAGTGGTCTAGTTTCTTTCTTTCTTTTTTTTTTTTGCATATGACTGCCCAGTTTTTCCAACACCATTTATTGAAGAGACTATCCTTCTTCATTGTTTGTTTATTGCTCCTTTGTCATAAGTTAATTGTGCATATATGTGTGGGTTTATTTTTGGGCTTTCAATTCTGTTTCATTGATCTGTGTATGTTTTTCTGCCAATACCAGGCTGTTTTGATTAATTTAACTTTGTAATATAGTTCAGAATCAGGGAGCATGATACCTCCAGCTTTGTTTTTTTTTTCTCAGGATTGCATTAGCTATTCAGGGTCTTTTGTGGTTCCATATACATTTTTTGTTCTCTTTCTGTGAAAACTGTCCTTGTGATTTTGATAAGGATTGCGTTGAATCTGTAGATTGCTTTAGGTGATATGGGCATTTTAACAATGTTAATTCTTCTAGTCCATGAGCACAGAATATCTTGCTATTTATTTGTGTCTTCAGTTTCTTTCAACAATGTCTTATGGTTTTTGGTATACAGGTCTTTTACTTCCTTGGTTAAATGTATCCCTAGGTATTTTATTATTTTGGTTTTGATTGTAAATGGATTGTTTTCTTAATTTCTCTTTCCACTAGCTCATTGTAAGCATATAGAAACAACAGATTTTTGTATGTTGATTTTAAACCCTGCAACTTTCCATTTACTTTTTATTGAATTTCATCACTACAATCTTATTTTGCTTCATTTTCATCTTTGCTGTCCAGATCCCTCTTACTTAACCATTTTTGTAAAATGTCATGTGGGTTTATCACAAGGAGGCAATATAACTACATGCTTTACTGTTTGTGCATGAAATGAAAAACAAATGTGCACTGACCAATCACTGACAGACTTTGACAGAAGTAATGTGGTTGGTCAGTGATCATGTATGTCTATTATTTATGTAGTGATTTGTGGACTGAAGAGCTAGCAGCAAGTTTATACTTTATGCAGTAAATTTCAGTTAAAATTTGAACCATGCTGTTGGGGTCTGGTGTTATTTAACTATAAACCATGGTAATTGCATCCATTCACATTGGAATCATCAAATCCAGACACCAAAACATTAATATCTGCTTACACTCCTGGATTAGAGTTTAAAGTCCTGAGTTAAATTTGTATTTCTATTTGCAATAGCCTACTTTCATGTAAATATATACATACATATAAATATATATTAATATGTAAAAATATATGTGTGTATATATAAAAGTGGATGTATACACACATATAGTATATGTATCATCAGATATAATTAGGTTATGCATAATTATATTATATATAATATGATTATATATATTAGATTATATTTATAGCCTACTTACTGGCCTGCTAAATGCCATATAATACTGCTACAGACCAGACCTTCATCTGACCACACTTCCCTTCTTATGTTCCCAAATTCTTTGAGTGACTTTGAACTTACTGTCTTTAGTCTAGCTGAACCTAACATTCCTTTAAATTTTTCTACTATCACACCACCTCTGAGTGCTCTACATTCTTATTACTAGACCATGGTTAGCTTTTATTTCTCAGATCTCCTGTAACTCCACCTTAGATCTTATTTATTAGGAAACTTTTGTCACAGTACACGTTTCCTGGTCATTAATTTTAGTCTTGTCTGGGCTTTTTTTGTAGCACATTTTTCATTCTACTAATTATTGTACCTTACTATTGGGTTATAGTTTCTTATATAAACATGTATAACTTTCCTAGACCATAAAGCCAGAACAGTTATTAAATCATTTAGCATAAGTCCTGGCATGTAGTATGTCCTCATAAATATTGGTTTCCTTATATCTTTGCTGTCTCCGGTCAAGATAGTTGAACATGTTAGGGGCTTAATAAATATTTAATTTTAACTTTACCCGTGTGGCTGCTTTTGCCTTAAATGACTGCTTCATTATGTAGCGAGATTTCTTCCCCCTTTTACTTGAATCTCCTCTGTTTAAGACTTTTTTGCCTCGCTTACATGTTTTCAGTTCTTGTTTTTGTAGTTTTGGATTATTTTAATCTCTTTTGAGTCTCTCTTCTATATCTTCTAATTCTCAAAATCTGATTTTTCCTTCTCTGATTGCACACTTAGCATCGATTATAGGCTTACTCTAAGCTTGTACATTTTCTTGAATTGTACCACAGAGTGGAGTTTTTCTTATTAAATAAGAAATACTAGTATTCATTAAGGAATTATTAGTCTCTAATTATAAATTCTTTAAGTCAAATTGAAAATATCAAAGAACCTTGGAGGGTTTTTTTCTCCCAATAGAAAAGAATCCTATGTTTAATTTAACCTATGTGACTACACATTCATATTTTACATGGAAGCAGAGGGGAAAATATCTTTTTAAAATTTTGGTGCTTGAGGTTTATTGTTATTAGTAGTTGATTTATGAAAATCTGAGATATTTTGACTTTTTAATATTAAAATTGTCTATAATATTTCTACCTGAAAATTTTTAGATATGCAGAGGATTTGCCAAAATAACTTTTATAGAGGTTTTAAGTCTTTTGTGTGCATTTCTCATTTTTGTTTCAGTTGCTTTTCTTAGCACTTTCAACTTGGCAAAATATGCCAGCAGGGTTTCATTTCAAATAGCAAATCAAAATATATAAAGTGTGATGAAATTAAATATATAAACCATATATTTAACAGAAGAGTAGAGGATGGTTAAGGAAGATGTTCTAGTTGACCTACTATTGACTTTAAATTCTAAGACCATTGGGGTGTGCCATCAGATGGCAAGAAAAATTATTTTATCATTTCACTGAAATCATTAATTAAGTCTGATTTTGACTAGTCATAGAGTAAGATCAAGAAGGAAGACTTAAGGCCCAGTTTCCAACTTACGAAAAAGTTGGAAAAACTTATTCTACTTGATCTCTTACTTAAAATTAGTTAAATGGCTTATTCTTCACCTTGGAGATTATTTTGCTAACAAGTTAATAAAGATTGTGTGGTTCTGGGAAAAAAGAAAACCTTGTCATTTTCTTTTTTCATTTTTTTCCACATTTTTAGGCAAGGCCATGTGAATCTTCCTCCACTTGAGTTCAAACCAGCATTGATGTTGGAAACCTTTAGCATCAGCGCTGTTGTAATGGAAAAGTCTGTGTGCACCCCTCAGAACTCTACCAGCGCTCTTTCTTTTCATGATCTCAACAAGCGTTATTATAATACCTTTCACTGCAACTTTACTATTTCCTGTCAGTCAATAAGCCAGCATGTAGATATGGCTTTAGTTCGTCTTATTCATCAATTTAGTACGATGATAGATGACATCAAAGCGACTCAGACTGACATTAAACTTAGCAGATATACAGCTGGATCAGCTTCTCCAACGCCTACCTTCAAAACCAGAAAACATCGGGATTTTCGCTCCTCTGACTTCAGCCGCAGTTCTAGAGGAAGTCTTAATGGTGGCAATAGAGTAAATAATGCAAAGAACAAACGGACCAACAATGAGAACAACAAAAAGGAGTCTCGAAACAAAAATTCGTTAGGAAGATCTGAAAGAAGAACTTCAAAAGTGTCTAGGAAAGGTTCCAAAGACGTGGTGGATCATATGACTATCCATATGGATGACTCTGACTCAATTACAGTGTCAGAACAAAGTGAGCCTTCAGCTGAGTGCTGGCAGAATATGTATAAATTGCTTAACTTCTATTCACTTATCTCTGATCCAACAGGAATACTGGAAAAATCTTCAGAAACATTTGGACCAGCAGGTAATGGCTATTTTCATATTTAAAAAATTTTCTGTTTAGAATAGCAATAATACTAAAAAAGACAAGTTTATTCATCATGTTTTCTTAATGTTATAATTGGATAATTGAAATGCAAAGAAATTGGCAGTCACCCAAGGAGAGAAAATAGTGATGGCGATCAGATATTCTGCTACCCCTTTTTCCCATCCTTCCTAACCCTTACACAGTATGCTCCTAAAGAATTCACACAGACCTGCTTTCAAACACCTGACTGTACTATTTATTTTCAAATATGACCATGGGAAAATGTTGAAAAATTTAAGAAATCATTTTGGTGAGGAAGAGGACAAAGAGAGCCAGTTTGGAATGTGCAGGAAAGAAAGGGCAGTTGATGTCCTTCCATTTTGCAGTTTTCACGTCTAAACCTGTATATTTCTGTTCACTTAAAGGAGTCCGGAGCCCTACAGAGCCAACGTGTAAAGTTGTGTTTGAGAATGAACAAGACAGGAACAGTTTGACTAGGACACAGAGGAAGCGCAGCGTGGCAACTGCTGAGCCCCAGCACGTCACTCTAATAGTATTTGGGGTTGGCATGGTGAGCCGCACGCACCTGGAGGCCGACATCGGTGGGCTAACCATGGAGTCAGAGCTGAAGAGGATCCACGGCAGTTTCACACTGAAGGAAAAAATGAAAGGCAGGTGACATTCTAACCCTGGGGCGCGTTTTTTCTGAAGAAAGCCAGTGCCATGTCTCACAAATTCCTACTTGGCAATTTTTCTTCAGAGAATGGAACTTCCCGTTTATACGGATCAAGAGTGCTCGTGTATATAGTTTCTTTTTCTTATTCTTAACGTTTTTAAAATTCTTGTAAGTATTCTGTGCCAAGTTTTACTTCTGAGATTTAAAATGTCCTTAGGCTGTTTAATGTCATTAGGCTCTTTAGTGCATGAATAGCACGTTAAACTACATATTCAGCATCATTCCAGTTTTGACGTATAATACATATTTATATGTGAATGCATAGAGATAAAAATCTTCAAGGAAATTTTTTAAAAAGTCGTTTGGAAATAGTTTAAATTTCATTGTACCTTTAAAGTTATCTTTTGTCCTTGAACGTATTATGAATAAAATGACATTTTAATATGAAGTGCCACTCTCTTTCCAGAATTCATACACTTTTTTTTTTTTTCACACTTTAAGATGTTCTACATCAAAAGATGACTGAGACATGTGCCACTGCTCATATTGGTGGGGTCAATATTGTGCTGCTTGAAGGGATTACACCAAATATACAGTAAGTGTGGGTTTTTTTTACTATTCTCTTAAACTTGTTTGTTATAGTTTGACAGGAAACTTAAAATTCATTGGATGAATCCCGTACCTACTAAGTTTTGAGATTTATATTACTGAATGTTGCCAGACACTGTGATTCTGTCACTAAGAACATCACAAATGAAATGTTCTCAGAAAACTTATTTATTTCTTTTCTAAAATTGGCCTACTGCCACCCCTCCACCCTAAAAAACTGACTCCCAGGACATGTTAAGATTGTGTGACAGGAAAAATGATTACAGTGCAAATTTCAGTTAAACATATGAGATGCAAAAGCTCACATAATTCAAATAGTTAAGTATTTAAAACAAAATTATAGTCAGAGAATATAGACTGTCTCTTGATTTTATTCTAACTGATCATTACCCATATTCATGCTGGGTTTCCAAACTTTATCTTGCCATTTTTTCATTTAAAGAATTTAACGATAAAGCCTATGAGACCCTTCTAATAGTATAGGTAAGCTTTCTGTAGTGAGTTTACCATTCTATATTGCTTTTCTTTTGACTCTTTGCTCTCACCTTTTCTTTATATGTGCTATTTGTGGATCTGTCCAAAATTGTTCTGATAATGATTACCTTTATACATGATACTTAGATCACTATTTGGTTGTCAGTACATTTAACCGTTGACTTTGCTCATACACTTGGGAGTATAAAACTTCATTCCTAACTTCCTTTCAGTGGAGCACTTTTATGCTATAACTACAAAATGTATTTTGATAATTTAGATCAGATTTTGAGGATTTGCTCATTCTTAATATTATAACTAGTTAATGTCCTACTATTGTCCCTTAAAGCATCTATCATGCTAAATACTGACTAAATAGAGGATTTGGTTCAATGCTATAAATATTAAATATTAGTTGTAATTTGACTCATTACAGGTCTATTCATAACATTTCAAACATGGGTAATGTGATGACTGTCTTGGGGAACATAAAATGGATGGATGAAATGGATGTCTAAGTCTTGCTGAGGCAGTTTGGACCTGTATATCTAGAACCAAAGAGTATATTTCATTATAGCTGCCTAAATGGTCCAGATCACATTTCCTAAGCAGTCTTTCTAAAGACCAGGAAATGCCAGTAGTTGTGAGACAAGATCTTTTCTGATCATTCAGTATGGGAGGAGAGGGGTATTATTATGTAATAATTACAATCTAAAGGAGTTACCTATCATGGACCAGGAGCCTCCTATACATTATTTTATTTAATCCTCACCACAGTCCTGTTAACTGGGGTGTTTTATCCCCACTTTACAGAACAATAAATCGAGATTCAGAAATATCAAAGTATTTTCCTAAAATGCTTAAAGTCATACAGTCAGTAAGAAGAGATACCTGAACCTCTGCACCTTCTACCTCACTATGATGCTACTGCACGAAGTCACCACAGACCTTGGGTTTCATGATTCCTTTGTTGAGTCTAAATTTAAAGTATCATGGTCACTTTGACCTATTCAAAAGTACAACAGGGCTTCCCTGGTGGCACAGTGGTTGAGAGTCCGCCTGCCGATGCAGGGGACACGGGTTCGTGCCCCAGTCCGGGAAGATCCCACATGCCGCGGAGCGGCTGGGTCCGTGAGCCATGGCCGCTGAGCCTGTGCGTCCGGAGCCTGTGCTCCGCAACGGGAGAGGCCACAACAGTGAGAGGCCCGCGTACCGCAAAAAAAAAAGTACAACAGATTTCTTTAGATGTCTCGTGGGTTTTATTTACTCTATCCTCTTGAACCAAACATATTTATAAAATTGATTTTTAAAAAAAGTATTAGTTGATAATTCTTGCCTTTAAAAAATCTCAAGCCAAGAGCCCTTAACTTTTTCATTAAAAAAATAAAAGTTATTAATTACTCACTGCCAAACTCTAGTAGTGTTAAGACTTTCTGGATTTATTCTTTGGCTTTTCACTTCCAGTTTCAATGAAAAGGAAATGGAATTTTTAAAAAATAGTTGAAAAGTTTCTTGAAAATTTAAAAAATGGGAAATAAAAGCTTTCCAAATGATTGCTCATATTGTCACTAATTTATGCATGAATGTTTATTTGCTTCCTTTTTGTTTTCCTGCTTTCTCTTGAATCTTCATCTGTAGACTGGAGGATTTTCCTACATCTCCTACAAGCACAGCCAAACAAGAGTTTCTGTATGTCATTATTATTCTTTTTCATGGACTTTGTGATTAACATAGTATTTGAATAGTTTTTAAAGATAAAATATTTAGATTATCTGCATGGCTGTGAAAGTATGTAGCTATTATTTTGTAGCTTTAATATAGATCCTTTTATAGATTAAAGTTTACTGATTTTCAAGGAAAATACACAGGTAAGGACTACCTTTTTGGTAATTCATACCTTGTTTTATTGTTGAAAGATTGTAACACTGTAGTTGTGTGTTGCTTTGTGCTTTTTTAAGACCTGTTACAAACCCTTGTTAACGTTTGATGTGATAATAGAAGCTAAAATTTTTAACTTTGCAAATGAGTTTTCACAAATTTTCAAAACTAATTATTAAAACACTAATATATGAAAATATCTACATTGCTCAACCTTATAATAATTCTGTCTTTAAGATGGAGAGAGTTCACTGCTCTATTGTCAGCTTTTATGTATGGCTTTTACTGTGTATCCTTTTGTATTTTGGCGGGCTTGATTTGGCCTGTGTATATCTGATATTTTGTGGTAGTGATATATTTAAATACTTGTCACATGAGTCCTACCACCATGACAATTTAGTATGTTACTTAGGACTGATCTTTTCTTTCAACCTTTTCTATAAAATTTCAGTATGCTGAATAAATAGATGAATCTGCATATTTTGTTCCAGGCTGGTAAGATTATCAATACCTGGTGAGATTTGTTTCATTGTGTATTGATAATAGGCCATAGTCAAAACATCATCAATCAGCAACCCTTTGTTGGGATTATCTGTGATCTATGTCACTTCATCAGTCAACTAGAAGTACTAAAAAAGAATAAATGCACTAATATTAAATTAGAAAATTGATTGTTTTTGGAAGCCACTCTTCCGTATTAATATCATCATTAATAATAACAGGTATAAAAAAATAGCTAATTCCACTTTAGTAGTTATAGTAGCTGGAGAAGATTTATTGTTTCTCTCTTTTTTATCACTGAGTTCTCTGGATGTATAATAAAAAAAAAATCAGTACTGTATGACTTTAGAGACGATGCTATTTAATGGCTGAAGATCACATCTTTATCCACTCAACTAATTAGGTTTTTAGGTTGCATATTATGGCCTGCACACTGTGTTAGGTTTCAGAGATGGAACAGTAAGCAAGTGAGAGGTAGTTCCTGTCATAATATCACTTATAGGACCACTCCCTCCTTTTTTAGGCCTTCCTGCTGAGAGAGTTAACACGTAAGGTACAATTGCCAAATGGGAAAGGAAGCTCCAATGATTTTTAATAGTTAACTGAATTACACGTGATCCCAACACTCTCTGTCCACATTGTAAAGATTTCCAGGCAAAACTGAACTGAGGCAGGCCGCATGGGTCAGGGTACATAAATTAGTTTACCTCCTTTTCCTGCCTTTAAAGTCTGGGCCTGCAAGATCAAGGAGGTGGGGTGGGGGTGGAGATAGAGTAGCAATAATGAGGCCCCAAAGTAAGTCCTCAAACTCTCAACCGGCACTACAAGGATGGCTGGCCTGCTTTAAAGGCCCTGTGACCTGGACACAGGAAGAAAACGAAGATGCGGAAAAGTCCTTGCCTGATTAGGCACTGTGGTGGTTATAACAGGCTCACAGTGGATCTGCCCTCCCACCACTGCCAATGAATTCTTGAGCCAAGCTTCTTGGTCACTTGCCGTGAACTTTTTACATATATGAGGCATGCTTGGCATGCTACAAGTTTTTATAGTCTTCACTTTAAAAAGACTTTGACCACTTCTTTCCTGTGTAAAAGTCTTATATATGCTACATGTTTTTTGATCTAGATTAAGTGACAGCTCTTTTAAGAATTAAAATAGATAATATATGAATAGATAATTATGAATAGATAAATCTGAAATTATGACTAGATAATTCATACTGGCAGCTTGTAAATTGTTTAATTCCTCATTCTGGGTCTCCTTACATCTTTAACATGTACAGTTTGACAAGAGTTAATCAGACATCCTCTACAGTGTCTGTCTCAGTTTGATCAGTGTAGGACTATCCTGTTGTCTAGCTCCAAGGAACATTACTCACGCTGTAGTCATGGGCATCATTTACATAGCCTACAGTGTGGTGGTGCCCTCTGGAGTTGGGCAACACAGAGCCCCTGAAGTCCTTAACATCAAAATTTCCACTGGAAATACCACAGTAGGATCTACAGTAGGAGAGCAGTCAGCCCCATAGCTTTCTATTCTGACATTTGGTGTATAATTGAAAATTAAGGATTGTGTATGTGCTTATATAATCACAAGTAATATTTAAGCAGACTTCTATAGATTATAAAGGTAAAATAGTAAGATAGGTGTAGAATTTCTTGACTGTCATGATAACAAGACTTCTTTGTAAATGTATGCTTAGTTTCATTCAGTAGGTGAATACTGTTCGCAACTAGAAAGCCCTTTGCACTTTAGCACCATCTGAGTGTTCTGGCTCATGATGAAATTGAATTTAAAATGGAATCTCATTGATGATAAATAGTAGCTTTATTTATTAAAATAGTTAAGATTCAAAATTCAGTAACTAGTCAGCATCCTAGAATCTATATTCATGCTAGCTAGAACAATTCCATAGATTACTTTTTTCTTTTTCTAGTCAGTGATAGTCTTTGAGAAATAGTTTCCTTTGAAGAAGAAAGCAAATATAGTTCTCTAGTAATCATTTTTGAATTTTGTATAATACCTGGATTTCACTATCTGTAAATAATCAAAACTTCTAATAGAACCACTGTTACGCTTCTCAAGGTTTATTCTAATAGAAGTTAAATGTAATGAATGGATGATTCCTTAGGTCCTTGAGACTGTAAATAAATTCTCGGTGAATCCTCTGTAGCCTAAGTAGAGATAAATGTGTGTGAACTGACATGTAGTTAATATGAAATTTGCATTTTGTGTGTTTTGCTAAATCTGTTGTCAAGCATTCTTTGCTCATTTCAAAGATAACATATATGTTAAAAGCTTTCCTCTTACTACTGGGCCTTTAGTGGTGCAGTTCATTGACATGAACCTTTCTACTGTGTGTGTCAAGACTGCTTCATCATGGCTTTTACATACATGATATATCACGTGATATCTGTGGAATTCCACAGTTGTGTTGAGTCATTCTTCTGCTGTACTTCTTTCTGCTCATTCATTTCACAAAATTCAGTGAGTGTCTACTATGTTTAAAGCACTGTTCTAGGCATTGGAAAGAAAGAACGAGAAATCAAGAAAGACAGTATTTCTATTTTATATCTGTACCAGTAAAGCTTACCAATTTTTAATTAAGTAGTAGTTACTCATTATGAATTGGACTTCTGTCATTTCTTTGCTACTCACTGAAAATAAAAAAAGGAAAATGCAAGTTAAATTTCTTCCTTCTCATTAATTTCTTTTAACGTATTAGATGATTGTTAGGTTAGTTTCTTTGGCTGATTAGATTTTAAGAAGTATAGTGAGTGTTTGTTTCTTTTCTTTTAATTTTCGCTGTTTATATTTTCTTAGTGGTTGTACAGATGCCTAAAATATGTTGAAGAAAAACGGAGTTCTTAATGGGGAAAAAAATCAAAATGGGATTTTGTGTGTTGTATATGTGTAATATGTCAGTGTATTCTCTTCCATGTAAGCACATACATACATTCTTCTGTAAACTCTTTATTAAACAGAATAATATTCAGTACAAACAGTATAAAATGTATGTCCATATTTTTAGAAAACGTTATTTCTTTAGTGTGATTTAAATGCATGAGAAATCTTGTAATTTATTTCATTGAATGATTTAAAAACATTTGTCTTGCTCTCAAAATACTTTTTCAAAATTTCTCTTTACTTGGCCATATTTTAATGATCCTCCTTCTCTTTTAATAGAACTGTAGTGAAATGTAGTATTGCCAAGTCCCAAGCCCTCTACAGTGCCCAGAGGGGGTTGAAGACTAACAATGCCGCGGTGTTCAAAGTAGGAGCTATCAGCATCAACATTCCCCAGCACCCTGCCACCTTACACAGCATGATGGTTCGAAGTTCTCACCAGCTATCTAAGCAGATCTCAGATCTCATCAGACAACCTTCTACAGTGTAAGTTATTTATTCAAGATCTGTGATTCTATATAGTATTTCATGTCATTCTTTGCTGTGTTAACAATAGTTTGGAGGAAGACAGAAGGTTACCTCTAAGTAGTGACTATTATGGATAGTGGGGCAGGTGAAAAGTAGCTAACCATGATTGTGGGAGAATTGTATTCTGGATATTATTAAAGTACTATGTCACAAATGCAATTGCGAGTCGTTCATATTGCATCAGTAAAGCTTAAGAGATCCTAGAGATAAGTGGACATTATAACATGTTACTAATAAAAGGCAAATTCTAGGATTGTAGCAATATTTCTTTACTTTGAACTCACTGCAATTTGTGAGTGCATAGATTTATAAAGTTGCAGTGGCCATTTATGTCCCATGCGTGGTTTTGTGCTGACCTCTATGTGAGATTATTGTACATGGTTCAAGGCAGGATTTGAATATACCATTTAAATATTTTAAAAGGCAGTAAATGGGACCTTTGCACAGTAACGTTTATTCCCTGGGTCTGCATTGCCAAGCTTTCTTCCTGGTCTCCAAAGTTATAGCTAATTAATAACTAATAAAAATATAAGTAAAAGGTAAAAATTTGTCTTGTTATGTTTCCTTTTTCCTAACCTGTAAGGTAGAAAAACACTAGTGTGTATTTTGACAGTGTCTTAAAGCAATGATTTTTCCAGTTGTCCTATCTAGATCTTTAATTCTGATGTAATATTAATTCATGTCTGGTTGACTAAGTAGTAATAATTTAAACATGTTTCTCCTGTCTCTGGAATATGGAATCCAGAATGTGTACATGAGCCTTAGTTATAAAATACCCTAAGGAATTTTTCCTTATTAGAATGTATTGGCAGTGGAGTGGAGTAGTTAAAAACAAAAAGACTCTAGAGTCAGATTGACTGAGTTCAAAACTGATTTCACCACTTTCTTGCTATACTTCATTTGTAAAATGGAGATAATGGTACCTAATCAAAGGGTTTTATGAGATAAATAAATTATATGAAATACACAAAGCAATAAGAATAGTACCTGGCACATAGTAAGCACTCAAATAATTACTGCTGTTGTTGGTGTTATTATTATTAATAGTGCTAGTAATAGTAATAGTATTAACAATCAACAGTAGAGTGCATAATGGTTAAGTCATGGAATTTGGAATCAGAAAACCTCCAGTTTCACATTAATAATGTGAATGGCCTTGGCAGTGTAACATTCAGTTTATATTGTTATTACTTCATCTTGTTTACTTTTCTAGATCATCATTTTTCAATGGCTGTTCTGAGGAAGTCTTAATATGACTTGGTATTAGAAAGAAAACATCTGTTCATAGTTTATTTTTGTTCTTTTACATTGAGAATACCAATTTTATACAATTTTTATTTTTATACAATTTAAATTTTATTAGTAGCTGTTCTAATTGTCTTTTTTAAACTTTTTTTTTTGTTTTGCTCTATAGCCCACAGCCTGTAAAAGAAGATATTGCAACCCCCCTACCTTCTGAAAAAACCCCAACAAGTGTTAATCAAACTCCTATTGAAACAAATGAATTTCCTCAGCTACCAGAAGGTTTAGAGAAGAAGCCTATTGTCCTTAAATTCAGCACCATGTTAGATGGTATAGCCATTGGAGCAGCACTTTTACCATCTCTGAAAGCAGAATACAAGATGGGAAGAATGAGAAGTCATGGAATGACAGGTAACATTGAAGTTTGAATTCATTCTTAAAATTTATGACTGGTTTAAGAAATTAGTAATATTTTGGTGAAACAAATTTAGTTTTATAGATTTTTTATGAAAATTTAAATAATTTTAATCAAAACACTTTTAAATTTCATTAACGATGTTTTTCATTCAGTCAAGTAAAAATAGCAATACACTTCCTTGAATGACCAGCATGGACCCTGCTTTCATTTGAACTCTTTAGAGTTATCCACTCTTTAGAAACCATTTCCAACTTAAACTTGAATTGAGTACATTTCTACAAGTTGAATACATTTCTACATTTCTACAAGTTGAATACATTTCTACATTTCTACAAGTTGAATACATTTCTACATTGTTAGGTTCTTATAGCCTGAATAACTTGGTTTATTTTCACGTTGAGTACATTTAGCTTAAATCAGAGGTTATTTGACTTCTTCAAAATAGCTATTTTTATAAGATTTTGTGATCCTTATATATCCTCTCCAAAAGCACTTTGCTGTTATATTTTTATTCTGAAATGTATCATGTATACAAAAGTATATCAGTTACATTCACACAGTTTATAGAACTGTAAACTCACCTACCGATTACACATCCTAAGAATTAAAACATTACCAGTACTTTGAAGGCTCCTTCAATGAATATTATTACTATCAGATAATAGTCCCCATGAGTGCTTGGTTAATAATCACTATCATGAATTTTGTGTTATCCATTCCTTTGCTTTTCTTTATAGTTTTATTACATAGACATATACTCATAAATGACCAATTTTGTTGTAGCCTGTACTTTATTCATGTGGAGTCCCACTAATGTATATTTTAACTTGGAATTTTTTTGTTGCACATTTTCTTTGATTTATTTATATTCATCCATGTATCTTTGTTTCATTCATTTTTCAGTGAAATATAGTAGTCCGTTAAGTGATTATATCACAATTTATTTATCTATTCTGCTATTGATGGACCTTTGCCTCATTCTATTTTTTTGCTATTACATTTGTTCTCATACACATCTTCTGGTACATATGTGCAAGAGTTTCTCAAGGATATGTACTTAGGAGTGATACAGCTAGATTATAGGGTAAATGCATCTTCAACTTTACTAGGAAATATAAAACTGTTTTCCTTAGTGCTGTGTCCACCAGTTTTTACCCTCCCATCAGTATTAGATTGGAGTTCCCACTGTTCTGCATCTTTGTCAACACTTGTTATTATCGACTTTAAAATTATTGCTTGTCTCGTAAATGTGGAATGGTATCTCATTGTACTTTAATTTATGTTTCTGTAGTTATTAATGGAGGTGAATTTTTAAATATGATTAAGGGGTCCTTATATGTTTTCGTATATGAAACACCTGTTGATGGTTCTTGTTTGTTTTCTGTCCATTTGACCATTGAGTCATTTGTATTTTTCTTGGTTCACAGAAATTCTTTGTATGTTTTGTATATTAAACCTTTGATGTTATATGTTCAACATATATTGTCACCCAGTCAGAGGCTTATTTCACTTTTTGGTCTTTTGATCAACATATACTCTTAATTTTAATGTAACTGAATTAATATTTCCTTGTTTTATTGTGTATTTTTATGTCTTGAAGAAGACATAAAAATATAAATTTTTATATCATCCTTCTGTTCCCAGGATCATGAGAAGATTCTCTCATATTTACTGTTAAACATTTTGAAGTTTTGCTTTTCACATTTAAGTTCCTAATCTGTAAGGAATTGACTGGTTTTTTCTTCAGTTTGGTATGGAGTAGTATGCATAACCAGTTATCTCAGCATGATTTATTGACTAATCTGTTCTTTTTTTCAGTGATAGATAATCCAACTTTATCATCTGTTAAGTGTTTATGTATATGGGGGTCTATTTCAGAGATCTCTATTGTGCCTCAGTGGCCTGTTTGCAGCAGTGTCATACTGATACTTGACTTTCCTTTCTTTAGAAGTTGTCCTGGTTATTTTTGTTTATTTGCTCCTTCAGATACATTTTAGAATCAATTTGCCAAGTTCCCTGAAAAAGCCTGTTTGGATTATTTTAGAAATTGAGTTGAATCTATAGATTTACTTGGGGGAGAATTAAAAATATTGATTTTGAGAACTGACATAGTATTTAACCTTCTTATTCCTGCATATGTCTATTTCTCTGTTTCTTTATTTTTTTATTTTTATTTTTTTTAAAGCTTCAAGTGAGCTTTATTAGGGAGCGCTCCCGGGCGAGGTTCACTGGTCCGAAAGGGGCCCGAGAAGTCGCCTATTTCTCTGTTTCTTTAGATCATCTTCAGTGTTTTTCTATAAAGTTTAAAATTTTTCAACTTAAGGTTTTTGTTTATCTGTTGCAAGATATGTTTATTTACTTAGATACCTAGGCACCTTATGTTATTGTTGTTATTACAAATGGTATATTTTATAAATAGCATTTTAAACCAGTGGTGGTATGTACAAATGCACTTGATGTTAATCTTATACTCAGCAATCATATTAAACTATTTTTATTATTGCTAATAAGATTCTGTGGAGTTTCCTAAGTAGATATTCATACCATGTGCAAATAATACTTTTGTTTCTTCCTTTCCAGTCTTTATGCCTTTTTATTTTTCTTATCTTACTATGTCTCTACTACCAAGTTCAGTAAAAGGGGTACTGTTGGCATCCTTGTTTTACTCGTATTTTTTAAGGGAATTAATATTTCACCAGTGAATATGATGTTTGCTGTAGGTTTTTGCTGGGTTATTTTTATCAGGTCAAGATAAGTTACTTTTATTCCTAGTGTGCTAAGAGTTTCTATGAATGATTGGCAAATACTTATTATTGGATACTTTTTTCTGCTTCTGTTGAAATTAAAATATTTTTTCTCCTTTATTATATTAACATAAATTACATTAATAATTTTAAAAACACATATACATATATGTGAATACATACATACATGTATGTATTTTTGTATGTATGTGTATGTATTTATTTCTGCCCTCTAGCATTTTAGGTTTTCTTTATTGAGAGGAATTTTTCTGAACATCTTTTCTTATCAGAAACAGAAGCACTTTAAAGTGAATTTCCATATTTTGCAGAGTCAGAAGTGTTGGGCCTTCAGGTATTGGGCTAAATGGCTCTTCTTGTCTGTTTATTCAGGGCATCCATGAAATAGAAGAGCCAACAGAAGCAGCAGATCAAAAGCCAAATAGTCAGTTTGGAACTAGGAAGATATGAATATTTAGGAGCAAAGAAAACATATTGTCAAATATCTAGTCAGATAACAACCCATAATTCTCCTTGCAATAAAGGAAAGGGACAAAAACAGTAGGAAAAAAAAAAGGCTATACTAGTGATAAGGGATGACCTGAGGCCTAGTATTACTTCAGTCTGTGTTTTTATTTGGTAATGTTGGTGGTAGTAATAGTAGTGGTAGCTACTGTGGAGGGCAGCCCGCACCCCTTGCAGCCTGCAAGCCATAGTCAATGACTCTGCCTGGTGAGTAAGAGGAGATCAGAGCAGTTGTGACCTATCTGGCCTTTCACGGTTGCACCAGTTGGTGAGAGAGCGTGTTTCTGTTTATGGATAACTCATTCCAAGTATAAACGTTACTGTATAGTGAGTGAATATAGTGAATGTGACATATAGGAGGTGCCCTTTAATTAGTATGTGGAAGAAAGAGAATTATTTCTGGCACAATCGAGAATACTAGGAATATATAATAAATTTTAAATGTAGGCAAAATAGGCTGTTTAATGTTTGAGTGGAGAGAATTGCTTATGTACAGAACAGTATCAGTAGATTTGATTGGTTGGAAAGGAACATGCACATATACATTAGACAGTATATGTAATAGGCAATAATAGATCTTGATTTTAACAAGGTTTCTGCTACGCCTTAATGCCCTCAATAAATAGTTGGAGAAATATAGCCTGAATAAATAGTACAGGTTGTGTATTTATAATTGTTTGAACGACTACATGCCAAATTGTTGATTTAAGTGTTTAGAACCAACAGTAAACTAAAACTCAGACCATATTCTTATTTGGAGTATGGTCCCATTATTATTGTTAAGGTCAAAGATACATGTTTTGTAAAATTTTATACTCGACGAATGTTTTCATTGAGTATAATTTAGTTGGTTTGACAATTTCACTGTTTCCTTCCATACTGAGTCAGGATCAAGAGGCAAGTTATCAACTGCTAACTATTCTCTGTGAATAAAACACTGTGCGGATTGCTGTTGTTTTGTTTTGTTTTACACTTTAATTTCTCTTGTTTTAACTCTTTCATAATAAAGGCAGTTTCTTTTCTACCTTACGTGAAATAAAGAGAACATTTACAGGTGTTTCTCTAGCACCTAACACAATGCTGGGCACCTAGTAGGCTTAATAAATGATATTTGCTGGCTTAATAATACTGGCTGATGCTTTATAGTAACCATACATATATTTAAAGATGGGAAATATTTTATAAGCAAATTTAAAATATCCTTCTCATATCTTTCAACATAGGTTTGGAAAATGCATACTTTTTTTAATAGACACATTTGTTGAACAAAGTAAGGAATGAATGAGTGAATGAGCACCTGAACAACAAACAGTAACTTTCCTTATTTCTTACAGGTGCACAGACCAGATTTACATTTGAGCTGCCAAATCACAGATTGCGTTTTACTTCAAAAGTTTCTGCCACGGATATGTCAACCATTCCTCCTTCTGCCAGTCTTAACCTTCCTCCTGTTACTATGTCAGGGAAATATATAATGGAAGAGCATGATAGTTATTCAGACCAGGTGTGGAGTATAGATGAACTGCCTTCTAAACAAGGGTACTATTTACAGGGAAATTATCTACGTTGTGTGGCAGAAGTAAGTTCACTTTTTAATTTTCTTACTCTTTGTAATTTAGGAGCCTTCAAATTTTAGTTGTACCAAAGTATGTAGTGATCAAAAAAAATCATCAAATCATTTATTCCTACAGAATTTTTTACTCTGGTGTGTGTGTGTGTGTGTGTGTGTTTACGTACACATCTGTATGTGTCTCTCTCCTTATAGTTTTATTTAAACATGCTTTTTTTTCTTGTTTTAATCATCTTTGAATTCATATTTATTATATTGGGTTTCACATGCATCTCTACAATATTTTCATGATTCATTTGATTATAAAAACGCTAAGCGTATCTAACATTTGTCAGGTGCTTCATATTCATTGACTTGTACAATCCTTAAATCAATCCTTTGAGGTAGATATTTTATTCTCATTTTACAAGTAAAGAAACTGAGCCGTTAGAGAGGTTACATGATTCATCCAGGTATACATACTTATTAACAATATAAAGGTCATACAGAGATAAAATAATTACAAGCAGATTCACAGACTAGTTTCTTTACTAAGGGAATTTGAAAGCCAGCATACATGATTCCATCATTATATTTTCCCTTTATATCTGTACAATTATCACAAGTTTAAAAAGCATTTGGATATGTTTTCATTTGATTTGTGGTAAGTAGGCCATTTGTTATCATCCTAATTTGTTATAGTAGAAAATCAAATTTAGAGAGATTAAATAACTTTCCCTAAGTCTCCCAACTATCAAATGAGAGATGTAGGAGTCACACAGTGTGCTCGTCCCTCAGCTTGCTTTGTCAGTTTGTCAGAAACAATTGCAACCTTATCAAAAATCAATTTACCAACTCTTTGTTTTATAAATTTTATTCTCTAGAATCTGAAGGATCTATAAGAATGCTCTTTGGCGTCTTTCTAGAAATATTACAGCTAAGTAGGATATATTTAAGTCTGGTTTACCTTCTTTAGACTCTGCTTGTCCTAGAACTTCTCGTGTACGAGATGCTAGAAGTCAAATATTTATTTACTAAAAGGTGGATTATAAAGCATATTTCATTTGTGCTTTCTACACTGAAGAATAAGTGTTCCAGACTGTAGTTTAGCAATACTGTTATTAATGGTTCATTTGACAGAAAATAAAACAAATCAAATGCAGTATATTGCATAGTTCCTTACTAATATTAGCTATTATAAAGGTATAAAGTTTGTAATTGGGGCAGAACGCCATCCCAGATTTACTAAGAATGCAGTTAATTACAAACATTCGAAAGAATCTAAAGTTGCATCTCTCTGAGAGTTGCCCATTTAACTATGGCCTAAAATAGACACATGTGAAAATCATCTTTGCCCATTTGATACTACTATATATAAAATAAAAGTGCCCAGTGAAACTTAGACTAAGAAGAGACTGCTACATCTCTTTTGCTGTTAACTTTTGATCAAAATGTGGACACTATCAAAGTGACAAATGTTGAAGTATTTGCCTTACTTATAAGGATGTTTCAATTCATCGCTAATATAAAACTCAACTCCAGTTAGGGCCGGCTTTCTATTTAATCTATTTATTAACTAATTCTTGCCAGAAATTTTGGGCTTTATACTAATCATGGGACATGTATTATAGTAAAGCTGACTTTAGTATATCTGATTTGCTAATTTACTCAAATGTAGCTTCATGAGAGCCATAATTTTGTTATTTTTATTCACAGCTGTATCTTTAGCACCTAATGCAGATGGTCAATAAATATTTGAATGAGTAAATACATTTACTTTCACTTATACTGGTCCATCTTTCTAACTCTACAATAGTGGTCATTAAAAATAAATATTACTCTACATAAAATTTCAATTTTGCAATCAGCAAGTTACCTAGAGTATAATTTTCATTCATTTTCAAAAGATTTCTCATACCTTATTGGCTACTGTTATTTTAAAATATGGGGGGAATGGCTCATAACAATGTCAGGCCAGTAGAGTATTGGGGAATCTGAGTATTTTTAACCCTTCTTCAGTATTTTCATTTCAAATAGCATGTAGATAATTGTTTTTCCTCAGAGTTTGGCATGACTTATGTGAGATGTATTTTAAACTAATATAGTCAATATGTTAATCTAGTATTCTGATTTTGTTTGGCAGGTTGGTTCCTTCGAACATAATCTTACAACCGATCTTCTAAACCACTTGGTATTTGTACAGAAAGTGTTCATGAAGGAAGTTAATGAAGTAATACAAAAAGTTTCTGGTAAGATGATTTGATACTTATAGTGCAGAACATACAGCAGGTTTTTATTCTCATTGGCTATATGATGGTCCATGTACCAGTGGTATGAGTATCGATCCTATCATTTAGATGAAATTGTTGAGTAACTCCCTAAAAATTCTGCATTCCTTTTTTTTTTTTTTTTTTTTTTGCGGTACGCGGGCCTCTCACTATTGTGGCCTCTCACATTGCGGAGCACAGGCTCCGGACGCGCAGGCTCGGCGGCCATGGCTCATGGGCCCAGCCGCTCCGCGGCATGTGGGATCTTCCCAGACGGGAGCACGAACCCGTGTCTCCTGCATCGGCAGGCGGACTCTCAACCACTGCGCCACCAGGGAAGCCCCTCTGCATTCCTTTTATGGCTTTCTCACCTACAGATTGTTTTGCTTATTACTTTTGTCATATGTAATATATGCATTTACAATTTATAAATTAAACAAAGGTCCCTTATGCTTCCCTTACAAAAAGAAAAAGCTTAGTGTGTGTCTGTTAACTAAACTAATCTTAATCATTTGGGAACAAAATTTAGATCAGTATTAAGATTTCGATTTTAATCTGTATCAGATGGTGACAGTATGCTGGCCACATGGTAAATTGTCTATAGCAATCCTTATTATATTTTTGCTATTCCTCAAGATCAGATTATAAGTGAGCTTCTTAATCACTATTTTATATTTTAACCAGAAATATATGTTTGATTTAAACAATTAATTGATTTTTAATTCACAAGGTAAAGTATTAAGAGGCATTAGGGTGGAAAACAAGTTGACTGTATAACAGTTCTTGAGGCTGAATATTTCAGTATGCATATAATCATGTTAAAATAATAGTTAAGCCTCATCTATAAATTGGCATCGAGAGGAGATTCCTCCATGTTGATGGATAAATTCATTCATTTTACAAATTTATTAAGTATCTAGATAGTACACTATATTTGTGATGAGTTCTCTGAATGACAAGAAGAAGGTGCTATGTCTGTGTCAAAGGAGAAATTAACGTAGCCTAAGGAATCAGAAAAGGCTTCACAGAGGAAGTCATATTCAAAACCTCACAAGTGAAGCCTCATTTGGCAAGAAAGGAGAAGTAGAGAAGATTCAGGCAGAGCTTATGGACCAGTGTTTGATAAGGCCCTGAAGGAGGACAGACCATGGATTAGGGAATTAAATTATGTAGCAGCTGTGTGAGCAAGAGATTTTCCTGGTTCTCGTGGGTTGGTTCTGGTTGTATCTGAGGTCAGGAAGCTACTTAATGATCACATTGAAGAAGCCTAGCAGAGCTATAGAATTTTACAAGTTAATATAAAAATCAGATCAATTGGTAGTCTTGGAATTTTTCTAAAAATGGTTGAATACAAACCATTAAGGGAGGGATGAATACATAGCAGAAGCCCCTTCTGCCACTGAAGGTGTCTCTACTTGGAGACCATATAGAAGTTTTAATGTGGCCCATTTACCTGGTTGATATCACATTAGAACATTGTCTATAATGTGAAAGTAAAGAATATTTCAAGTTGGTAATTTTTTATGAGTTTTAAAGAGTATTTTCAAGACTGCTATTGCTGAATATGTATAACTAAAAAACAGACTTTTCCATTAACTAATCTTGTATCTTACGGTAAAAAGCTAGGATTATAGAGTTCCTCGTATTAGTCTGGTACTGTAAGCTGTCAAAGTGGTTTTGATGAAAAAGAAAGGCTTTTCTTAACCTTTGAATTACATTCAGTTAGGAGTTATAAGTAAAGTGTATCCCTAGGTCTATGAATAATGAACTGGAAAAGAAGACTGGAAATTAATGTTCTAACCATGAAGACTTGCTAATCACTGTGAAGAATAGAGAAATCAGATAATGATGCCAAAGTCATTTAGTGGCTAGATCTGCTCCCTGAACCATTCCTTCCTGACTGTAGAGACAGCATGAACCCTAGGAAAATAGCTGAAATGTAAATCACATATCATCCAGCTGGCCCAGGGCCTCATGGAGCACAGATGTCCCCTTATCTTTTTCAAAACCAGAGAATGTAACAGATTATTGAGAGGGAATACTTAGAATCCCTGTAGCCACATTTCTTAGTATTCTCATCTCTATATTGCTTCCCTACTCTCCCATAATCTTCATGATTATTTTCCTTATTTGTTTCTTAAACTTTTTCCTCATGCTTTTCCTTCACGTTACATTTAGCTTTAGGACATTTTCTATTGCATAGGAATACTCATGTTCACAATCATCATCAAGTTTGTTAGGAAAATTCTTTTTTGAAGAATCAGTTCTTATAATCTTACTGCCCATGGATTGCCTGGGTTTCAGAAAGATGTAGATAAGCACTGACTTAGTAAAGAGAAGAGGTCTATTTTTGAGTATGTACAGCCATTTATATGTAATGAGAAATATATATATAGTGAGGTTACATTCTTACAATTGGACCAGGTCTATATTTAATTCATAACAAGGTAGAAACTGTGGATTTAATGTGACTAATAGTGTCTCTGATATTTCTATAAACTAAAAGTATTATGTAATACATTTTGTAAGAGGCAGAGCTTGTCTTTTAAATTAAAAGAAATTTTTTTTTCTGAAACTATGTAAAAGATATTCAGGATAGTGATAGATGAACAAAACAAATAGCCTTTTTTAAAAATCAACTTTATTTTTTAGAGCAGTTTTAGGTTCACGGCAAAATTGAGGGCAAGGTACAGAGATTTCCCAGATACCCTCTGCCTTCAGTCATGCATAGCCTCCCCCATTATCAAAGTCCCCCATTAGAGTGGTACGTTTGTTACAACTGACAAACCTACATTGACACACCATTATCACCAAAAGCCCATAGTTTACATTAGGATTCACTCTTGGCATTGTACATTCGGTGGGTTTGAACAAATGTATAATGACGTGTATCCATCATTATAATATCCTACAGAGTAGTTCCACTGCCCTAAAAATCCTCTGTTCTTTGCCTATTTATTCCTCCCTTGGTTGCTTCGAGGTTTTGGCCATTATGAATTAAGGTGCTGTAAACATCCATATGCAGGTTTCTGTGTGGACATAAGTTTTCATCTCCTTTTGGTAACTGACAAAGTGCAAGATTGCTGGATCATATGGATCATATAAAAGTATGTTTAGTTTTATAGGAAACTGCCAAACTGTCTTCCAAAGTGACTGTACCAGTTTGCATTCCCACCAGAAATGAATGAAAGTTCCTTTTGCTCCACATCCCCCCAGCATTTTGTGTTGTTTGTCACTGTTTTAGATTTTGGATATTCTGATGGGTGTGCAGTGGTATCTTACTGTGGTTTTAATTTGCATTTCCCTGATGACATGATGTGAAGCACCTTTTCATGTGCTTATTTGCCATCTGTATATCTTCTTTGGTGAGGTGTCTATTAAAATGTTTGGCCCATTTTTAATCAGGTTGTTTTCTTATTGTTGAGTTTAAGAGCTCTTTGCATATTTTGGATAATGGTCCTTTACAAATGTATCTTTTGGAAATATTTTCTCCCAGTTGTGGCTTGTCTTGTTATTCTCTTAACACTCTTCTCAGAGCAGAAGTTTTTAATTTTAATAAAGTCTAGCTTGGGACTTCCCTGGTGGTCCAGTGGTTAAGACTCCATGCTTCCACTGCAAGGGGTGCAAGTTTGATCCCTGGTTGGGGGACTAAGATCCCTCATTCTGTGTGGTGTGACCAAAAAAAATTAAAATTAAAATAAAAAATTTTTAAGAAGTCTAATTTATCAATTCTTTCTTTCATGGATCATGCCTTTGGTGTTGTATCCAAAAAGTCATTGTCATACAGAAGGTCATTAAGGTTTTCTCCTTTGTTATCTTATATGATTTTTGTAGTTTTGTGTTTTACCTTTAGGCCTGTGATCCATTATGAGTTAATTTTTGTGACAGGTTTAAGGTCTATATCTAGATGTATTTTTTTGCATGTATTTTTTTGTATTCTAGCAACATATGTTGAAAAGACTGTATCTTTGCTCCATTGTATTGCTTTTGCTCAATTGTATTGCCTTTGCTCATTTGTCAAAGATTAGTTGATTATATTTATGTGGATCTATTTTTGGGCTCTCCCTTCTGTTCCATTGATCTTTTTGTCTGTTATTTCACAAGTACCACACTGTCTGGATTAGCTTGTAGTTTTGAAGTCAGGTAGTTTAAGTCTTCTAGTTTTGGTCTTCTCCTTCAATATTTTATTGGCTATTCTGGGTATTTTGTCCCTTCACGTACACCTTAGAATGAGTTTGTCGATATCCACAAAATAACTTGGTAGGATTTTGGCTGGGGTTGCATTGAATCTAGAGAGCAAGTTGGGAAGAACTGACATTATCAGAGTTTTGTAGGTTTTTTCATGTAGATCTTGTATATATATTGTTAATTTATACTTAAGTATCTTATTTTTTGTGGTGCTAATGTAAATAGTATTGTGTTTTTAATTTCACATTCCACTGTTTATTGCTGGTATATAGGAAAGTGACTGACCTTTTTATATTATTAACCTTGTATCCTGCAGTCTTGCTATAATCACTTATTGGTTCCAGGAACTTCTACATAGATGATCAGGTCATTTGTGAACAGAGACAGTTTTATTTCTTCCTTCCCAATCTGTATATCTTTTTTTTCCCTTTTCTTGTTGTATTGCATTAGCTAGGACTTCTTGTATGATGTTGAAAAGAAGTGGTAAGAGTGGACATCCTTGGTTTGTACCTTATCTTAGTGAGGAAACTAAGAGCTTTTCACCATTAAGGATCATACCAGCTGTAGGTTTTTTGTAGATATTCTCTATTGAGTTGAGGAAGTTCTCTGCTCCTAGTTTACTGAGAATCTTTACTATCAATAGGTGTTGGTTTTTGTCAAATGCTTTTTCTGCATCCTGTAATATGATAATGTGATTTTTCTTCTTTAGCCTGTTGATGTGATGAATTACATTAATTGATTACCTACTAGGAAAAAACTTCCCATCCCACTTATATTTGCTCCCTGGGATGATGCTAAATTCAATATACATAGAAAAAGATGAATCATTTTAAGATAGAATATTTGAAAGGTAAGCATACAGAAAAGTTTTTACAATAAGGAGAGGAGAAGTGGAGATAGAAGTTGGATTTTAAAATATTAGAACATTATTTCCTGAATGCCACAATGCCTGGGCAACAAATGGTCTATTAATAGGAACTTTATCCCCAGGGTCCTCTGCCCGTATTTTGTTTTCATGTATAGGCCAAACGTTTATTGTCACACTCTTAATTATTACCTTATTTTTTATTTCTCTACCTTTATTTTTTCTTCCATTCTTTTTTGTTTATGACACACAAATATAAATGACAAAGGTCACATTTTTGGTTGAAGAAATTATTTCATTGTACTGTTTTTCCCTCAAATATATTTTCTCAGGTGTATAATCATGTTTGGTGTAATTATACGTATAATATCTTAATTTAGTCCTTATAAAATGTTCTTTTTTTTTTTTTCTGGCCGTACCACGCAGCTTGTGAGATCTTAGTTCTAGTTCTTATAAAATGTTCTTAATAAATATCTACATATGCAGTACTGTCCCTATCTTATAATATCTGCCTCAGTGAAATGTGACATGGCTAAAGTTCCCTGTTAAAGATTGAGTTAATGATCAGGAAAAAGAAAATGTTGTGTGTATGTGTGTTTTTAAGCACACAAAGTAGTTATTATTTTCCTTTTAAAGAAATTGCCTCAAACCTTCAATTATTTAACCTCTTTCAGGTGGAGAGCAACCTATTCCTCTTTGGAACGAACATGATGGAACAGCAGATGGAGATAAGCCTAAAATTCTACTCTATTCCCTGAACTTGCAGTTTAAGGTAACAAAAATAATAATATAATAATGATTCTTTAAGAAGTATTTTTCTACTTAATTAATGTATGCTTGTAGAAAATCCATATGATATATGAGTATGCCAAATAGAAAATAAAACTGAAGTATAACCCTGTCCGTGCACAGAAGAAGCTTTAACAATTGAATATCCTTTAGGACGTTTTCCTATTTGTATTTTTATATATGTATATATTTCTGCATTTTTAAAAACCTTGAATACCTTTCCATGTCAGAACATTTAGATCCACTTTATCTTTTTGAACAGCTGTGCTATATATTATACAGTTGTAACAATTTAACTACTTCCTTCAGATGAACCTTTTGACTTTTTTTCTAATTATTGCTGTTATAAATTACTCTGTAAGAAATATTTTGTCCAGTTAAAATAATACCTTAATAGAAACGTTATTTCCAATATTTACGATATTAGTGTTCTTAAAAATAAAAATCATTCTTACCAAATAGTTATTTACTTGTAATTAATGTATTTAACACATGAACAGTCTATATTTTAAATACAGAATACTGGAATAAAATTTAATAGCTAAAAAAGTTCCGACTGACATGAGAAATTAAAGGATGTTGCCAGTTTTATTAGTTCATCAGGCATCCTATGTGTGTTTAAAAACATGGCTGTTTTATTTATCATATATTGAAAGATTTCATTTGTGTGGGTGTACATTGTTGATTTAAGATTCTTTTTTTCCTCCAAACATATAATCTGCTAGGGTATTCAAGTAACGGCCACAACTCCCTCAATGAGAGCTGTGAGATTTGAAACTGGACTGATTGAACTGGAACTTTCGAACCGACTTCAAACCAAAGCTTCACCAGGAAGTAGCAGCTATCTGAAACTGTTTGGTAAATGCCAAGTGGATTTAAATCTGGCATTAGGACAAATTGTTAAACATCAGGTGAGTGCTGAATATGTTGATATTAAAACTCTGGCTTTTAAACTTTGCACATCAATTTAAACTACTTTAAGTATTACTATACTTTAAAAAGTATTGAGTTGAAGTTCGTAAAATCTGATTGTAAATTCTAATAAAAAATCATTTAAGAAGGCCCTTATAATTTTACCTTGGTATTTCATTGAGTATATTGGTGGTATATTGTTCAGTGCAAATGCAATCACATGAAACTTGAATCTAGTATCTTCATAAATATTCGTTTATAATTTCTCTTGATTTTGTTAAACAGTATTTTTTATTTCAACACTTTGTACTAGCATTGGTTAGTCTTTAAAATGTTACTAAGTTTCTTAGCTGTCCTGTTTGATAATGGCAAATTTTGCATGCTATAATATTAAACATGTAAAGTTTTAAAAAAAATGTGTATATATACAACAGTAAATCAGATTTCTGTTGTATAAAAATTAACTTTCACAGCTCATCAGGGAATTATACTATTATTTTTGCTAAAAATTATTATGTAGATTTAACCTTTTTCCTTCTTTAGTTTGAAGATTAAAAGTATACCAGTCACTTTTCAAAACTGAGTGGCTATATTAAAGATTATGTGGGGGAATAAATGAACAAAAATTTCATGTCATCTCTAGAAAAACAGTAATTTTTTCAAATAGAAACACAGTTCGAGAGGAGAGAGGATCTGATTATCTTGAAACATTTAATATATTGCCATTGAGGCTATGGCCCTAATCCTAGCTTTTGTATGAATTTTATGTATGACTTCCTATTTATTTCTTATATACCCATCCATATTGTATATTAATTTCAAGTGTTTATGGTACAGAGTATCAGGAATTTATCATTGACAAATAAAATAGAGAAAAATGTACTGTAGTTCTTTTAGTGAACAATACCATTAATGGTGTTAAAACTTCTAATTTTTTAAATTAAAATATTTTCCATTATTTGATTTTATTGAGCTTTTAATTTTATTTTAGGTTTATGAGGAAGCTGGTTCTGATTTTCATCAGGTTGCCTATTTTAAAACTAGAATTGGGTTAAGAAATGCCCTGCGAGAAGAAATCAGTGGTTCTTCAGATAGGGAAGCCGTGCTTATTACCCTGAATAGACCAATTGTTTATGCACAGCCTGTGGCCTTTGATAGAGGTAAGATGAAGTCTATCAATACTGTCTTGTTAGATTTAGAAATGTTTTGGTAATGCTAGAAAAAATCATCTGTAGTTTACCAGTTTAAATGCTTGACAGCTAAATGTCTCTTAAATTTGAAATGTGAGCATCCAAAAAAAGTTTCTTGCTTACTACCATCAGTTTTTGGAGTTACTTTACTTTTTAAAGTTATTTGCTTTTTACATGGATCTATAGGAATGTCTGATTCAGAATTTTAAATTTTTTGGCTTGGATAACTATTGCACCCAATTGTCTTAGCACTGTCTTTATTCATTTATTCTATAAACATTTATTGTTAACTGTCTAGAAGTGGAATACAAATATGGAAAACAGGATCTCTGCCCTCAAGGAGATCTCAGTTCAGTGGGAAAGAGAACAAAGTAGACTACAGAGTAGAGAGAGATATATATATATATACATACACACACACACACACACACACACACACACACACTTCTTTTTTTTCCCCTTATATCTGAGGGTGTCTCTCACTTTCTCTGTGCTTCTCAGAGGAGAAACTAAATTTTCAGATTCAACTTGGAGTTAGGAGTTCACCAAGGAGACAGGAAGTGAAAGCTTGTCCTATTTACCTCTGTATCTGAAGGCCCAGAACAGTCCCAGGCATGTAGTTAAGAACTAAATAAAGATTTGCCAAGTGAGAAAGAACATGAATGAATATATATGAGCACAGAGGTCTAAGAAAATACAGCAGCCACTTTTATAAAAGAAAATAATGGGAAATAAGGCTGAACGATAGATAGGATCTAATTAATGTGTCTTGGGCAAATAGGAATTGTATTTTAGAAGTAATGAAGAACCATTTATGAAGCCATAAAAGATTTAAATCGGTGGTGGGCATTGGCTGGTGATAAGACATTTTGTTAGAAAACTGCCCTTACCATTTTATTTTGCTAAATCTGGTGCACGTTTTTTTTTTTTTTTTTCATTTCTCATCTTACCAACTTTTGATCAACTTTCAACAACTCCTTAAAGTACTTTCTACTCTTTGTGTCCATGACATAACACCTGCTTTTCCTTCTACTTCTCTGGCCCCTTCATCTTTATCTCTCTTTAGACTCCTCCTTGTATATACTGCATTAAATGATGGTTTACCTTAAGTTTTCAATTCTTGTTACAAACTCAAATGTCTTCGACTTCTCTCTCTAAATCACACTTTATTAATGTATACTCCCAGTATTACGTACCTCTCCTTCAAGAATTTTTAACTGTTGCAACAGAAAGCTGTATATGGTCAAGGTCCATGTGTGTTTTCATTTGTTATTCCATGCCAATGCCTAGCATATATAGTAGGCATTTCACAACTAATTCATTGAATGAATGAATGGACCTGGATTTTCTTCTTTTGCCACTTTGCAGTCGCCTGCTTTCTGCTTTTTTCATTTCTCAAGTTGACTGTATCCTCTTAGATCCTTTCAAATTCTAATGCTACAATTTTCTGGGAGTAATTTTTATTAATCAACAGGATTTTGCAGCTCTAGAGGTTTACTTGCCATATAGCTTTACAGTTTTTATTTTAATTTTCCTTCTGCCCTGTCTTAATTATCAAAAGCTGTGCTGTTTTGGCTGAATTATAAGGCTGCCTATGACAATTGGAATGAACAACGAATGGCTTTACATAAAGATATTCATATGGCTACAAAGGAAGTGGTAGATATGTTGCCTGGTATCCAGCAAACGTCAGCCCAGGCGTTTGGGACTCTCTTCCTCCAGCTCACTGTGAATGATCTGGGAATTTGCCTGCCTATCACAAATACTGCACAGGTATAAAAAATCGAATCACAGTCCAAGATTAAGAGCCAGACATTTCTAGAAACCATTTTTATGTATATAGAGTATAACAATAAGCTTTTCAGGATAACAGTTTATAATTTGAGTTTAGTAGATAGCAATTAAGATTGAACTCCTTCAACCGTTATTTATCCACAGTGTATTAAATATCAATTTCATGAGACTTTTCTCTGAAGCATTCTGATATGCCTCATAATAGTAATGAGATTGACACCCATCTAATAAATCTTAATTTTTACCTTGGAAAATAAGCAGCTTAGTTTTCAAAATTTTTTATTTGTTTTGTATTTAGCCAAGACATCTTTGGCATACACTTGATAATAAAATAGAAACAAAGGATATTTAAGGGTGCTATATAATAATGTTTAATAACTTTATCTAAAACGGGGTAGGGAATTTCAAAATTCTTTTAAACTATAATATTTAATGGTAACAAAACTTCCAAGTTATGTGTACTGGATAAAGCAAAAATTTACTCTTTGTGATTTAGGACCAGTTCTCAGGAATACATATTTGCATGCACATGTGTGTGAGGGAAAAGGCTGTGAACCCCTTGTTAGGCTAAGAAGTTACAGTTATAACAAACACAGAGGTCTACATTTTACTGTTATAATATACCTTAACCTGTAACCAGTTGTTGAATGAATTTATCTTTAAGTATTTTGTTTGGCAAAACAGTGTTAAGAAAAACTCTGAGTTGAGGATTGGCAACGTGGTATGTTTGTGCTTCAGGAGTTCAAAAATGATAATATTTTAATGACATGATGGACAGAGCTCAGGAAGGCCTTACACACCAGGGATGGTTGTCAAAATGAAAATGTTCCCCACAAACTAAAAGGCTTGAGATAAAAAGAACAGATATTTAGCCTTTTGCAAGTTTAGTTTAAAAAAAATGCACATGGCAATGCATTTCACATGAGCAATTTAATTTTAAAAGTAGGCATCTTTCTAAACTGCTTTTTAATGAAGCTCTCTAGGGTTGACCCTTTCTAGATGTTTGATCTTATGAATCCTGTGAGGTTTCCAAATTTTAAAAGTTGTCACCTTTTGTCTCATTTCTTTAATATATTTTGCAGTCTAATCACACTGGAGACCTTGACACTGGTTCTGCTTTAGTACTGACCATTGAAAGTACTCTCATCACTGCTTGTTCTTCAGAATCTCTAGTTAGTAAAGGGCATTTCAAAAACTTTTGTATCCGTTTTGCTGATGGCTTTGAGACATCATGGGATGACTGGAAACCAGAAATTCGTGGGGACCTAGTGATGAATGCCTGTGAGTATCTTTTATTTTCTGTATGAGGTTTTGAATTTTTTAAAATTAAAAAGTAACCCCAGTGTCTTCGTAAGTAAAACTGAAGGATGTTCATATAGAGGAATGTTATTCGACTTTGTGACATAAAGCCTATTTCTAATTAAACATATCAGAACATATTTGTGAAAAACTGTAGCTTTCAGTAGTTTGGGTAAGTAAACCAACTAGGTATTCTTTTTGATGGTACAACATTTGAACATTTGCTCACTCCCTGATTTTTCCTGTAATTGATTCATTAATGACCAGGCAAAGTGTCTTTGTTCTGTGGGGATCTTGAAACAAAGTGGTAAATGTGTAAGATCCAGTTCATCCTATAACATAATA
Organism: Lagenorhynchus albirostris; assembly: GCF_949774975.1. Classification (NCBI taxonomy): domain Eukaryota; kingdom Metazoa; phylum Chordata; class Mammalia; order Artiodactyla; family Delphinidae; genus Lagenorhynchus; species Lagenorhynchus albirostris. Next base: position 129,218,084 of record NC_083098.1, read on the forward strand.
CAGGATAACCGGGAGCAGGGATTCCAGCCATAAGTAAGTCCACAATGTAGTTTACAGAGTATAATTTGTGTGAATTCCTCTGATTCTATTATGCCCCATTAAACACAGCTTTAGTTATTCCTCTGGTTGTGAATAACTAAAGCTGTGTTTATATGCTATTTTGAAGGTACAGGGATTTATTTTTATTTTAAATATTACAGCAGAGTTGATAAAGCATCATTAATCTATTTTTAATTAATTTTTATTGGAGTATAGTTGCTTTACAATGTTGTGTTATCATTAATCTTAATAATGAAGAAAAATTATATTTGAAGAATTAAAGGTTGTGGACTAAAATTCCTCAGCTAATCTGTAAAACAAAATTAATTACTTTTCAGAAGGCGGTATGCCATTATTTAGCAATTTTTTCCTCTCTTCACTGGAAGAAAATCTTCTTTCCAGTTCTGGGTTTTCTTTGAGTATTGGGAGAACTTTCGAGTGTTTTTATATCAAAAATTGAAGTTTTAGCATTTAATATTGGCTAAAATTTTAGGTAAAATTTTTTGGTTTTGAATGCTTTGCATTTAGATAATTCATAGGTAAAATACTAGGATTTCTTTGAAATACTTCAGGTTATTAAGAAGACTTGATATCAAAATACTCATGCCTAATACCCAAAAGACCAAAATTAGCCTTCATCAGAAATTTTTACAAGTAATCATTTTACATGGTTCTTATATATGTTTTAAAAAGTCACCATAACTGTCTTTTGTTTGTGTGTTTTTTTCCTTAAAATAAATTTAAACCTATTGATTTTTATTAAGATGACATTTTGCCATCATTATAGTCATACTGGATAGAATATATTTGGAAGCAAGGAAGGATACCATTTCCTTAGCAGTTTAAACAAAGGGAAAATGCATAAGAAATATGCCTCTGACTCAAAGTCAAAAACACATACTAAAAAATATAAACAATAACTCAGCACCTCAGTGGATATTATACCAGCAAAGTAGAACACTAACATGCTGATAATTGTGATAATCATAATTTATTTGGGGTTTTGGAGGGTATCAAATGACTTGTTTTTGTAACATGCTTATTGTTTGGTGTTTTGGGAGAGTGGCAAATGAGATGAGTAGAGTAGTTGTTTTGCTGACATAAAAGAATTCCAAATTACAGATTCACCAATTAGTTTACTATTTTGTAGTTTTTATTAGTGTAGTTTTTATTAGGAGTAAGTATACTTGGATATAACTGACAATTTTTTTAAAAAAAGAGTTGAGTTTAGGGCAGAGAAATAAGGAAAAGTAGGATTATGCCTTAGGATTTTTTTTCACAGATCATTTAAAAATCATGCCTTACAGAAACAGAAATGTAGATCAATGGAACAGGATAGAAAGCCCAGATATAAACCCACGCACGTATGGTCACCTTATGTTTGATAAAGGAGGCAAGAATATACAGTGGAGAAAAGACAGCTTCTTCAATAAGTGGTGCTGAGAAAACTGGACAGCTACATGTAAAAGAATGAAATTAGAACACTCCCAACACCATACACAAAAATAAACTCAAAATGGATTAAAGACCTGAATGTAAGGCCAGACACTATCAAACTCTTAGAGGAAAACATAGGCAGAACACTCCATGACATAAATCACAGCAAGATCCTTTTAGACCCACCTCCTTGAGAAATGGAAATAAAAATGAAAATAAACAAATGGGGCCTAATGAAACTTAAAAGCTTTTGCACAGCAAAGGAAAGCATAAACAAGACCAAAAGACAACCCTCAGAATGGGAGAAAATATTTGCAAACGAATAAACTGACAAAGGATTAATCTCCAAAATGTACAAGCAGCTCATGCAGCTCAATATCAAAAAAACAAACAACCTAATCAAAAAATGGGCAGAAGACCTAAATAGACATTTCTCCGAAGAAGATATACCGATTGCCAACAAACACATGAACGGATGCTCAACATCACTAATCATTAGAGAAATGCAAATCAAAACTACAACGAGGAATCACCTCACACCAGTCAGAATGGCCAGCATCAAAAAAATCTACAAACGATAAATGCTGGAGAGGGTGTGGAGAAAAGGGAACCCTCTTGCACTGTTGGTGGAAATGTAAATTGATACAGCCACTATGGAGAACAATATGGAAGTTCCTTAAAAAACTAAAAATAGAACTACCATACGACCCAGCAATCCCACTACTGGGCATATACCCTGAGAAAACCATAATTCCAGAAGAGTCATGTACCACAATGTTCATTGCAGCTCTATTTACAATAGCCAGGACATGGAAGCAACCTAAGTGTCCACTGACAGATGAATGGATAAAGAATATGTGGCATATATATACAGTGGAATATTAGCCATTAAAAGAAATGAAATTGAGGTATTTGTAGTGAGGTGGATGGACCTAGAGTCTGTCATACAGGGTGAAGTAGGTCAGAAAGAGAAAAACAAATACTGTATGCTAACACATATATATGGAATCTAAAAAAAAAAAAATGGCTCTGACGAACCTAGGAGCAGGACAGGAATAAAGACACAGATGTAGAGAACGGACTTGAGGACACGGGGAGGGGGAAGGATAAGCTGTGACAAAGAGAGTGGCATGGACATACATACACTACCAAATGTAAAATAGGTAGCTGGTGGGAAGCAGCCGCATAGCACAGGGAGATCAGCTGGGTGCTTTGTGACCACCTAGCGGGGTGGGATAGGGAGGGTGGGAGGGAGACGCAAGAGGGAGGAGATATGGGGATATATGTATACGTATAGCTGATTTACTTTGTTATACAGCAGAAACTAACACAACATTGTAAAGCAATTATACTCTAGTAAAGATGTTAAAAAAAAAAAAATCATGCCCTAGAAAAAAGATGGCCCTGTGTCAGTAATTCCCTGGTGGTCCAGTGGTTAGGACTTGGCGCTTTCACTGGCGGGGCCCAGGTTTTATCCCTGGTTGGGGAATTAAGACTGCAAGCCAAGTGGCGTGGCCAAAAAAAAAAAAAAAAGCGTGGTGTAATTTCCTCTCTAGGTGATAATATTTTGGGGGGAAGTGCAATAAAAATTAGGACAATCTATAGGAAGGGTTCCATGGACCCCTTAAATAGTAAAGATTAGACGCTTTTCTTTAACATGTATTTAGAAAAACTAAACCGTTAGAAGTTTGAAAAATTCCAAGCTTTCTGCTAACACCTGGGTAGCAGCATTTGGTTGTCACAGCAGGAATACTGCCATCCTGGATTCTGGTTGGTCCAACTCAGAGATGACAGGTACAATGGGAAAGAGCCCAGTTGGTTTCCTACTTCTCACTTTCAGGATTCAGATCTACTCCTAAGAATTTTAATGTTCCTTATTAATTCATCATACCTCTGTATTCTATGAATTTACATAATCTTCTTTTAGCTTAATATTCAAAAATGCTCTAGCACTTCTTGGGATTGGAAGTCCCCGATGTTTTCTACCCTTTTTAAATTTACTGTTTCTTACTTTCATTTGGCCTTAGTTTTATTACTCCAATTTCAGAAGCTTTTCTTTTCATTCTAGCAGTCTTAAGATTTGAAAGGGTAGTCTAGGTTTTTTTTGCTCTGATTTATAACTATGACATTAAAGGTGAATTAGGCAATCTTTTACCCCCAAACAAGATCTAATTCTTTTTTATAATTTGTATGTGAGGCACAAGTACCATATGGTTCAAAAGTATAATTTAGATTTTAAAGTTATTGGCACCATCTTAAAAAATACATAATAGAAATTGTCATTTATAGACCCTTTCTCCCAAAATAAATTGTAGTATTTCCTTTTTTTTTTTAATTAATTTATTTATTTGGCTGTGCCGGGTCTTAGTTGTGGCATGCGGGATCTAGTTCCCTGACCAGGGATCAAACCCAGGCCCCCTGCATTGGGAGCGTGGAGTCTTAACCACTGGACCACCAGGGAAGTCCCTAAATTGTAGTATTTCTACAACTCACATTTGCATAACATTTGAATACCAGTTTAGAATATGGAATGAATTGCAAAAGGACATTTTATTTACGGTATATATACTGTCAGGTTTAGATTGAAATTTGGTTTCCATTAAGGATTACTGAGAAAGGGTCTTAATTCTATCTTTAGGCTCTACTTTGTTTAAAAGTTATTTCAAGGATGGTATGTCTTTTGTTGATTTAATTAACCTCTTAAAAAAGCTGAAATTATCTGATTAAAGCTAAGAAGTAGTAAATGTTTCAAAGTTAAAGTTAGATATGTTCTGGGGATAGGTCCATGACCTTAGGAGGCTGACCTTATGAGGTTGACATCATGGCAGGCAATCTTTTTTTTTTCCCTCATAAAATGATCCTTGTCAAAGTAAAAGACAAGGTTGATGAATCATGTCTGTGACCTAATGTGGCAGTTCTTAGTTATCAAAAAATCATTTAAAAATTATTTGCATTCTCAAAGTGCCATTCACTCATGATGGTACAAATTGTCATAGCATCTGGAAACTAGAGTTTCAGAGTTGGCCAGGTATTGTCACTCAGATAAGGAAATCACATGCAGAATGTAAAGATAAAACTGGAGTCAAATCTTTTTTTCTTTATTGAGGTATGGTTGATTTACAATATATTAGTTTCAGGTGTATGCAGTTTAGTTCTTAAAATCGATAAAAATAAAATATTGTGAGATATGACATAGACATCATAAGTCATCTAAGGTAGCCCTTTCATTCTCCAGATTAGAAACTGAAACCTAATACACTAAGATGTATCAGATAGATAACTAATAAGAACCTGCTGTGTAAAATAAATAAATTAATAAATTAAATTTAAAAAAAAGAAACTGAAACCTAGAGAGGCTAGTAATCCTGTTTAGGTAATCATTTTTGGAAGAAAAATTGCAGTGTAATATTTAATCACAAGCATAATTTTATTGAAACTTACTTTGGGGTTGATTTTTGTGCAGGTGTAGTTCCAGATGGTACCTATGAAGTATGTTCCAGGACTACAGGACAAGCAGCTGCTGGTAAGTTCACCTTTGGTATTAATTTTGCTATATATATCTGGTAGAATTCTGCTTTTTTTATCCATTTTTCCTGCCTTTATATTAGAGGCTCTTTTAACTAAACTCATTCTGGTATTCCCTAATTTTTAAAAACTATTTTGCAATAATATTAGCATATTTTTATTTATCTAACAATTAATTAGACACCATCAGTGTACAAGATACACTACAAAATGTTTTGGGAAAGACAAAGATGAATAAGATATACTTTCTATGCCATATAAGTTTAAATTCTAATAAGGTAGTTACAGCTCTGCAGCATAACTAAACTGCAATAAGTGATAAGTTCAAAAAATATATAAAATTCCAATTGCTAATGAAATTTACAGGAGGGAGATAAAATTTCTAAATTTCAAAGGATACTGGAATGAGAGAAAGCTTTATGGAAGAAAAAGCATTTAAACAAGGACTTGAAAGATGGATAAAATTGTTTCTTAAGCAAAAACTGGAAAATATGAATAGAGAAAATTCAGGCGGAGAGACTAATTCCTGTCATGATGTCAGAACACAGTGTCTAGTTAGAGTTGTCCAAATTGGCTGGAATAGAGTTATGTGAAAATAAGATGAGAAAAATCTGAAATCCCAAATTAAGGAATTTGGACTTCATTTGGTGGACAGTGAGAAAGCCATTGAGTTTTTTTGAGCAAGAAAGCAGATGTGACAGTATCAAAGGGACACTTTCAAGGATTAGAGAGGAGAAAAATCTAGGAAACTGGTTAGGAGATAACCATAGAAGTAATAATCTGTCTTAACTAAGATGACAGCATAGTGTAAATTTTTATTATTTTTACTGGTATAAAACTAGGGCAAGATAAATGGAGATGTTTATTTAAGAGCGCTTAAAATGTTGAGAGGGGAGAAGCTGATTAAATGAGCAGAGTTCCTTTCCTCCTTACTCTTCCTCCTATCCTCCAAAACCTAGTCTCAGTGCTCATCCTAAGTAAACTGTCTCAGAAAATAGCAAGGCCTGCAGTCCCCACAGACAGAGAACTGAAAAGGTTAGGAGATTTCCAGCAGTAATGTTAGAAGGAAAAGGTGATAACTGAGGTAAACATACATATTGGGAGGAAGGTCACATAAAAGTCTTTGTCAGGGGCCTTGTTTATAAGCAACAACAACATACTCAAACTGGCTTAACTAAAAGGGGGAACTTGTTAAAAGAACATTTGCAGATCACAGTTAAACTTAGGAATGGCTATCTCAGTGAAGAGAAGGAACCAGGTCAATTCAGGGGCCCTAAGGAACTACTGGAAACAAGATCCCAGCTGTCACCAGGGCTCTTTCCAGCTCTTGTCTTTGCTTCTCTCCGGCTGCTTCATTTGTGCTTATTGCTGACCTCCTGAAACATGGCAGGAAACATGGCTGCGAGCAGCTCATGAGCCTCATGCCCCACCCTCAGTCACTAGAGAAGGACCGGTCTTTTCTCAAGTCCAGGGAAGGATTCTTAGTTTTCCAACTTTGACCCTTACTCAGACTAATCATCTAATTAATTCTGGCTAATGAGGGGGGCTGTGCCAGTTCTCCTACTGTGGTCATGGGAAGGTAGGTCAGCTAGGGGGGTAGGCGAGGGGGGAATTCATAGGCCACATGGGAAAAAGAGTGCTGAAAACAGAGGAACAATAGGTGCACCCTACACAATAGGGGGATCAATCCCATAGTCTCATGCTTCTGACAGATCTAGCTGTGAGAGACATTAGTTATTACACAGAGCCATCATCCACTTTATTCCCTGAATGTAGAATTATTTAAATTTCTATACTCAAGACTTAACCAAAAACGTCACTTCTTTATTTAAACAGAAAGTAGTAGTGCTGGAACCTGGACACTCAATGTATTGTGGAAAATGTGTGGGATTGATGTCCACATGGATCCTAACATTGGCAAAAGACTTAACGCTCTGGGCAATACCCTTACAACACTGACAGGAGAGGAGGACACAGATGACATTGCCGATCTAAATTCAGTGAACATAGCTGACCTGTCAGATGAAGATGAAGTTGACACTATGTCTCCCACTATCCATACTGTAAGTAAACTCACAGTTAGACTTTTTCAGGACTGGCTTTTACCCTGAGAAAGGGATATTATTAGGTCAGTGTTATTTACTGTAGTCGCTAATTGTGGAGGAAGGAAGGGAGTGGTGGTCCTCTGTGTCTACATTTATATAATATTGTTTTTTTAATTCCATAATATTGTCTTTTAATTGAATTCCTTGTTTCATAACGGCTGTCAACCAACTTGTGCCTTAACCTACAGGTAACATGTTAACAGTAACAGCAAAGTGCAAGCAGATCTGTAGAGACAGAAAGTAGATCAGTGGTTGCCTAGGACTGGGAGAGTTTAGGGGGTTGGGAGAGGGGATGGGAAGAGACTGCTAATGTTATGAGGTTTTGTTTGGGAGGCGGTGAAAATGTTCTAAATAGATTCTGATGATGGCTGCACAACTTTGTGACTATACTAAAAACCACTATAAACCATTATACATTTTAATAGGGTCAATTTTATGGCATGTGAATTATCTCAATATTGATGTTCAAAAATGAAAGTCAAAAGCAAAGTGCACCCACACAAAATAAAGTATACATTTAAAAAAATGTGTATTTCCATTTATACTGTACATATTCTATAGTATCAGATTGATTAGTTATTAGTTAAACTTATTATTTATTAGTTAAAAAGAAAGTTTCTCTCTGCTTTCATTCTATTATCAACGTAAAAACTTTTTTGAAACATCTTTTAACTACTGTATCATGAAATAGTTTTGTTCTTGGAAAGAAATTTTTAAAAAATTAACATTACTGTTTACCATTTAGAGTTCAGAGGAAAGTTCAGTAAGTGGAGATGGCCACAAGCTCACCTTTGGGCAACGACTTGTAAATCACCTCCTAGGCCTGAGGCCTCCACATCAGCGCTATTCTGTTCCTGCAGAGTATCTGTGTAACCCAGAGATGTGGGCCTCCCCTCAGTCTAGCCAGTCCCATCTGAAAGCATGCAGAGCTCACTCATGGGGAAACGTAGGTAGCAACTAAATGGATTCCTTATGAAAATGAAGGGGTTTGAATCACTGGAGAATTCCAATCATCTTACTTAATATAGATGGCTTTGATTCTTGCATGCTTCCTTTGATTTAAAGTGTTATTTCTGTGATAGGGTAGATTTGCTTTGTGACCTGAGGGTGTTACTGACAGACATGCTTTTGATTTTTCAGGAAGCTGTAGATCATCGAAGACAAGGAGCATCTTGTAGCCAGCCAGGAGAACTTAGAGGAAGAAAAATTATGAAGCGTATAGTGGATATCAGAGAACTGAATGAACAGGCCAAAGTAATAGATGATCTTAAGTATGTATAATGATTTTTAATTTAGTATAGTATTCCCTAATAATAGAATAGATTTTAAATGTGAAGGAAACTAGATTGGGGCCAGTACAACCCATTTAGTTTATAAATGAGATCACCAAGGTCCAGAAAAGTTTGGTGATTTGTCTGAGATCATACATTCATTAGTGATAAAGTTAGAAATGTTAGTCTAGTGCTCATCACAGCTCCCCATTTCTGAGAAGTTTATGACTGACTTTATGTCACATATATGCATCTCTACGTGTATATACATGTATCTTCACATATGTATGTAAATATGAGTGTTTTGCTAACAGTATGTTTGGAATGCAAATTTTTGAGAGAGGAAGAAAATTTAGAATTTATTAAGTACCTATTGTGATTCTGACGTGTTATCTCAATTTAATCCTCACAACATTTCTATGAGATTAGATGGCATTATCCAAACTTTATAGATGAGAAAACTGGCTCGGAGAGATTAAAGAATTGGAATTTGAACCTGTGTTTGTCTGAATTCAAACTTCATGCTTTTTGCTTGCCTGTATTAGCAGTTTACTAGAACTGAAGTGAGGGTAGGGCAAGCCAAGAGGGGGGAGTAGGCGGAAGTCATTTTTTTCTTTATCTGTAGCCTGCTAAATAGTACTGACTAGGTAATACTTGCTCTGTAAGACTAAATATTCTTCTTGCCAAACTGAAATTTTTGTTTTCCCCAAAGGTGGAAAACATACTTCATCTTTTCTAATCTTTGTACTCCTGTATCTGTGTTTTTTTGCATTCGAGGATTTTACAGAAATGTATACATTGTACAGTGAAAGGTATTTGCTAAAAACTTGTCTGTAAAATCAGTTTTGATACAGTGATTCACGTTTTCCTGTTGACTTACATTACAGTTTGAGTTTTGTTATCAGGGGAAAACTGACTTGAAGCAAAATATACTTCCCCCCGTAAAATCTTACCTGAGGCTTAAATTATGTGTAAAATATTACATACAGATACTATTCTGCTAAGTGGTTCCATAGCTTTCCTGAGATTATCACAGAGACTCTTGATGTAGAAATGGATAAGAACCATTTCCTAAAACATTAGAGAAAGTTTTTTTTTTTACAGTTTGCCAGATATGAGTATTAAGTTTATGCAGGATTTTGGCCTGTCCATACATAATCTTTGATATTCTGATAGAGAATTTTAAAAGGAGCAAGTAAAAATCACTTTTACTTTGTTACCTCATTACACTAACTGCCATATTTGTTTTTTATCCAGAAAACTAGGTGCAAGTGAAGGAACCATAAACCAGGAAATTCAACGTTATCAACAATTAGAATCTGTTGCTGTGAATGATATTAGAAGAGATGTTCGTAAAAAATTACGGAGGTCCAGTATGCGAGTGAGTAAACATTTAAGGAGAATTTTATTAAAGTAGACTATGTAAACATTTTATCACTTTATGAAATTTTATGATGATACTTATGTTGTTCTCTTTCTTCCTCCATTGCTAGTGATAACACTTGATTTGTGTATCTCATGTCTACTATGTACCAGGCACTGTTTAAAGCACTTTACATTCAATAACCCATTAAATCTTTACAACAACCCTATGTGGTAGCTTATATTATTTTCCCCATTTTAAAGATGAGGAAACTGAGGCACAGAGAGGTCAAGCAATTTGACCAAGGTTATACAGCCAGTAATTCCAGTGGAGCCAAGATTCAAACCTAAACAGTGGAATTCTACAGTTTATGCCCTTAGCCACTGTGTTCTGTCTGCCTTTCATGAAGTCATACTTTCTTTTTTGTCTCTAATTCAAATGTGAAATTTTTTGAGATGTCCATTCTACCCTTCCCATTTTCCACAGAAGATTTTACTCTTAGCCACTACATACTGTCAGCACTTTATTCTTACCTTTATTATTTGCATATTTAGTTGCCCTTACTAGTATTTGAGTCTCTTAAAGAACAAGTTGTTTATCTTTGACCTTACTTTCTACCACATTCTGGGATTTAGTCCAATTGCTGTGAAATAAATATATAGATAGATGTACTAGAAAAATAGAGCAGAAAATAATTCTAAAACTTATTCAAATGGAGGTAGGTTGCTTTGGGTCAAGGTGGTCTTGTTAGTAGAAAAACTAATTTTTAAAAATATAGTCAGCAAAACCCTCCAGTTTTTTTTAACCAGAATATGGTTTTGGGGTGTTACCCCAATACATAAAAACTGGTTAAATCAGAGCTGTTGAGGTTAGAGAAAAGGTGGAAAGGTTGCAGGGATCCAGAGTTCATCGGCTTGAACTTTCTTTCCTTGGTCACCACCAAAGTCCTAGACCTCATTTGAATAGTGTTCTAAATTATTTATTTAAATGAGGAATAAAATTCAATTTTATTCATCACTGGCTTCTGATAGTACTAAATGGATAGTGATGCTCTGTAATGCATAACTCTGTGTTTAAATGTTTTGCCACTATGTACCTCACAGCCATGCAACATAATGAAAATATTGCTTGCCATAGTGTTTATAAGCTAGTTTAGACTTGGCCATTAACTGTTAAAAATAAAACTAGGTAGAGAGGATTAGGAAAACTACTGAAATTAAATCTGTGTTCTTAACATTTTTCTCATTTGGTATTTCCCCCTCAATTCCCTTTTAGTCCTCTTGCTTTCTAAGTCTCCATTGTATTAGAATCTTTTTACTATCTAGCCCCCCCAAACTACAAATTTGAAGAAGAGGGATTTGGTGACAAGGAGGGTGTTCCAGTCACCACTTCCTTTCCTTTTCTGTAATAAAGAGTTCTGTCAGGAGGGGTACCCTTGGGTGGTACTCGGGATGATTAGTGGTCGCTCCCTCCCTCCCCCTCCCCCTCTTCCCTGATCTCCTCTTCTCCCCCCTCCCCTCACGTTTCTCCCAGAATCTTTCCTTTTAATTCTCATTTTCTTTCTTTTCTTATTGTTTCCTTATTTCTCCCCTTATTTCTGTACCCCTCATCCCTGCTCCCAATCTTTTCTCTCAAACGAGCTGGTGGCTCCTATTTTCCTTGTACAGCCTTCCTAATTGACGTTAGGACTAAGAATAGTTGATTCCTGCTGCACTTTGATCCATCTGTGTTGTTAAGTGACATTTAAAGTCACAATTTAAGATAACTTGTTATTGACCTGGGGGAGACAAGATAACTTCTTTAATAGCAGAACATTTTACCTGAAGTCAGATATTACAACAGTAAACAACTGCCTAAAGTCACCCTTTTTCTATCCCCGTTCATTAGGCTGCTTCCCTAAAGGATAAGTGGGGTTTGGGTTACAAACCAAGTTACAGCCGATCAAAAACCATTTCAGCTTCTGGAAGACCACCTCTTAAGCGAATGGAAAGGGCAAGGTAATATATTTCAACCAATTAAACAAGTAATAAAATTGCTGACTCTTTTGCCAAAGGTCACTACTTATTTATTGTGTTCTAATTGGGGAAATTACAAAATTAAGGTAGCAAATGGACCTTATTAGTAAAACTAGTAATAGTGGATACTGTCAAACTAAGAAGTTTGAGGAATCCCTCTATCTCATTTATACTCTACTTTTATATTATAAAAGTCATTGTGTGCTTTTTAGTAATGAAGTACACTGCTATTTAGACAAGTTTATGCATAAACTTATAGACTATCCAAAGAAATGAATATTTGCATGTTAGTAGCTGCAGCTCTAAATTTGTCATTTTAGAAAAAGTGTGATTATACACACATTTAACATATGAAAAATGGAAATTTTACTTATTATTGAAGAAAAATATAGTTTTACTAGTAAATGAACACTATAAAGTAAGTATAAATTCTTTTTTATAAGGCTTAATTTTAGAAAATCTTGTGTTAAAGCAACGAACTTTTTTTTTATGAGATGCTAAAGGTTAAGAAATGGAATACCAAAAGTTCAATCCTTGGATAAGGTAAATATTTAGAAATAAAGTGTTAATGTCATTAATCAGACTTTTATAAAGTCTAGGGTTTTTTTTTGAACATGAATATTAATGTTTTATAACTTTATATTTTATTATAGTTCTCGAGTAGGTGAAACTGAGGAGCTCCCAGAAATCCGGGTGGATGCAGCATCTCCTGGACCCAGAGTCACTTTCAATATCCAAGATACAGTAAGAGAGATACTATTTGTTAGAGATACACAGTGCTAAATAATTTTTAGTAATTACAAAATTATAGTAGTTACGCAGTTTAGAAATAGCAGTTCCTACTTACAGTGAAAGTGTGGATTGTGATGGTTGAGGTGTCTGTATGTTGCCAAATAGCAGAGCACTAGTGAGAGCCATGCCGCAGGTGTTAGTGTTTTGCATGTAGAATAAAGACTCCATACTGCTTGTAGGTAGAAACATTTTGTTGAATAATTTTTCTTTCAAGTTCGACTCTGCATTAAACTGGGTATTTTACACAAATGTAAATGTGGAATGTTTTTACTTAATGTATTTTATTGTTTATGTATTTTTGTTCAGAATATATACAGATAATATCAGAAACTAGTAGTAAAAAAGGTCAGCGTCAAAGTTGTATTCTAATTTTATAGCATGTTAAAATTAATGTTAAAATGTTTGTTGTTTTTTGTTTACTTTTAAATCATTGTTTTTTTATTTTTCATTAATTTTTAAAATTTTCTTATTATTTTAATTAAGTTGAAAAAAACGGTATGGGGAAGTACACCACAGTCCAGCTGTCCTGGGGAAGGGTATTTTCAGGTACTTTTTAAGAACAACATAAATTTTGCTTTAAAACTAAGTAACCACTCTGAAAATCTGCTTTCAAAATGTCTTCCTCTCATTTCATACTAAACTCAGACCTTGAAGATATTTTACATAAAGGTTTAAGATTGTTTCAATTCTTTTTCATCATTTATATTTCCTAAGCTTTTTCATGAATATATTTTACTTCTATACTCACTTATAATTTAATAGTAATTATTTAATCTCCAAAATTAAAGAAGGACTAAATCAGCACACCAGATTAACTCAACAAAATCATAAACCAAAAACTGCAATATATTACAGTAATTTGCTAATTCCGAAGTGAATCTCTTTTTCCCTACACTCAAACACAAAATGAATCTTTTCTTTAAGAAAAAATTAGTTACCTAATTCAAACTAGAATCAACAGAACAACAAATTAATCATTGAGTGTTATTTATTTTCAGTCACTGGTATAAAAAAAGCATGTATAAAAGCAATCTATTAAAAATTCAAAACAGTGTGGAAAATGTGCTACACAATCACTTATAAGTTGAGTTAACACCTTTATAAGCTACATATTTTCCCTAAATATAAGTTATAAAAGTAAAATTTAATTTTAAAATTGTATCTGTATAGTAGGTATATAAATCATTGTCTAGAAATTTTCTGTCAAGTTACATTTAAAAATTGGAACTTATTCCACATTTGTTTCCCATCGCCCACTCTTTTAAGATAGTCTCAATATATATCCCGTAGTTACACTGAATTTAGTCAAGCCGAATTTTGTTTTAGAACTATTAGGTTGTAATAGAGTGAGCTTGACAGACATGTCCTTTTTTCTAAAAATGAACTTGGAAATACTGTCCTTTACAGTGAATTGAATGGATTCTACTAATTGATTTTTTTTCCCTGTATTTTTAAAATTGAGATAATTGACATATAACATTATTTTCAGGTATACAACATAATTATTTGATATATGTATATACTGTGAAATGATTGAGTTATTCTTAAAGGCATTAATATTCGAATGATTCAAGTCCGATTTTTAAATAGCAGTATATGCTGTTTATAAAAAATAGTGTATAAAAATCATGAATTACAGAATAGATCATTAAGGCATGGTTAAATAGAAAATAAATATAAACAAAGGGATATTTATCTACATAAACTCTTACCACAGCTTTAAAAGATTTTCTGATAAAATCTGACTTACTTACTAAATGATATGTTATTTTTTAAAAAGTGAAGAAAATCTAGATTCTGCAAATGTTTGAAATTTTGATTATAGGATTTCACTATGTATCTTATAGTAATATCAATGTACCTTGCACATTACACTTTACAAAGGCTTATCACATTCCCTCAAAGGATATGTGAGCAAATCTCAAAACTGGGAATCAAAATAAGGTCATAGAAGTTTGTTTTTTGTCTTTTTTTGACCTACTTAAATGCAGTGGTCTCCTGATACAATCCTCAGTGAGTGACATTGTATTTATTATACAAAGTATTTGCCTTAAAATACAGAATTCTTAAGTTTGATTGATTGCTATTTAATTATATAACTATTTACACATCTTTCTTCAGCTCAGTAGGGGCCCATTTTAAAAAGATGTATCCACAGAAAGTATTCTGGAAGCACAAAGTACATTCTGTACTGACACTTGCATCCTCTTCCATCATTAATTGCTCTCTTGCCCTTCTAATTTAAAGTTAATCACATTGTTTCTTTTGTCTCCACAGCATGATTAACCCATGCTTTAAAGAATTACAGTATGTACTAATTAACATGATGATATACGCTTATATAAAGTAAAATTTCACTCTAATTTTTAGTGAGTCAGTGGTATGACTTTCTGTGGTTTGAACTTCTGCTTCCTTCTTTGGTGTACCATTTCATATGTTTGTAAAGCTGATCTTTGAGTTCAGAGTGAGGAAATTCAATTTTGAGAGAAATTTTAGACGCTTAAATGTATATTTTTTCTTTTTCTTTTTTTTTTTAAGGGAAAAGAGGTTTATAATGTGAACCTGATTCGTATTTTTTCTCTTTACATTCAGTTTCCAGAGGAGACAGAACTGGACCTTTTGTCAGTAACCATTGAAGGTCCATCCCATTACTCCTCAAACAGTGAAGGATCATATTCCATGTTCAGTTCTCCCAAAACTCCAGGAGGCCTTTCACCAGGCATTTCTTTCCAACCTGAGGAGGGCCGACGGGATGACAGTTTGTCTTCTACCAGTGAAGATTCCGAGAAGGATGAAAAGGATGAAGACCATGAGAGGGAAAGGTTCTATATTTACAGGAAACCCTCGTGAGTAGCTTTAAGATCCTTAGGCAGTATTTTAGAATCTAGAACTGAGCTTAAAGCATTATATAACTGTTAATTTTTACAGAAAAAAAAAATCTTAATGTGCCTACCCACAGTGAGACTAGGAGACGTATCCATGGTTTACTAATATAATTTAGCTCCATATGGCATTATTTTTTTCTTTCCGTCTTTATGTCTTTTAATAAAATCTAGAAAGTAGCATTTTAAATTTTACAATTTGCAAAAATGAAATCTCCTCCAAGTTGTAGAATGTAGGTCATACGCTGATATTCAGACTCCTTAATATCAGTGCTTGTGCCTGTGTCCTGAGCACTGAGAACATTGCCTGACACATGACAGTTACTCAGTACATAGTTGTTGAATAAAATGTGACTCCATTAAACTTAAGAAAAACTTCAATTAGTAGGAGCCAGTTGGGTAATTTGTGTGAATTTATAAAATAGTGAAATTTATTTACAGACTACTGCTCACAAAACATGTTGGAAAATAGTTTGTTGAAAACTCTTCCCAGTTTACTACAATGTAATCACTAGTTGTTCTTTCTCTAGACATACATCTCGTAAAAAAGCAACAGGCTTTGCTGCTGTTCATCAGCTATTTACAGAACGCTGGCCAACAGCCCCAGCCAACAGAAGTCTTAGTGGCACAGCTACAGAGAGAAATATTGACTTTGAACTTGATATACGAGTTGAAATTGATAGTGGAAAATGTGTGCTCCACCCAACCACCCTTCTACAAGAACATGATGATATGAGCTTGAGAAGGTAAGATATTGATCAGAAAGGTGTACAAGTAACTTCATTTGTTAGAACTACTATTTATATATCATTAATTGTAACAAACATTTCCCACCACATCCCAAAATGCAGATTTAAAGAGTATATTTTATTATAATTAGCATGTTTGAGTGTTTATTTGTATAACATACTGTTTTCTTTAAACAAGTGTATAATATTTTTTGGTGATTAGAAATGGACGTCTGATTTAGATTCTAGCAAATTTGTTAATTAAAATAGTTATATCCTTGGAATTCTTTAAATAAGCATGAATTTCTCAGTCTCTGTCATCATTGTGCACATTTCTGTTTCAAAGAACAGTACAATACTTAAAGATATCTTGTTATTGAAAGTTTGATGACATAAAGAAATAAGAAAGATTGGGAAACAGCTGCACAGAGACCTCAGTAAACTGGAATGTTGTTCAGGCTATAACTGCAGCTTTACCATTTGTTTCCATCATTGAAGAAATAGTGGTATAAACAGGCGTAGGGTTAGATTATTTTGTTCTTTGAATTTGTTTTGCTTTTCCTTCCTAATCTAAAAAAGAATTATAGGAAAACAGTAATATTAATAATTGAGTGAATGAGTAAGGAGTGGGTGGAAATGTAGATAAAACAAGTAGGCAGAATGCTGACAAATGCTGAAGCTGGGAGATGGGCCCATGGGAGTTCATTCTGCTGTTCCATTTACTTTCTGTATGTTTGAAATTTTCTATAATAAAAGATTTTTAAATGTCTCTTTGTCTAATAAAGCTTTTTATAAAATGAGAAGATAAAAAGGCACTCTAAACAGTTAAATTCTTACAAATGTAATAGTGGTGATAAAAAGAACGACTGTTGATTTATTTTTGGTTGAACCGCAGTAAACCAAACTAAATTGCTGGTACTCAGCTATATTTACCTATGTAAAGGGCAGTTTCATTTGGTTCAACCTTATGTGTTCATGTGAAACAGCTGTGATCTCGGGAAAGAATAACTGTCTTGTGTAGTTGTGGAACATACAACATAAACCTCATCCATGCAAGGATTAACTGGTTTCACTAGAGACGCTGATGAGCTTCACTTTTTCAACCTTATTAATGAAGGATTACATTTCACTTACTATATAAATAAAAGTTTGCTTTTAAACAAAATAAAAGGAAATAAATGTCTTTCAAAAAGATAAAACATTTTTCTATTTATAGGAGTTATGACAGAAGTTCCAGGAGTTTAGATCAAGATTCTCCTTCGAAAAAGAAGAAGTTTCAAACTAATTATGCTTCCACCACGCATTTAATGACTGGCAAGAAAGTGCCATCATCTCTACAGACAAAGCCTAGTGACTTAGAAACTACAGTATTTTACATTCCTGGAGTTGATGTAAAGGTAAAAACCTAAATGTCTAGGATTAGGGATTAAATTATTAGTAGCCATGTTTATTTTCTATCATATATATTCTTCCTTTACCAATTATATTAAAATGAGGCCTTCTGAAGTTCTACTCTAATATAGCCATATTCTGAACATGAGACCTTCTAAACTGCAGGTTGCCCCTTTTTCCACGAAATTTTGACAGAAAAGTTAATTTTCTTTTTTAAACATTGATATTTACAATGTATTTGCTAAACCTTGCCTATTGCAACTCTTTTAGATTCTAGAATTATTAAGCTAGGATGTTAAGCTAGAAAGAACTTAAAATATTATCTGGGATGACCCTTTTTAACTTTAAAAATGAGATAAAGCTAATAAGGAACTTGCCGGGATCACAAAGCTAACTCGTAAAATCTTCTGGCTCCTGAACCAGTGTTCTTTCTGCCACATTTTTGTACATTTCTTGGTTTCCCTCGTCTGCATAATTTTAATTTTGAAAGTTTATTTGTTTCAATACAGTTGCATTATAATTCCAAGACTCTAAAGACCGAATCACCTAATGCCTCCAGAGGATCTTCCTTGCCAAGAACACTGTCTAAAGAGTCCAAGCTGTACGGTGTGAAAGATAGTGCGACATCTCCTCCTCCTCCTTTACCTTGCACTGCCCAGAGCAAGACTCACACCTTACTTCCCCCCCAGCCCCCGCCTATTCCCTCAGGTATTTACGGAAAATATACTTTATTTTAATTTTTTTCATAAATTAAGTTTTATTCATCACCTACTTGCTCTTTTGAGACTTTCTTTCAAATTCACGTTTAAGAAGAAAGGACTTAGACTTATCAGTAACAACTGTCCAAATTCATATGTGGAAGTGTTGGCCAACTACTTTTGCCTAGTTCTCAAACTTGATATTACCTTAGAATATCAGTTGTTAAAATAAACTTAATATACTTAAAGTTTACTTAATTTTTTAGATCTATATATATTTAGAAAAGTCTTAATGTAGTTCAAATCTGGGAGCTTATGATCTAGATGGAAACATCAAAGTTATACATTTAAGACAGAGTACACTGGACTTAACCACATTTATTAATTATCTATTATTGCATAACAAATTATCCCAAATTTAGTGGCTTAAAATCTCAAACACACCTTCTGTGGATCAGAAATTCAGGAGCAGTTTGGCAGGGTGAATCTAACTTCACAGTCTTTTATGAAGCTACAGTCAGGATGTTGGCTAGGGCTGCAGTCATCCAAATGCCTGACTGGGTCTGGAAATCTGCTTCCATTGTATCCCATTCACATGGCTGGCAAGCTAGTGCTTTAGTTTCTCCCCACATGGGTCTCTCCACTGGGGTCCCTGAGTGTTCTCAGGACATGGCAGCTGACATTCCCTCAAAAGGAGTGATCGAAAAGAGAACATGCTGAAGCTGCAATATCTTTTATGGCTTAGTCTCAGAAGTCATGTAACATCACTTCCACAATATCTAATTGATCATACAGGTGAGCCTTATTCAGTGTGGGAGGGAACTACACAAGGGCGTGAATACCAGGAGGAAAGGACTATTGGAAGTTATCTTGGAATCTGGCTACTATACCATGTGAATAATACCTTATATATATAAAGTAGAATATCCAAAAAAGGGAATATTAGACTGGACAAGAATTATTTGAAAAATCTTTATTTGAGAGATGGAACTTGATAAATCTTTTAAAGTAGCCAGTAATAGTGATAATAATGACTAACATTTTTAGATCACTTTTATATATTTTTTAATTTATGTTCGGCTGTGTTGGGTCTTTTTTATTTTGGCTGGTTTTGGTATCAGGGTGACGGTGGCCTCATAGAATGTGTTTGGGAGTGTTGCTTCCTCTGCAGTTTTTTGGAAGAGTTTGTGAAGGATGGGTGTTAGCTCTTCTCTAAAAGTTTGATAGAATTCACCTGTGAAGCCATCTGGTCCTGGACTTTTGTTTGTTGGAAGACTTTTAATCACAGTTTCAATTTTCATTACTTGTGATCGGTCTGTTCATATTTTCTGTTTCTTCCTGGTTCAGTCTTGGAAGGTTATACCTTTCTAAGAATTTGTCCATTTCTTCCAGGTTGTCCATTTTATTGGCATAGAGTTGCTTGTAGTAGTCTCTTAGGATGCTTTGTATTTCTGCAGTGTCTGTTGTAACTTCTTTTTCATTTCTAATTTTATTGATTTGAGTCCTCTCCCTCTTTTTCTTGATGAATGTTGCTAATGGTTTATCAATTTTATCTTCTCAAAGAACCAGCTTTTAGTTTTATTGATCTTTGCTATTGTTTTCTTTGTTTCTATTTCATTTATTTCTGCTCTGATCTTTATGATTTCTTTCCTTCTGCTAAGTTTGGGCTTCGTTTGTTCTTCTTTCTCTAGTTCCTTTAGGTGTAAGGTTAGATTGTTTATTTGAGATTTTTCTTGTTTCTTGAGGTAGGCTTGTATTGCTATAAACTTCCCTCTTAGAACTGCTTTTGCTGCATCCCATAGGTTTTGGATCATCGTGTTTTCATTGTCATTTATCTCTAGATATTTTTTGATTTCCTCTTTGATTTCTTCAGTGATCTCTTGGTTATTTAGTAACATATTGTTTAGCCTCCATGTGTTTGTGTTTTTTAAAACATTTTTTTCCCTGTAATTCATTTCTACTCTCATAGCTGTGGTCAGAAAAGATGCTTGATATGATTTTAATTTTCTTAAATTTACTGAGGCTTGATTTGTGATGCAAGATGTGATCTATCTTGGAGAATGTTCCATGCGCATTTGAGAAGAAAGTGTAATCTGCTGTTTTTGGATGGAATGTCCTATAAATATCAATTAAATCTATCTGGTCTATCATGTCATTTAAAGCTTGGGTTTCCTTATTAATTTTCTGTTTGGATGATCTGTCCATTGGTGTAAGTGAGGTGTTAAAGTCCCCCACTATTATTGTGTTACTGTCGATTTCCTCTTTTATAGCTGTTATCAGTTGCCTTATGTATTGAGGTGCTCCTATGTTGGGTGCATATATAATTGTTATATCTTCTTCTTGGATTGATACCCTGATCATTATGTAGTGTCCTTCCTTGTCTCTTGTAACATTCTTTATTTTAAAGTCTATTTTGTCTGATATGAGTATTGCTGCTCCAGCTTTCTTTTGATTTCCATTTGCATGGAATATCTTTTTCCATCCCCTCACTTTCAGTCTGAATGTGTCCCTAGGTCTGAAGTGGGTCTCTTGTAGACAGCATATATATGGGTCTTGTTTTTGTATCCATTCAGCAAGCCTGTGTCTTTTGGTTGGAGCATTTAATCCATTCAGGTTTAGGGTAATTATTGATATGTATGTTCCTATTACCATTTTCTAATTGTTTTGGGTTTGTTTTTGTAGGTCCTTTCTTCTCTTTTGTTTCCCACTTAGAGTAGTTCCTTTAGCATTTGTTGTAGAGCTAGTTTGGTGGTGCTGAATTATCTTAGCTTTTGCTTGTCTGTAAAGCTTTTGATTTCTCCATCGAATCTGAATGAGATCCTTGCTGGGTAGAGTAATCTTGGTTGTAGGTTTTTCCATTTAATCACTTTAAGCATATCATGCCACTCCCTTCTGGCTTGTAGAGTTTCTGCTGAGAAATCAGCTGTTAACCTTATGGGAGTTCCCTTGTATGTTATTTGTCGTTTTTCCCTTGCTGCTTTTAATAATTTTTCTTTGTCTTTAATTTTTGCCAATTTGATTACTATGTGTCTCGACGTGTTTCTCCTTGGGTTTATCCTGTATGGGACTCTCTGCACTTCCTGGACTTGGGTGGCTATTTCCTTTCCCATGTTAGGGAAGTTTTCAACTATAATCTCTTCACATATTTTCTCGGGTCCTTTCTCTCTCTCTTCTCCTTCTGGGACCCCTGTAATGTGAATGGTATTGCGTTTAATGTTGTCCCAGAGGTCTCTTAGGCTGTCTTCATTTCTTTTCATTCTTTTTTCTTTATTCTGTTCTGCAGCAGTGAATGCCACCATTCTATCTTCCAGGTCACTTATCTGTTCTTCTGCCTCAGTTATTCTGCTATTGATTCCTTCTAGTATAGTTTTCATTTCAGTTATTGTATTGTTCATCTCTGTTTGTTTGTTCTTTAATTCTTCTAGGTCTTTTTTAAACATCTCTTGCATCTTCTCGATCTTTGCCTCCATTCTTTTTCCGAGGTCCTGGATCATCTTCACTATCATTATTCTGAATTCTTTTTCTGGAAGGTTGCCTGTCTCCACTTCATTTAGTTGTTTTTCTGGGGTTTTGTCTTGTTCCTTCATCTGGTACATAGCCCTCTGCCTTTTCATCTTGTCTGTCTTTCTGTGAATGTGGTTTTTGTTCCACAGGCTGCAGGACTTTAGTTCTTCTTGCTTCTGCTCTCTGCGTTGGGTCTTAGTTGTGGCACACGGGATCTTTCGTTGCGAGGCATGGGCTTGTCTCTAGTTGTGGCGCGTGGGCTCCAGAGTGCATGTGCTCTGTAGTTGCGGCACATGGGCTCAGTAGTTGCAGTGTGTGGGCTTAGTTGCCCCACAGCATGTGGGATCTTAGTTCCCTGACCAGGGATCGAAGCCATATCCCCTACGTTGGAAGGCAGATTCTTTACCAGTGGACCACTGAGTAAGTCCCTAGATCACTTTTAAATTGACAAGACACATGTATGTCCGTTAAGTGCAAGGCAGATATTATCAATATTGTCCCCATTTTATATATGAAATTTAAAGCTCACAGAAGTTGCATTTCTTTCCTACTTTTACAAGCTAATACATGCTGGAGTTGGAAACCTAAGCCAAAGTTAGCTAAATATTAGTTAGCTATTATAACCATTCTACTGATGTGGAAATATTTAGTCAGGTAGAAGGAAAGAGAGATGCAGCCCATGTAAGGAGGCATTATAAATGCATACAAGGTAAGAACAGCAAGAACACAGGAAAACCTAAAAAGAATGATGTTTTTCCTCAACTTGCCACAGAATATCATTAGTCAAAATTGTCTACATCTTACTCCTCAAGTGGACAAAATAATACTAAATGAGAGATTAAATGCTAAACTAATACTAATGAGAGAGTTAGCAAAGTATAAACTTGAAAAATTGAACCAAAATTTGTTACTAGAGCAAATAGGAATAACTTGTACTTTTATATACATCATTGATTATCTTTGTATTCTAACAATAATTTATGATTTCTTTCAACCTATTTTTATTGCATTCTTGTATGGTTTTAAATAAAAGGTGCTTCCTGTGATTAAACTGTCATATAATTCTCATTTCTCACAAAATTATTGTATGTTTTATGGAAACTATTAAATTCACTTCACACCCTTAAATGTTCTAGCCAAAGGAAAAGGAAGTGGAGGAGTAAAAACAGCCAAGTTATATGCCTGGGTAGCACTTCAGTCATTGCCAGAAGAAATGGTTATTAGTCCCTGCCTATTAGACTTTCTGGAAAAGGCTCTGGAAACTATCCCAATTACACCAGTTGAAAGGAACTATACAAGTGAGTGTCCTCTTTATATACTTATTTGCCCATCACATGTACTTTGGGGTCCTATTACTTAGAAGGATTTCTTAATGCTATTATATATTCAGTGATAAATGTAAAGGAATTATAGAACTGAAGAAGAACTTGAGAGACCATCTAGTCCTGGTGGGGT
This sequence comes from Lagenorhynchus albirostris, assembly GCF_949774975.1. Taxonomy (NCBI): domain Eukaryota; kingdom Metazoa; phylum Chordata; class Mammalia; order Artiodactyla; family Delphinidae; genus Lagenorhynchus; species Lagenorhynchus albirostris. The sequence continues at coordinate 129,241,290 of NC_083098.1, forward strand.
TTTACGATTCTTCCACGGCCACAGCTAGTGACAAAATTAACATTTTTAGGTCCTATGTTAGTGTGTCTCTTGGACTGGAAACTCCTTGAGGGCAAAGGCATAATTACTTTGTTCGTTGTTTGGTATAGCAGCAGGGAATCAGAGTTTGGAGGAATGAGTAAGAGGTTTGAATAGGGAAAGATGTATAGAATGATGGGCTACAGAGCCAGTGTTTTCTGTGCGTTCATACCCCTGATCTCAGTACTAGCATAAGAGAAAAAGATCTTTTAATAAATAGTTTGCCCTTGCCCTAAGAGTGCACTTAAAACTAAATATTTTAACAGCTATCAGCTCACAAGATGAAGATATGGGACATTTTGAAATACCAGATCCTATGGAAGAATCAACAACATCACTAGTATCATCTTCAACATCTGCTTACTCTTCCTTCCCTGTAGATGTTGTGGTTTATGTACGAGTTCAGGTGATATACTTCATTTATTCCTTTCTGTTTTAAAGAAAAAAAAATTTTCTTAAGTTTATTTGAACATTTACAATATTACTACCCTTTAACGTTTTCTTAAGCTTCATGGACCTTTAGTATGTCTATGATGGCTTAGAGGTTGTGTGAACCTTTGGGAAGTATATGTACAACTTTATGTGTGTATTTACTTGTCTGCTGAGGAGGTTCATATCTGAGTTTTCAAAATTGAGATCTCATACTTTTGTGGCAAATGTGAAAATATGTAAGTTAAAACTTTTTCAGCACTCTATGCCATTTTTTATGATGTGCCTATATTTCTTGTCATTATGGTCATTTGGGGGCAGATATAAAGTGAAATTGAGATACAAAGTCACAATAGTACCTTTGTTAGATTTTTCTAAGAGTTATATATTTAGTATTTTATTCTAAAATTCAGTCCTATCTGTAGGCCTTTAGGCGTATAGGCATACCTGAGAAATATTGTGGGTTCAGTTCCAAACCACCACTGCAATAAAGCAAATACTGCAGTGAAGCAAGTTACATGAAGTTTTTGATTCCTCAGTGCATATAAAAGTTATGTTTACACTGTATGGTAGTTAATTAAGTGTGCAATAGTATTATATCTAAAAAAACAGTGTACCTGCCTTAATTAAAAAATAACGCTGTTGGGGCTCCCTGGTGGCGCAGTGGTTGAGAGTCCGCCTGCCGATGCAGGGGACGTGGGTTCGTGCCCCGGCCCGGGAAGATCCCACATGCCGCAGAGCGGCTGGGCCCGTGAGCCATGGCCGCTGAGCCTGCGCGTCCGGAGCCTGTGCTCCGCAATGGGAGAGGCCACAACAGTGAGAGGCCCACGTACCGCAAAAAAAGAAAAAAAAGAAAAAAAGAAATGCTAATGATCATCTGTTCAGATTAATTTTTACAATAGCAATTTGGCCAAAAGAACTTCAGTCTGATCTTCTGGAGTTTTTGCACAAGCTTTTTTGAAGATCTGATGAAAACATGTAATGAGTGAGGGCTTGAGAGTTTGTAAAACTTCAGTTATTAATGCAATAGCCTTTTAAAATTTTAGTATAAAAGGAAATCATTTCCTTTAAAATACTTGATTATGAACAATATGAACGTAAACATCTTTAATGTTCTGAATTATCTAAATGTCTACGTATTTACTGCTTAGAGATAGTTCCTCAAATATTTAGAGTTTTTTAAATGATATCATTTTGTTAATATACTTTGGTTAATGTATCGTGTGTCTGTTTGAAAAAGGTAGGACACACTAAAGACAAAATTCTTTTAAGTAAGACAAAATTCTTTTAAGTGTCAAATAATAAATTTGGTATATGTAGACTGAAATGGAAACTGAATGTAATTTTTGGAGTCCAGTGGGAAAATTTTTAATCATCTAGCTCCTAGAAACTTTTTTTTTGGCTTTCTGCACTTTTTAGCCCTCACAGATCAAGTTTAGCTGTTTACCCGTGTCAAGAGTAGAATGCATGCTAAAGCTGCCATCCCTGGACTTGGTGTTTTCTTCAAACCGAGGAGAACTGGAGACTTTAGGGGCTACGTATCCTGCAGAGACTTCATCCCCTGGAGGTAATGTTCCTCAGAGTGGAACAAAGACTTCTGCAAGCAAAACTGGAATACCAGGTGTGGAAACATTCTTTTACTCAATTGGCATAAAGCCAAATATTATTTTAACAGTAATATATATTGCCAAATAAATAAATTTGGAAAAGGAGAATATTTGAGAATTAGAGTACTTGTAGAAAAAAATCTATAGTAGATCAAAGTTTTGAGTGTATTTTATTACAAAGGAATGGCAGTGGGATAGCATTTTGTTGTTGGTTTCACGTACGCATTACATGCACTATGAGGTATGAATGATAAGGTGTTCAAGTACTTCTGAGTGATTTTATGCTATATTTTTACATTACAAGTAATCAGTGTTGCAAATGGTAAATAAGAGATGTAGTATTATCTTGCAAGGATTTCTTATCACACTGAATTAAAAGTATATCACATTGTGTGTGTGTGAGTGTGTGTGTGTGTGTGTGTGTGTGTGTATAAAAAGACTTTTTAATGGTAAATTTTGTTACCTACCTCAAATGTTTGTTTCATGAAAGGTTTAGTTTTTAAAGCAGAACTGATGATTTCCTGATGAGATAGTCACACTTCACTGTACTAAAACTGTGTCATTTCTGCCCTAAAAATCATTTAGAGACCACAAATGCAAAAAAATAAAGATTTTCTTGGCCATTTTTTAAAAGAGAGACTAGAATGAATGAAAATTGATGAGAGAACTAATGTTCAGTGTTTTCAAGCAGTGTGTGTGTGGGGGGTGATTCTGCCCCCAGGGGATATTCCGCAATGTGGAGAAATGGCTAAAGCAAAACATTTGCTTTGCTGTGTAAATCTCTGAAAATTTTCACAACAAAAAGTTGATATTTTACAAATAAGATTTTTGCTAATGCCATAGCCCACTGTCTTACACTTAGTTCCTAAATATTGCTGCTGGAATTGTATTGTAGTCAACAACATGTTGGAGCGGTAGTGCTGGTTTTTGAAAACATATTTTTTTTGATTATAAAATTAACTCATTGTTTATTACAGAACATAAAGAAAACAGAAAAGTATCAAAAATGAAAATAATAATATCCCCTTATCAGTTCCTACCTACTCTCTAGCATTTTTGTGAAGATATGATCTTTTTCCCAGGAAAGACTGAAATATGGTCTCTTCTGCTATGTAACTTTCAGAAATTTTAAATATAGGTTTTCCCAAATTATTAAGTATTTATCTCTAAAATAACTTTAATGACTGTATGATATAACATCATTTTGATCATATATTTGAAACTCCCTGGGCTCTTTGGTTTTTATTTTGTGAATAATATTGAAATGAGTATCTCTGTATATAAATATTTTTAAACATCCATAGGATTAATTCTTAAAAGTGGAATTCCTAAGTCAGAGAGTGCAAACATTTTAAGGTGTTTGATATATTTTACTCTCTAGTAAGACTATAAAGATTTCTGCATCTTCACCACAACGTATCTGAACACCAAGTTCACTGTACTCTTCCCAACACTTTGCTTTGAATTTATTTTCAATCATTGTTAATATGATTGACTAAAACGGGATTTTATTATTTTAATCTATATTGTTACTTTATTGGCTGTTTGACAGAGGGGGATAAATATGCCCATGCCCATTTCTCTGTTGGGATATTCACTTTTTTCTTAATGACAAAATATCACAAATTATTAACACAAATTATTATAGCAGTGTATATGTACTATGCTAGAAATATATAATGAGAGGAAAATAAAATGAGCAGCTATTTTTATGTCCACATTTATTTTAGAAAATTAAAGAATGAAACAGCACCCCTTATTCTATCATCATAAAGCATGAAAGAAGGAATGATGATGAGAATAAATGTATAAGAAATGTAGGTTACGACAATATCCATTCTTTTAAAGGATCTTTATTGAACTTCACTGAGTTCTGGGTCAGTACTAGGGGTTGGATATACTGTAGTGAACTTAGCTAACAGACATAGTCCCTGCTAATATGGAACTTAAATTGAATTTGGAGAAACAGATAATAAGCAAACAAACATGTTTTAAGTGGAAACATGAAGTAGGTTAAATATGAGTTAGCCAAGCAGAGAGTTGGGGGAATAAACACTCCAGGTACAGAATACAAGAATTCATGAAGTAGGAAAGAGTTTGACAACTCTGAAAAATAAAAAGAATACAACTAGTATAAGTGGAGCATGGTGAACAAAGAGTATACTGGCATGAGCAAGATTTATATAGATAGGAAAGAGCCGTATCATTCAGGGAAGCCACCTGAGAGGTTAAGCAGGGAAGTGGACGTGATTATCATTCACACTTCTAGAACACTAGTCCAGCTGCAGTGTGGCAGTTGCTTGGAGGAGAACAAGAGTGGAAGGAAGCAGGGAGAGAAGTTGGCCATTTCAGCAGCCCAGAATTGATCATTGTTTAGGCTAGAATAGCAATAGTAAGATGGAGGAAAATGGACATACTTGGTATATGTTGTTAGACATAGAAATGATATGGTGATAAGTTGCATGATAGGAAGTTAGAAGTGGGAAGGATGACAGATAGCTCCCAGGTTTCTGGCTGAGCTATTTGCATGGAAGTGTTACTTAAAGAGATGGGAAATACTGGAAGAAAAGCAGATTAAGGGAAAAGATCAGTTCAGTTTTGGACATGGTAAGCTTTGTCTTACCATGTCGGTGATCACATGTCTGTGATCCATTCTAGTGGGATGTCAAGTAACCAGCTGCAATATATGAATCCAAAAGAAGTCTGGTCTGGAGATACGTATTTTAGAATCACTGACAAATCATATAAAGCTCCATTCAGACAGTCTCATATTTTTTTATGTTTAAAGCATATTTGGAATTAGTCTGTCTACCCACGGTAGATGTTGCCAGTGAGGGCACGTAGCTGCCTAAGAGAAGGAGATCCTTAACTTTCTCTATTTGTGTACCTTACTCTGTTTCCACTGTTTCTGGGAAATGTGGACTCCAGCTATATGGTTTGGGTTTTTTACAGTTCTTTCTTCTCCTGCATTGCTTAAAACCCAGCTGTTTTGTACCTCTTCCACAGCCTGCTTCCTGTAGAACAAAGGAGAAAAGAAACAGGAAACCATGGAGTTGGCCAGTCATATGTATAAATAATTATTTCAAAGATGAACAGAATATTCAGCCTTAGTTTATGAATTAACTGGAAAACACATCTAAGTCCTCATTTTAATTTCAAGGATTTAACTCTATTGATCGGTTAATGTTTGACTATTTTCACTTTATTTTCAAGTCATGTTTGTTTCTTGAGACTATATTAGTGACAGTTTTTTAAATTTTCTGTGGCTTATAAATATTTTGGTGTTCTTGTGTTCCCTGTAGGTTTGTCAGGATTAGGCAGCCCTCTTGGCAGAAGTCGACATAGTAGTAGTCAGTCAGATCTGACCAGTTCCAGCAGCAGTTCATCTGGGTTGAGCTTCACTGCGTGCATGTCTGACTTTTCACTTTATGTATTTCATCCATATGGAGCAGGGAAACAAAAAACTGCTGTTTCTGGCCTTACACCTGGATCAGGAGGATTAGGTATACTTAGCATGTCTGCATCTTTTTCAAATTTATCGCATCTTTTCAAGCTTTGATCTTTTTAGAAATGTTATCTTTAATAATGGATATAAAATGAGATCAGAAACTTTACTTTTCTTCTTGATAATACCTATCCTGTCTTTACATAATAAGTAGAAATATGAAATAAGTAATATAGGTAAATCAATTATATAAGAATTTTAAAACTCCAAATATTTTATAAGTGATATACACTGTGCAGTTGCTTCAGATATGAGGTTACTTATGTTACTTAAATTTTAAATGTTTCATCAAATCATTGTCTACTTGTATAAAAAATTATTTTTTATAAATAGTAAATTTTTAAAGGGTGTGCATCACATTTGTTAATTTAAAATAAGACTATTATTACTTGTTATTTAGTGAACTTAAATTCCCCTGGCATTTTAAAGTGCAGATTTACCACTAAAAATGCATAGGATGTTGATATTAGTGAATGTCTCTTGACTTATTTAGACAAATAATAAAGACACACACTCCATGTCCATCCTAATTTTTGCCGGAGGGACGCTGTAAAAATCATCTATTATGTTTATGGGCTTGAACCTATAAAATTATTGTTAGGAATGCCTAATGCTCATTAGGTCATTCTGTTTAAATTTTTACTCACTTAAGTGATGTTATTTGATAGCATATTCTAGCCTATTGGATAATTTCATGTAACTAGATAGTTGTGTGTGTGTGTATACATATATATATATGTGTGTGTGTGTTCATACGCATGTGTTTTTGGTTTGTTTTTTTTGTTTTTTTGTTTTTAAAGGGAATGTGGATGAAGAAGCCACTTCAGTCACTGGTCGAAAAGACTCACTCAGTATAAATCTCGAGTTTGTAAAAGTGAGTTTGTCTCGGATAAGGCGTTCTGGAGGTGCCTCATTTTTTGAAAGTCAGTCTGTAAGCAAGTCTGCAAGCAAAATGGACACTACACTAATAAATATATCTGGTATTCAGTTTTATAGTTTTTTAATTAAAATATTGTTTTTCCAGAATTAAATTAGGGCCTCCTTTTCGTGTTTAATTATTAAATACATTTAGTAATATTAAACATTCAGTGACAAATTGATTTAAAGGAGAAGAATAACTGTCCAGCCAAGTATTATCTCAGTCCAGGTAATCAATGTTAGAAATATGATTGCTAGATAAATACATGGAAATATCACCCAAGGGCCAAAATATGCCTAATTGAATCACTGAAAACTGCTTCTTCGCTTCTCTACCATGAATTGGTAAAGTTTATGATTTTTTGTTTGATTTTTTAATTAGAAATTCTTAAAACACTAAGGAGAGATGAGTGTTGAAAATTTTTTACTTGGTGTCATTAGATCTTGAGTTGTGTGCATATGTGTTGCCAGCTTTATAACTAGTTACATAACTATGGACAGATCACTTGCTCATCTTCTTTACGTTGTGATTTGAGTATTTAAACTGCGTGTAGAACATTTTGAAGAATTCAGAGTACTATGCAAGTGAAAATTTTTAAAATTATTAACTGAAAAGATATAGTAAGTATACTTAACTCACTCAACACAATATATGTTTGGTCATTCAGCAAACATATACTGAGCCTTTATTTTACAGTGAACTTGTGCCAGGCACTCTGCTAGATGCTTGAAGGTGCAGGCATGAATAAGGGAAGGTCTTATGAGTAGACAAATTACAGTGCAGTGTGATAAATCCTATAATGGAGGTTTACTTAAAGAGGAGGAAACATATTCTGCTTTATATGAGTGATCAGAGAAAGCTTCACAAAGGAGATGATGTTGGGTCAGATCTTCAAAATTATGTAGGAATATCCTTGGCTATAGCAACATGGTATTTAATGGTACAAAAGTGTCAAAAAGTATGCTTTTGGATCATACTTTGATTCACTGAAGCTGAAGCATAGGTATAACTGAACATTTAGTTAGTTGTACACAGTAGGTGAGGCCAGAGGGAGAGAGGAGTTGGCTAGAGGTAAAGCTGGTAAAATAGCCCAGGACATGATTGGGGTAGGGGAGACTCACATGCCGGGCTAAAGAACAGGGTTCTGATCCTTTGGGCGGGGAGAAGCCCTTAGAATTTTTAAGAAATGATATGACAACACTGTCCCGAAAGATGACAATACTGTATTGTACGTTTAAAAATGTGTAGCTGGTAGATTTCATGTTAAGTGTTCTTACCACAAAAAACAACCAAAATTATATATGGATTATAAAATAATCTGTTTACATTTAAAAAAAAAAGATGCTTCAGATTGATGTTTTAGGAAGGGAGTTTTGATGGTTGAATGAAAAGAGGTGGTGGAGTGGAAAGATGCTTGAGGAAGCTGTTGAAACAGACTAAGCAATAGGGGATGAGGGCCTGAGTTGTTATAGGAAAAAAAGAGTAGAGGGAATGGTTTCAAGGGAAATATGAGAATCCACAAGCTTAAGGACAAGTTGTATGAGGAGCAGTAGAGGAGACAGGGATGCCTCAAACTTTTAGCTTAGGTGACTGAAGGGACAGTGAGGTCATTAACTTAGATAGAAAATAAAGAAGGAAATGGCCTATACGACCTTGAGGTGAAAGGGTCTGGTAGGCAATTGGCTAATGGGCTGTGTGGATATGGGCTCAGACTGAAACAGACACTTCAGGTTTGGGAGATGTTGGCATGTAAATGCAACAGAAGCTATGGTGGAGGAATAGAAGGCACGTGAAGCAAAAGCAGCAGTGTGCTCAGAGCAGAACCCCGGGAGACAGCCATGAGAGTGCTTTCAGATTGACAAGTGGCCGCTTTCTGTCTAAAAGGAAAATAGTAGTTTTTGCCATACAGTTATTTGGTTTGCAGCTACTTTTGAGGAAGTTTGTATTCTAGCTCATCCTGATGATTCATTTCCCATATTTGAGAAGAGCTCTATGTTAAAGCTGGAAGCTGTTTGTAAGACCAATCTTTAGATCCTCTCTGAGAATTTCACAATATCATCACTTGATAATAGAATTCCAGTTTGCCCTCACCTTAAAAATGGAACTAACAGTGCAGAATGTGCTATTTTTATCATTTGTGGAAGGAACACATTATCACTTACTAATCATACTATGTAACTTATTTTGGTATTTCATGAATTGTAGTAGAATTATAATTCAGTTGTGTAATATCATGTCCTATTATTACCTACCATGTGAAAATATTAAAGGTTTTGGAAATGTGTTCTAACAAACTTTATTTATGTATCAGCTGTTTGTGATATAGGGTCTGCTTCCTTTAAATATGATATGCGCCGCCTCAGTGAAATTCTAGCATTTCCAAGAGCTTGGTATAGGAGGAGTATTGCAAGACGCCTGTTCCTTGGAGACCAAACTATAAATTTGCCAAGTAAGCTTGTTTATGTAATTATAAATTATACTTAGGCTGCTTTTCATTTTGATTACAATAGTAACAAGATCCATGATTGATAACACAAACTTTGTCTTACTTGGTAAGTTGTACCCTGCAATTCTTTCACTCATTCAGCAAATGTTAGTGGAGCCCCTTTAATGTGCAAATAACCACTGGGAATGCACTAGCACTGGAGGTCACAAAATACTTGCACTCTCAGGGGTTAAGTTCAGCTGATTTTTATTCTGTAATGATTACCCTGTAATCTTTGTAAAATCTGGAAACACAGAAATACATTTAACCAAGTTAATCATGGTTAAACATGGAAAATAGAATATATTGGGGACATGTTATCATATTGCATTTTTTCTCTTGGACTTAGATATTGTTGTAGTATTACACTGCGTAAGTGAAAGACAGAGTTAGCATGATACAGTAGAAAATATCAGAAATCTGGGTCTGGGTCTACTCCCTCATCTGTAATATGGGACGGAGTGCCTGTCCTACCCATCTCATGGAGTTTCTGTGAGAATTTTAAAAAATAACATGCTGGAATGTACTTTGCAAACTGTACATCATACAGTTGTCAGAGAACTGGAAGGAATATAAAATGTGATTAGAAATGGTGGAGTGGTGAAATTCCTTATTTTATAACATGGTGATATTACCCTGTTAATTTTGTTTTTGCTATCTACTTTTCTGTTAGCATCTGGCCCAGGGACACCTGATTCCATTGAAGGTGTAAGCCAACACCTTTCCCCCGAATCTTCAAGAAAAGCTTACTGCAGGACCTGGGAGCAGCCTAGTCAGTCAGCCTCTTTCACCCACATGCCTCAGTCACCTAATGTGTTCAATGAGCATATGACAAACAGCACCATGTCACCAGGGACAGCAGCACAGAGCCTAAAATCCCCAGCTTCCATAAGGTCAAGAAGTGTGTCTGATTCTTCAGTTCCCCAAAGAGGTAACACTGCTCTCCTTGTTATCAGTAGCCCTCCAGTGACCCCAAGATAAAAATCTTAATTAGTTACTCCCAGACTTCTGCCCCAACTGCCCGAAGTTACTCTCTTGCAGGTTTTTATGGAGATGCAGGGTTGAGGGAGGAACCCCAAACCAAACAACAGACAAAGCACTTCACAGTATTTGCTAGCAGAAGAGACAGCTGGATGGCTAGTCGCTTTGAAAAGGGATAGGGAGAGAGGAATAAGCATATTGTTAGCATGCACCACAGGAAGTAAAACAGACCTACAGTGTTGTAAACTCCATATTGAAAAAGTTAATCTTTGCATTATTTCATTCTTTTATTCAGCCACTATTTTTTTTAACTCTTATGTGCTCAAGGCTCTACTTGTGTCTAAGTATATAAAATGAATGATGTAGTTCATGTCCCAAGGTAAGATTAGAGTATAATGAGCCAATGCAGGACTCAGGATGTATACTGAGTCCATAAGAACACAGAAGACAGGCACCCCAGCCAGCCTCTGCATTTCAGAATGGTACCTGCCTTCCAAGTTCTCTTCTTGGCAGCAGCAACTTATGATTTTCTCCTTTGGTAAGAAAATCCTAGGGTGATAAACGATCTGTGCTGCTATATCGCATGCACACCAGAATCTCCTCATATAAGATGGAGCTCATACAGAACTATGAGCTTTCAAGAAGTAAGGCTGGCAACCCTTACTGACCGTTCAGTAAATGGTAACTATTAATATTTTGGAGGCAATATGACAGCTAGTAAATGTTAGGTTTTAACACAAGAATATCATTATTTTACTCTCTGGATTATAGTGATGGGTAGTTTTTGCTTTGTAATTGGCTGAGCATCTATGTGAATGTACATTTGATTTTCTATTTTTAGATTCACTTTCGAAAACATCAACTCCTTTTAACAAATCGAACAAAGCAGCAAGCCAACAAGGGACCCCATGGGAAACACTTGTCGTGTTCGCTATCAACCTGAAGCAATTAAACGTTCAAATGAATATGAGTAATGTAATGGGAAATACAACGTAAGCTATTCAGATACAAAGAAAATATATTTAATCATTAGTTGTAATTTTTCTAATTGTAGTAAAGCAATTCAAAACCTTTTTTTAAAGCTGCAATGTTTGAGACAGTGAAGACAGTAGATAAAAGATTATATACCTTTATCCTGAAAATGGTTTAATCCTAAAGATATTGTAACATAAAAACAGCATGAAATGTGTTCTAAAAAGATAGAAAATGATAAGGAAAGTACCATAATTTTCTAGTTAAGAAGAAAGCTTCATCATTAATGTTAATTCAAATGTTTTACCATAGTTTTTATAAGAAATGTATTGTTTCATTGCCCAACTTTTTTGAAATCATCTAACTCCTGTTTTAATTCATTGACACGGGAAGCCATATGTCTAATTAATAATACTTTTTCTTTTTTATAGCTGGACAACTAGTGGTTTGAAGAGCCAGGGCCGTCTGTCAGTAGGAAGTAATCGAGATCGAGAGATAAGCATGTCTGTTGGTCTAGGAAGATCACAGTTAGATTCTAAAGGAGGAGTAGTTGGAGGGACTATAGATGTCAATGCTTTGGAGATGGTTGGTATGTTGAAATTTTACAACTGAACAATATGTTGAAGAAAAGTATTTGAAAATTGATTTTGATGAGTTTTTTCCCATGAGGCATTTCTGTGAAAATTAATTATTGTTTCTATTTTAGCTCATATTTCTGAACATCCAAATCAGCAACCCAGTCACAAAATTCAGATTACTATGGGTTCTACTGAAGCTCGTGTTGATTACATGGGCTCAAGTATTCTCATGGGTATCTTCAGTAATGCTGATCTCAAGCTTCAGGATGAATGGAAAGTAAATCTGTATAACACACTGGATTCAAGCATGACCGATAAAAGGTATTTAGTAAAATATTACTTTTTCAGTACTTTACATGACTACTCAACATATTTTCTATCATCCAGTGAGAAAACACAAACCATTTTTCCTGCACAGTGATTTTATATCATACAATTAATATGAATGAAAAGCTGGTGGGGAAGAGACTTTTTCTTGTGCTTTTAAACTGTCTTATGTAATACATATGATAAAAGATTCTGTTTTATGCTCTAGTGAAATTTTTGTCCATGGAGATCTGAAGTGGGATATTTTCCAAGTAATGATATCAAGATCAACTACACCAGACCTGATAAAAATAGGAATGAAGCTGCAGGAATTTTTCACTCAACAGTTTGACACCAGCAAACGAGCTCTGTCTACCTGGGGACCAGTTCCTTATCTTCCACCTAAGACAATGACTAATAACCTAGAGAAAAGTTCACAAGAACAATGTAAGAGTTAGAAGACTAAGGCTTTATATATGCTTTATCTTTCACTAAATATGTGTTAATTTAAAATAATATCGATGTACCATACTTAAAAAGTGGTCCATATGCTTTTTATCCTGCTCACTCAGCAAAGTACCCAATTTCCTACCCGCCAGTGGAATTAGAGGCCATCATTTGGGAAGTCATTCACATTCATTATCTCCTCCCCCTGCCACAGCTCATCTACAATCATGCCATTACTACAGATTACATCACTACATTACAAATTAATTCTTACCTTATTACATAATTACAAGTTACAACTAATGATTAGATATATTTTCTTTTATTCTGAATAGCTTACATTGTATTTCCCATTACATTACTCATGTTCATTTGACTGTTTAATACATACAACTATACTCCATGCTCTTTAATACTAAATATGACAACACCACGTTCTGGTTTAGAGCATGGGCTATGGAATCAGAATGTCTGAGTTTGGATTTATTACCTGTGTCATATTAGGCAGATTTTCATTCAGTAATTCAAATTTTTATTATGTATCAACCGTGTTCTTAAGCACTGTTTTAGGCATAGGAGATCTACTAAGTAGAAAAAATTCCTATCCTCATGGAGCTTACATTTTAATGGGAGAGACAGACCATAACAAATTTGCTAAGTAAGTATGTAAGATAATTTCAGGTAGAGAGAAATGCTGAGAAAAAGAACAAAGCAGGGGCAGGATCACAGAGTCTGTGATACATACTGTGAGGATAGCTGTTTGAGAAAGGGTGGTCAGGGAAACCTTTTCTGAAGTGACAGCTAGGCTAAGATCTGGGGAAGAGAGTTCTGGGCAAAGTGGGCTACTGAAAGGTGCAAAGCTCCTACAGTCGGGAGGAAACTTGCTTGTTTGAGGATCATTAAGGTGGCCCACTGTGGTGGAACAGAGTGAGCAAGCAAGAAAACACTGGACACGAATTTAGAGAGGCCAAAAAGAAGATTTTTAATATGATGGGTAGCTATTGGAGAGCTTTGAACAGATCTGATATTATTTGATTCACTTTTTAAAAAATTAATCCTTTTTAAAGCTGCTGTGTGGGGAACAGACCAAGGTGGTTAAGAATGAAAGTAAGGAAATCACTGCAATAATTACCATTACCATTGCTACAGACTTACATGACCATTGTAAGGAGGATTTTCTGAGAGTCCAGGCAACAGACAATGGTGGCCTTAACTAGAGAGATAGTGGTAAAAGTGAAAAGTAGTCAGAAGCAGGATAATTTTTAATGATTTATTATCATATAAGCAGTACATGTGCATTGGGAAAACAAATGAGAAAACATATACAAGCAAAAAAAAAAAAAATCACATTCCACCCAGAAATCATCACTGTCAACACTTTATATACTTTCAGATACTTTTCTATGCATGTGTGTGTGTGTGTATGTGTATATATATATATATATATATATATATATATATATATACACACATACACACACATATATGTACCTTTTACCAAAACATTATTCATATTGTTTTGTAGCCTTTTCCAGTCAACAGTCTCGAACTTTCCATTGTGCTAATTATCTCCTCTAGCCACCTCAGCACAGTCCACAATTGATCTAAAATTATATTTACAACTGGTTTGTCCAAACCAGTATATCCAAGATCACAGATTAAAAATGGTTATGTTCCTTTACTATTTTTAAATTCAGTATAGTCCTTTTTTTAGTGACCTGACTTGCTGAAGAGACTTGGCCAATTGTCCTGCAGAATATCCTACTTTCTGGGTCTTTTTCAGTTGCTTCTTTGTTGTTTCATTTATCTTGTTCCCCTAGTCCCTGCATTTCCTTTAAACTAGAATTGGTATCAGACATATATACAAATAGAGGAGTGTTCCCAAAAATGCATGACCTGGATTCTTCCAAAAAGTCTTTGTCATGGGAAACAGACAAACGGGCTTAAGGAATTGTCTTAGATTAAAGGAAACTAAAGAGATATGCCAACTAATGCATGATCCTTGCATGATCATGATGTATGATCCTTGGTTAGATCCAGAATGAGAATTGTGGAAAACAGCCAAAAGGATATTATTGGAATAAGTGGGAAATATAAATATGAATTGTACAGATGACCCTTGAAAAACATGGGTTTGAACTGTGCAGGCCCACGCACAGATTTTTTTTCAATAGTAATGAATACTGTAGTACTACACCGTCTATGGTTTGTTGAATCCTGAGGAAGTGTGGATGTGGAGGGCCAACCGTAAGTTATACGTGGATATTCGACTGTGCAGAGGGTCAGTGCCCCTAACCCCCATGTTGTTCAGTAGTCAACTGGATATCTGATTAGTTGTTCTTGAACTTTAATGTGCATCTGAAACACCTGGAGAGCTTTTAAAATGCAGATTCTGATGCAGTAGATTTGGGGTGGACATAAGAGTGAATTTCTAACAAGCTCCCAGGCGATACTGATGCTGCTGGTCCTCAGACCTCACTTCTGAGCAGCAAAGGGTATAAAAGATTTTTTTTCCAGTACTTAAAATCAGAGATCTGCCTTTGATTTCTAGGCCTTCACTGGTTCACTTCACCCCTCTTCTATTTCACTTGAAGAGTCTAGATGAAATACCTAGTTTACAAAGATACTGTGAGAATTACATAAAATTTCATGCGGGCACTTTGTAAATCATTAATCATTACAGAAGCATTAGTTGTAATTATTATTAGCAAGTTGCTACTTTCCTGAGTTCTAGCCATCCTTACACAGCATCTTTTCCCAGACTGTATCCTTATTAGCTTCTGCTTAATGTTAACCAGGGACTGAATTGTTGTTTTCATCTGTTATCTAAGTCACTTCAGCTGTAGAAAGTAGCCACCTGCTGTCTTCCTACTCAGCATTCAGGATGTTCATGAGATATTTCAGGATAAGTGGTTTTTTGTTTTCTTGCAGTGCTCGATGCAGCTCATCATCGACATTGGCCTGGAGTATTGAAGGTGGTATCAGGATGCCACATATCCTTATTTCAGATTCCATTACCAGAAGATGGAATGCAGTTTGGAGGATCAATGAGCTTACATGGAAATCATATGACGCTAGCTTGTTTTCATGGTCCAAATTTCCGTTCAAAATCATGGGCCCTTTTTCACTTAGAGGAACCAAATATTGCTTTTTGGACCGAAGCTCAAAAAATCTGGGAAGATGGTAAACTGACACATTTTCAGCTTTCACTTTTCCTCATCTTCTTATATGATTATATATGACAAAGTAATTTTCTTTTCTCATATCTTTTATCTGTTTTTCTTATGGTATTTCTGAAATCCATCTCTCTTTATTATCATGTATCTGACAATGTCAAGGAGTTCACTGCCAATGAGTCAGTATCTATAAAGTCTGGGACATGTTAAAGGACTTATTTCTGAACTTACCATCTCACTCTGTTTCTTACTTAGGCAATTAAAGTTTTTGCTGCTGTGGCTGGCCATAGTCATTTGTAAAAATTTGTAAAAGTTGTAAAAATTTCTTATAAAAACATGAAGAGAAGACGACACACAGTGGTAGTGTAAGGAAACTACTTGCCAGTCAACACTATTTTACAAGACTTTTATGGGCAGGCTGTGCTTTTACCTCTACAGTTTCTTTTAGCTTTAATTTTCTACTCAGTGGTTTCTTAATGATGAAGGAAAAAATGGTTGATGTTCTTCATCTTCTTGGGGATAGATCCAGTTATAACTACAAGAAAAAGTATTTGTGAATTTTTTTCTCTCTCTTGTACTCCTTAGTTTTACAGCCTTCTGTATCTATGTATGACTTAGCTAGCTAAATTTATTGCTCTAGGGCCACAACTTTTCTTGCATCTAAATATAGTTTGTTACACTGAGAAACTTTTTTTCCCCTCTAGGCGCTAGTGATCATTCTACATATATTGTACAAACACTGGATTTTCATCTGGGCCATAATACCATGGTTACCAAACCATGCGGTGCTTTGGAAAGTCCTATGGCAACAATAACCAAGATAACAAGGCGTCGCCATGAAAATCCACCCCATGGAGTAGCAAGTGTGAAAGAATGGTTCAATTACGTTACAGCCACAAGAAATGAAGGTTAAAAGTTTGATTCTTTGGAGAGATTTATTTTGTTTTCTCTATTTGGGGCTTTGTTGACTGTGTTTAGAATTTAAGTGTAGGGAGAATTTCCATTTCTTTAAACAATTTTCGTTTTATTCCAGCTGCCTTAAGTAGCAATATTAGTACATGATTCACCACCCTAGTAGTGCAACATCTCATGGACTAAAATTATTTTATATGTAACTGAAAACATTCAAAATAAAATTGGTTTAAATAAATGAAATTAAGTTTATTATAATTGGAAAAATATTTTTATAGTAATGTTCACATTGGAGGTTTGGGAAAGTTATTATACAACTAAGTAATAGAATACCAAAAATTAAGGTTCAGGATGGCTGGAATAAAATGAAACTAAATATTAGTATTCCTGTGAAGTCATAAGTTTAAAGAAAGTGCTTTTGATGAAGTTTTAAAATTCATTTTCATTTTTTAATTTATTCATTTTTTCAATCCTCTCAGAATGGAAAAGAAGATGGCTTGGGCCTCATGGAAAATAGTTGTTATGCACAGGCAACCCTAGGGATCAGAGACTGTTAAAAATGTTCTCAGAACAAAGGAGGATAAGGAAGTAAATTAGATTCACCGGTCTTGTAGTAATTCAGTCATGAAAATTCTTATTCTGCGGTTGTTTTTGTGTCAGAGTTTAGAGTACTGCTTTTACCAATCATTTCATCTGTATTAAAAAGCTGACTAGACTGGGACATGTTAAGACTTGAATGTTTTACTTAAAAAAGACCTCCTGGAACTTCCCTGGCGGTCCAGTGGTTAAGACTTCGCCTTCATTAAATTCAGATACGATTTCAATTGAGAATAATATTCAAAATTCAAGAAACAAAAAAACACAATTTACTGGATTTATCCAAAATCATGTTATAAAGCTTCAATATTGAGAATAGTGAGATATATATTTGTATATGTATGTATATATAAATATGTGTCCATATTTATATCTGTAGAGGCATATAACTAGTCTCAAAATCAAAGCTTAAATATGGCTCTCTTTTTTAAAATGTATTCATTTTCCAGCCTTTTGAAATGATAAAAGTTCTGTGTATCAATGTCATGAAAGCTATATGCTTATCAATGCCTATTGGTTTGATTCTTATTGTCTTTATCATTATGCTTGTAGAGCTAAATCTGCTTCGTAATGTTGATGCTAATAACACTGAGAATAGCACTACAGTGAAGAATTCTAGTTTGCTGAGTGGATTCAGAGGATGTTCTAGCTACAATCATGAAACAGAGACTATCTTTGCATTACCAAGGATGCAGCTTGACTTTAAATCTATTCACGTTCAAGAACCACAAGAACCTTCATTACAGAGTATGTGGAAAAACAATCTTTAGTTTCTAAAGTTAACTAAAAGAAAATTCTAAAGGATCTTCAAACTTCTTTTTTTCCCTGAAGGTTATTTTTGTAATATAATATAATGAAATTGATCTTCTAGTTCAAATTGATTTTCTTACCAGCTGTATGACCTCTGGCAAATAATTTACTCCATTTGTGCCTCTTTCTCCTCAAATGGGGCTAATAGGACTTCATCAGGGTTTTATGAGTAAATGGCATATACTTGGAAAGTGCTTAGTTAACTATCATCATCATTCTGTAAGTCATATACAGAAATTGCATTTAAGTGGAGGCATTTACACGGACCCATGTAAATCCCTTGTTAATGGGAAGAGGAAGGGACTTATTTCAATAATCTTTTACTGTAAAAGAACTTTGCCATTGCAGACGCCAGCCTGAAGCCAAAGGTAGAATGCAGTGTGGTGACAGAGTTCACTGACCACATTTGTGTGACGATGGACGCTGAGCTCATCATGTTTCTTCATGATTTAGTGTCAGCTTATCTTAAAGAAAAAGAAAAAGGTGGGTAACATATTGGTTTTGGTTTTGTTTTTCCCTTCAAGCTTCAGGAAAGGCAGCTCTCACTATAATTTATATGGATTTTTATGGTCTAGTGATAAAATGGGTAGAATGTGTCTCCTTCCTCTATGAGTTACAAATATCAATAAATATATATTAGTAAGACTATGTGATAGACTTTCTGAGTATCTGCCAGGTACATTTCATTTTTTTTCTAACCATATCTCAAACTGAATGGTGTTTTATACTTTACACAATGTTTCCATATATGTTCTGTATATTATCAGGTCTAGTAAGATAGTCTCACAAAGTTAGAAAAGAAAACCTCTTTGAGGAAATATTGCTGGTCAAAGTGAAATGACTAGAGAAACAACTACATAATAAAGTTAGCAAGAGTTACATACATAATTGGGAAAACCGAATTAAAGAAGAAGATATATCTGTCTAGAATGCACAGAATGTTATCTTTTTTATAAATATTTAGACCTCAGTAGTGGTGTCTTGTTTTCATGAGCTAGCTAACATTGGTTTTACTCACTGGAAACTTAAATGTTGGCCCACTAAGAAACATATGGTGACCCTCATATCCATATGGAATTGGCTGAATATATTATGGTGTGTCCATACAATGAAATGGAATACTCTGTAGCTGTTTAAAAGAATGAGGTAGTTTAAAATGTCATGATATGGAATGCTCTCCAAATATATGGTCTTTATTCACTCAATAAATATTTATTGTGCAACTATATGAATATACAATGGTAAAAACAACAGATGTGCTTTTAAAAAAACTGCTTCGAATAGATGAAATTTATTTAATTTATTAAATATAATCAAGTCACACTATAATTACACTATAATAACTGCTTCATTTTTTCCAAGAAGAAAGAAATATAAAATTTATCTTGTAGATATTTCAAAATAGCTTCATGATGAATGTTTGAGTGAAGAAAACAAAGACAGATTATCAAAAGACCATGTGGAAAGAGTGTAAATATAGCATACATAAGTTGAGTTGCTCTTCCATTACTATTTAATCTAGATGTGCCAAAAATTCAGTGAGAGTGAAAGCAATAATGATGGCTGGGAGAAATCTATGAGCCATTCAAGTAAAATGACTGCAGGCGTATAATAGGAAATGTTACGTATAATATGCATAGATCCAGTCTTCACATAGAGCAACAAAATATACCATCACTGTTAATCCTCTTGTTTTTCTCTCTGCCTTAATATTTAAACTTAATGTGGAGAAACACAGATTCTAGATAAAGCTGTGAAGTGCAGAATTCTTTTCTAGTCTACCTAGGTATGAATGCCTGCCAGATTTCTTTCCCTCAGGTATTATGTGGAACCTTTGTCACTTTATGAAATATTGTGTTGGCCTGCCATGAACTGTGTGTATTTCTTTTAAAATGTATTTTTTCTAGAAATTGTTGTAAGACATTATTTCATTGCGAAAAGAGGAAATAGGGACTTGATTATCAGACTTACAGTAACAAAACTATTACTTATGGGGATTTTCATTATAAATAAAATATTTTAATAGCTGTAAGTATATATTTTTTAAAAAAACTAAAAGCAAGTAGTGTTGGGCAAAATAAATATAAACATGCCTCAGAAAATTCTTAACAGTATGTAAGACTAGAGCAGAATCAACATATTCCTAGAACATCCAGATAAACTGTTGTACTGTAACCACCATCAATAATAAACAAAAGCAGAGCAACAGACCAGGCAATAACTGAAGACATCTGTATTCCGATGTGGTGTGAGAGTACAGCTTCATTCCTGGGTTCATTCCCAATCAATATATTATCCCACTGCTAATTAACAGTTATAACCAGAGCTACATAATACATATCATATTTCGTATTAATCATTATTTTATGCCCAATTTGTGTCTTGAAAACCTGTGCCCTATAGAAATGCTGTATTTATTAAAGATCATATGAAAGCTACTTTTGTCCCAGATTCAATTTTAAATATATCATTTATGATCACCAATTTTAAAAGACTTCATTTTTCATAAAACATTTGAGTACTCAACTATGAAGAGTGAAAAGACTGCTTACCTAAAAAACTCCTAAGTTAGTGCAGCCTTTCAAATATATATATATAGGCATTAACATTAAAAAACCATTGAGCTGTACTCTTTAAACGAGTGAACTATATCTCAAAAAAGCTGTTAAAAAGTCATCCAGCTACAGGCATTTTTTTAGGAGCCCTACAACTGTCAATTTCAGTGTCCTGTGCCTGCTATCAAATATTCTTTACTGTATGTTTTAGGCACACAGATACATGTAAAACATGTGCTATTACTCAAAAATAAATGATGACATGTTATTTCTAATTCTTATGAGAGAATAAAATAACTTCGATATTGTCTTTCTCCAAGAAATACCAATAACTGGCACTTACTTATGGCTTATTTTTAAATATTTTTTAAGAAATGTAATTAAATGAGGCTTTGGCCAGTTTATAAATAAAAACAAATGGAGCCAATTACTTTGTTCATTTAGTGACTTAAAATAAATTTATAAGATATGTATTTGCAATATTAATATATCATTTTCCTTATAGCTATTTTTCCACCTCGGATTTTATCTGCTCGACCAGGACAGAAAAGTCCAGTTATCATTCATGACGAAAATTCCTCTGACAAAGACAGAGAAGACAGCATCACTTACACTACTGTGGACTGGAGAGATTTTATGTGCAATACATGGCATCTAGAACCCACTCTTAGGTAAGGAGTGGGTGTATATATTTACCTATTTCCTATGAGATTATTATGAGAAAAAGGTTATAAATAATGCAGCAGGTTAAATATGGTTTACCAAAAAATATTTTTATGTTAGTCACTTACAGCCTCTACAGCTTCTGACTGATATTTTTGCTGCTCCTTTTTTCCTTTGTAAGTGCTTCTAAGCAAGGCAAAAGCAGCACAAACAACTGAGAATAGCTCCGTGCTGACTAACTATCCAGTGTGTGACATGACATCCTGTCAGTTAATCAGTAAAAAATGAGAGTAACTCCACTTTTGCTGTTGCTATTATTTTTTCACCATCTCAGCAGGATGTTATTTTCAGGTGTTTGAGGTAGCTACAATAAACTGTTTTGTAAGATGCAGAAGTCATACATCATCATTAAGTAGTCATTACAATTTTTCACATGTCATGACAATGTAATAGAACCTACAGTGTCACAGTGTCTTTCTGTCTGCATACTAAGCAATATAAAACCATCCTGAAATGTCAGATTTAATTCAGATTCAGGTTCCTTTACTGTGTCATGTTCTACTACAGTCACAATCCCAGCTACATCACATTGTTTCCATATCAAACTTTCCAAAGTATTTTCTAGTTTTAATTACATTAAACTTCTGCTGTAACTAGCGGTACTTGCTTTGTATGTCCTTGTGTGTGATTTAACACAAACTTCCTATTATTTTCCTCTTTCCTCTCATCTGCTTTGTTAATCAGATTATAACTGTCCATCATGCAATAACAGTATCAAAAAAAGTCCAGCACAACATTCTGCAGAATGATACATATTTCATTTAGACAATGTTATTATTCAGATATATTTATGCCACAAAATCATTCTAAACTAGTAAGATCTCCATTATTCAGTGGACTCCTGTATAAGCAGAAAGTAGTGACTTTGTGTTAGTAATCTGTATTTAATAAAATATGTTGTAACCAAATCAACAATACACTTTGGTATTAATAGTACATATACTCATGAGAAATATCAACAGTGTCAATATTAAAATACTGCAAAGGTCCTAATACAGAAAACCGTCCATTATATGTAAATATCAATAAATATAATGAAATTGACTATCTTTTAATTTAAAATGAGAATAAAAATAGTTAAATTTGCTATAAACATATATATACACACACATATATATTATATGTGTGTGTGTGTGTGTATATATATATATATATATATATATTAGATACCTATCAAGAGATTAAGCGATACAATATACTGGTGGAGCACGTGGTTAAGGGCTCTGGCTCTAAGCCCAGCTACATAGCATAGTGGCTGAGTGACCTTGGCCAAAGGATCTAATGCCTCAGGTGCCTCACATGAAAAATTTGGAAAATGGTATTACCTACCTTCAAGGGTTGTTACAATGGTTACATGAGTTAATTAATGGAAAAAGCTTACAACCATTAGAGTTTTAGCAGACCAGTGCTTAATACCCTCCTTTTCCCTACCTAAGTTCAGGATCAATTGAAACAGCAAGAGGCAGCTGGAAATCAAAATTACAGCTTTAATACTTATAAAGCTGATAACAGAATGTGGTTTGGTGTCAAGCAACAATGTCTTTCTATTACGAAGTCTAGGTTTGGACTTACCTACAGGGTCTCAATGATGCAGAACTCAGGAGGTGGGGGGCAGAGGGGTGCTAGAGTTGTGCAGTCAGCAGCCTTGTGTACTCACGTAGCTACAGGCAGCCACGAACCGTCTTGGGCTAACTATTTAGGGGCCTGTCCTTGAAAAACCTATGGCATGGAGGAACAGTTCAAAATGAGAAGCTCCTGAAGAGCAGGTAGGGAGGAGGGTACTGAACTACACTACTCAGTTCCTCTGTTAATTTGCCAATCAGATAAATCACCAATAAGGGGGCAGAGAAAGACCAGGAGTGTTTCACTAACACTGTTCTTCTATATGGAAGAAAACGGAAAGAATAGGGAGAAAATGGTTCTTCCTTCAAACACGTTTAGCACATAGCAAACACTTAGTAAATTTTAGCCTTTTTCTCCCAGCTTTATTGAAGTATAATTGACAAAACAGATATTTTAAGTGTACAACATCATGATTTGATATACGTGAACATCATGAAAGGATTCCCCCCATCAAGTTAATACCATCTTTTAGAATGAGCCAGATGTCCTTGTAACTAAGATGACCATGTAACTTGAGGCCTAAAATAAATTAATCACGATGAAATTCACTAAATGCCGTTGCTGTGTAGGCTCACACATTTTTTGAGTGCTATTACAGTGAATCCAGGAATTGTAGGTTAGATAATCATTTGCATCTACTGAAAATACTTTGTCTTGAACCTACCTTCAGGACTGTGCTAGGGCACTGTACTCCTTAATAATAATGACTTATAATTATTTTAGATTAATTTCTTGGACTGGAAGAAAAATTGATCCAGTAGGCGTTGATTATATTCTTCAAAAATTGGGCTTTCATCATGCCAGGACTACTATTCCTAAGTGGCTTCAAAGAGGAGTTATGGACCCACTGGACAAGGTTCTGTCAGTTCTTATTAAAAAACTCGGTACTGCACTACAGGATGAAAAGGAAAAGAAAGGAAAAGATAAAGAAGAACACTAAAAATGTAACTTGATCTGTGAACAAATTTTGATTCTGTCTGCTAAGCTTTATTACACTGGAGTGTTGGGTTTTTTGTGTTTTTTTGTATAGTAAAATTATTTTAAATATAACTTTAAAAAATTCTAATTTTGTGGCCATTATATTAAAAGTTTGTAAGTTAACCTGTTTATTGTAGTTCTACCATTCTGTATACAGTGAAGTATTGCATGATGTAAATTTTGTGAAAAACTAGATTAAAATATACACATCTGCTCAGTAAGGTTTATAACTGTATTATGTGCAATATGATTCCTGCATCTTTAAAATATTTTCAGAATAACTGTGAATTTCCTTTGTTATTGGCCATAACTTTTAGAAAAAAATTTGTTGATAATGTGACTTTTTTTTTTTGGACATTAATTGCTTTTTCTTTTTTTTAAGTGTAGACTTGTATAAATATCTATTTGTATATAGTTTGAGTAATTGTGATACAAATACATACCACTAAAGTATTGTTTGTAACTATTGTAATAAAGTCACAATAATTGGTTTCAGTCTGTAGTTGTTTGAGACTTTCTTCCTTTTATAGCTTATTTTATAATTAATAGATGCCCAGCCTGTGTCAGTTACTGTTTTCACAGAAAATAATACTTATAAAAAATTATCTCAGGGAGAGGTACAGCAGAGGCTTCAGAAATATTAGGTATTGTTCTATTTCTTAAGCTACTGGTAAGTACACAGCTATTTGTTTTATTATACTATATTCTTTATATATTTATATGTATTCCTTGTGCATATGAATATGTATAATATTATACATGTAAATCTAATAAATAAATTTTAAAAGAATAGCAAAATCTAAAGTAATATTCAAAGGTAGCTATAATACTGTTAATCACAACTCAGGTTTGAAATCTAGCTAAGTCAATAGTCAGTTTAAAGGCTGGGTAAAACAGCAGAACTGAAGAACCATGAGCTAGAAAATGCCTCAAGAAAGCCTCTGGTGCAGACTTCTGCATTATTTGTTCTGACAGATTAAAAACTCAAGAGTCAAGACACTTAGCCAAGGGTGTGTGTGTGTGTAGGTATGTATGTAGATATGCATGTACACTAAGTGTCAGTAGGGGAATTAAGAACTGCTATCTAAGGTCACACAGCAATTCAGTAGCAAAACTAAAACCCTAGTGTCTAGAATCATCATTTCATATTCTGCTAGACCATCTTATGAATCATCTGCCTGATCTCTGTTTCCCCTTTGGTAGCCCTACAGTTGGGAGGGATAGGTACAATATTTCTATTGGTCAAGCTTACCAGAGAACTATCTAAGATAGTTACTTCATAAAACAGAATAAGTAAAAATTTTGAAAATTAGTTCCTAGAGTTGTACTTCAGGTATTAATTCTCTGCTTCCAAGAAACAGTACGCTAGTAGTAAGTTCTAAATGTTAAAAATTTCCTCTGGCTTTAAATGTATTGATATATGAGATTACCAAAAAAACGACATAAGTATAAACTCTGTTTCTGGCACTTACTGTGCTAATGCTATCAAAAAAAGGGCAACTTAAAATAAATCTGTAACTGTTGAAAATTTCTGTGGCTCTGTTGGACAAAGCTGTGGGAAAACCGTATTTGTGCAGTGGTGGTAGGAGTGTAAATTGGCATAACCCCCATGAAGGACAATTACACAAAGCTACTAAAATTACAAAGGCACATCATCTCTTACTGAACAGTCTCACTACTGGATATACCTGCATATGTGTGAAATAATTATGTAAGAATGTTTATTGCAGTATTCATAATAAATGGATGGAAACAATTCAAATGTCCATCAGTGGAAGACAGGTAAATGAAATATGACAGACCCACTTAATGGAATAGTATGCAACTGTAAAACAAAACAGACAAAAAAAACGAAGGATGATCTCTATCCTTGAATGAAAAAAGATACAGCCCTGTGTAGATACCAGTTTCCAGGCAGTCTGCTAAAATTATATTTTGAGTATCATGTACCTTATCCTATTCTAGTAAATCACATTATACATCCAGATTTTCTATAACATTCCAATGACATGTAACAAAATCTAAAGGATTTTCTCATATAAAGATCATAATTTCTGGCCCACTTTAGACCCGGGATTCACAATCTGTAGTGAAGAATCATTTTTTTTAAATTACCTATATGTAGCACCAAATATAAATCTGCAGTACCAAAATATAAATCTGCAGTACCAATCTAAACTGCCAAAGCAATACTTGTAAAATACAGTAAAGATCAATTATTCAAAATGAAAACATTTATAAAAATACTCAACATATAAAACACAAGCTCAAATTTTTAATTTTTTACATTCAGTTTTATTATTAGATTCAAGTGTATTCTGTCAATTGCTGTAAGAACTTCTAAACGTGTACTCTCAATTTCTATACTTCTTGTAGAGCATTAATAATTCATGGAGTGGCCTCAGTCCATGGACTACACTAAATAGAATTGCTCTAGAACCTTCTCTATCCTCACTATGGAATGGTGCCTTCTAAAGTTTAATGGAATAAACCTGATTGCCTGTGTGGACTTGTCATTTTCTATGGCAACCGGTAGAGCCATACTCAGAATGCTGTGCCCTCCACACAGTGAGAGCTAGTTACCCATCTCCCTTTGTCACTAGCACATATTTTAAAGTCAGTCGAGAATCTTTTTTTTGTTGTTCCCATTTGGGACCTCAAGCAGAGAGTATCCTTAGCCAGAAGTGTTAGATGGATAGACAGTCCTCAACTGAGCAATACTCAATAAGTTCTGGTTCTGTGAATTTTGTCTGCTTTACCTGTGTAGGTCAGAGCTGAGCAACTCAAGGCCAGGAAAGGCTCTGAACTCAAGTTCAAACAAACAGTTTATTCAGGCAATGATATGTGACAAACCCTAGGAAAGCTCTCAGAAGAACCATCAGATGTTGGGAGGCATTTCTGGAGTAAGATACTGTTAAAAAATGCCAAAGAGAGCAAATGCTGTCAAAGAGTGATGGCAAGTAGACTCTGGTCGTTAGGTGTAGACCCAGTGGTCTGGATGTGGGGAGTGGTGTTAGGAGGTAACAACAAAGCTTAAGCTCTCAGAATGAATACAGGGTGACCGGTCAGGGCATCAAGTCAACTGCCAAGTGAAACGGTACAGGATAGACAAGTCGCTATAACTAATTCTCTTTGATAAGCTCCTTTCCCCGGCTTCATGTTTCCACTATGAGTGCCTTCCACCAGAATAATAACAATTTCTCTCCCAACCTGTTGTTCACTCCTCCCCAGAAGTGACTTAATCCATTTGGTGCTCTAGAGAAAAGAAAACGAATGAGCCTATTCTCATTTCATCTTTTGAAGCCAGCCTGCCTGCAAGGAGGATGCAATTCTGATTTCCTCCCTTGTGCATGCTGTAAGGGGCAAGCTGGATTTGTCCAGCTTGCACTGATAGAATGAGGAAGTTTGTGTATTTAGAGAGTGACGGCAACCCCATTTGGCCAGACAGCTGGGCACATTTTCCAATTTAGATTCATTAGGCAATAGAGCTATTTTTTTTAACCTCCTTATCTCTGGTATGTGTCTTTCAATGAATTCCAACCTTTGGACAGGAGAAGCCAGATATTTATCTTAAGCATCAAACATGAATAGTTTTCTGTTTAAATACTTTACTATTACTATTGTTACTATCACTTTGTTACTACTGTTTCCTGTTAACAGGTTTATTCATTGTTCAACAGAATGAAAACTTACCTAACTTACAGTGAGAGAAAGCTGATGCCCATGGGTTTCAGTACTTTTATCATTACCCATATGCAGCTAGACTTATAATCGTAGACTAGCCTACTGAAGATTCAGTGATTCCTCAGTCTAAGAAAGATATGTATAGCTGGGGTGCTGACCTACATACTGCAGTAGATGTTTTAAACTAGTGGTCAGGGAGAGAGGGGGAAGATGGCGGAAGAGTAAGACACAGAGATCACCTTCCTCCGGACAGATACATCGGAAATACATCTACACGTGGAACAACTCCTACAGGACACCTCCTGAACGCTGGCAGAAGACCTCAGACCTCCCAAAAGGCATGAAACTCCCCACGTACCTGCGTAGGGCAAAAGAAAAAAGAATAAACAGAGACAAAAGGATAGGGACAGGACCTGCACCAGTAGGAGAGAGCTGTGAAGGAGAAAAGGTTTCCACACACTAGGAAGCCCCTTCGCGGGCGGAGACTGCGGGTGGCGGAGGGGGGAGCTTCGGTGCCGCGGAAGAGAGCACAGCCAGGGTTGCAGAGGGCAAGGCGGGGAGATTCCCGTACAGAAGATTGGTGCCGACCCGCACTAACCAGCCCAAGAGGCTTGTCTGCTCACCCGCCGAGGCGGGCGGGGGCTGGGAGCTGAGGCTCGGGCTTCGGTCGGATCCCAGGGAGAGGACTGGGGTTGGCGGCACGAACACAGCCTGTAGGGGGTTAGTGCACCACGGCTGGCCCGGAGGGAGTCCGGGGAAAAGTCTAGACCTGCCAAAGAGGCAAG
This sequence comes from Lagenorhynchus albirostris, assembly GCF_949774975.1. NCBI lineage: Eukaryota > Metazoa > Chordata > Mammalia > Artiodactyla > Delphinidae > Lagenorhynchus > Lagenorhynchus albirostris. Next base: position 129,269,419 of record NC_083098.1, read on the forward strand.
CGACTTTTTCTTCTGTTTCCTGGTGCGTGAGGAGAGCGGATTAAGAGCACTGCTTAAAGGAGCTCTAGACACGGGCGCAAGCCGCGCCCAGAGACAGGCATGAGACACTAAGGCTGCTGCTGATGCCACCAAGAAGCCTGTGTGCGAGCACAGGTCACTATCCACAACCCCCTTCCGGGGAGCCTGTGCAGCCCGCCACTGCCAGGGTCCCGTGATCCACGGACAACTTCCCCAGAAGAACGCACGGCGCGCCTCAGGCTGGTGCAACGTCACGCCGGCCTCTGCAGCCGCAGGCTCGCCCCGCACTCCGTGCCCCTCCCTCCCCCCGGCCTGAGTGAGCCAGAGCCCCCGAATCAGCTGCTCCTTTAAGCCCGTCCTGTCTGAGCGAAGAACAGACGCCCTCCCGCGACCTACACGCAGAGGCGGGGCCAAATCGAAAGCTGAGCCCCTGGAGCTATGAGAACAAAGAAGAGAAAGGGAAATCTCTCCCAGCAGCCTCAGAAGCAGTGGATTAAATCTCCACAATCAACTTCATATACCCTGCATCTGTGGAATACATGAATAGACAACGAATCATCCTAAATTGAGGAGGTGGACTTCGAGAGCAAGATTTACTATTTTTTCCCCTTTTCCTCTTTTTGTGAATGTGTATGCTTCTGTGTGAGACTTTGTATAGCTTTGCTTTCACCATTTCTCCTAGGTTTCTAACTGTCCGTTTTTTTGTTTTGTTTTACTTACTTAAAAAAATTTTTTTTCTTAATAATTATTTTTTATTTCAATAACTTTATTTCATTGTATCTTACTTTATTTTATTTTATTCTCTTTCTTTCTTCCTTTCTACTTTTTCTCCCTTTTATTCAGAGCCGTGCGGATGAAAGGCTCTTGATGCTGCAGCCAGGAGTCAGTGCTGTACCTCTGAGGTGGGAGAGCTAACTTCAGGACACTGGTCCACAAGAGACCTCCCAGCTCCACATAATATCAAACGGCGAAAACCTCCCAGAGATCTCCATCTCAACACCAGCACCCAGCTTCACTGAATGACCAGCAAGCTACAGTGCTGGACACCCTACGCCAAACAACTAGGAAGAAAAGAACACAACCCCACCCATTAGCAGAGAGGCTGCCTAAAAGGATAATAAGTCCACAGAAACCCCAAAACATACCACCAGACCTGGACCTGCCCACCAGAAAGACAAGATCCAGCCTCATCCACCAGAACACAGGCACTAGTCCCCTCCACCAGGAAGCCTACACAACCCACTGAACCAACCTTAGCCACTGGGGACAGACACCAAAAACAACCGGAACTACGAACCTGCAGCCTGCAAAAAGGAGACCCCAAACACAGTAAGATAAGCAAAATGAGAAGACAGAAAAACACACAGCAGATGAAGGAGCAAGATAAAAACCCACCAGACCTAACAAATGAAGAGAAAATAGGCAATCTACTTGAAAAACAATTCAGAATAATGACAGTAAAGATGATCCAAAATCTGGGAAATAAAATAGAGAAAATGCAAGAAACATTTAACAAGGTCCTAGAAGAAATAAAGATGAAACAAGCAACGATGAACAACACAATAAATGAAATTAAAAATACTCTAAATGGGATCAATAGCAGAATAACTGAGGCAGAAGAATGGATAAGTGACCTGGAAGATAAAATACTGGAAATAACTACTGCAGAGCAGAATAAAGAAAAAAGAATGAAAAGAACTGAGGATGGTCTCAGAGACCTCTGGGACAACATTAAATGCACCAACATTTGAGTTATATGGGTCCCAGAAGAAGAAGAGAAAAAGAAAGGGACTGAGAAAATATTTGAAGAGATTATAGTTGAAAATTTCCCTAATATGGGAAAGGAAATAGTTAATCAAGTCCAGGATGCACAGAGAGTCCCATACAGGATAAATCCAAGGAGAAACACGCCAAGACACATATTAATCAAACTGTCAAAAATTAAATACAAAGAACACATATTAAAAGCAGCAAGGGAAAAACAACAAATAATACACAAGGGAATCCGCATAAGGTTAAAAGCTGATCTTTCAGCAGAAACTCTGCAAGCCAGAAGGGACTGGCAGGACATATTTAAAGTGATGAAGGAGAAAAAACTACAACCAATATTATTCTACCCAGCAAGGATCTCATTCAGATTTGATGGAGAAATTAAAACCTTTACAGACAAGCAAAAGCTGAGAGAGTTCAACACCACCAAACCAGCTTTACAACAAATACTAAAGGAACTTCTCTAGGCAAGAAACACAAGAGAAGGAAAAGACCTACAATAACAAACCCAAAACAATTAAGAAAATGGGAATAGGAACATACATATTGATAATTACCTTAAATGTAAATGGATTACCTGCTCCCACCAAAAAACACAGACTGGCTGAATGGATACAAAAAAAAAAGACCCATATATATGCTGTCTACAAGAGACCCACTTCAGACCTAGAGACACATACAGACTGAAAGTAAGGGGATGGAAAAAGATATTCCATGCAAATGGAAACCAAAAGAAAGCTGGAGTAGCAATTCTCATATCACACAAAATAGACTTTAAAACAAAGACTATTACAAGAGACAAAGAAGGACACTACATAATAATCAAGGGATTGATCCAAGAAGATATAACAATTGTAAATATTTATGCACCCAACATAGGAGCACCTCAATACAAAAGGCAAATGCTAACAGCCATAAAAGGGGAAATCGACATAACACATTCAAAGTAGGGGACTTTAACACCCCACTTTCACCAATGGACAGATCATCCAAACTGAAAATAAATAAGGAAACACAAGCTTTAAATGATACATTAAACAACATGGACTTAATTGATATCTATAGGACATTCCATCCAAAAACAACAGAATACACATTTTTCTCAAGTGCTCATGGAACATTCTCCAGGATAGATCATATCTTGGGTCACAAATCAAGCCTTGGTAAATTTAAGAAAATTGAAATTGTATCAAGTATCTTTTCTGACCACAACGCTATGATACTAGATATCAATTACAGGAAAAGATCTGTAAAAAATACAAACACATGGAGGCTAAACAATACACTACTTAATAACGAAGTGATCACTGTAGAAATCAAAGAGGAAATCAAAAAATACCTAGAAACAAATAACAATGGAGACACGACGACCCCAAACCTATGGGATTCAGCAAAAGCAGTTCTAAGAGGGAAGTTTATAGCAATACAGTCCTACCTTAAGAAACAGGAAACATCTCGAATAAACAACCTAACCTTGCACCTAAAGCAATTAGAGAAAGAAGAACAAAAAAACCTCAAAGTAGGCAGAAGGAAAGAAATCATAAAAATCAGATGAGAAATAAATGAAAAAGAAATGAAGGAAACAATAGCAAAGATCAATAAAACTAAAAGCTGCTTCCTTGAGAAGATAAACAAAAAAGATAATTAGCCAGACTCATCAAGAAAAAAAGGGAGAAGACTCAAATCAATAGAATTAGAAATGAAAAAGGAGAAGTAACTGACACTGCAGAAATACAAACGATCATGAGAGATTACGACAAGCAACTCTATGCCAATAAAATAGATAACCTGGAAGAAATGGACAAATTCTTAGAAATGCACAACTGCCAAGACTGAATCAGGAATAAATAGAAAATATGAACAGACCAATCACAAGCACTGAAATTGAAACTGTGATTAAAAATCTTCCAACAAACAAAAGCCCAGGACCAGATGGCTTCACAGGCGAATTCTATCAAACATTTAGAGAAGAGCTAACACCTATACTTCTCAAACTCTTCCAAAATATAGCAGAGGGATGAACACTCCCAAACTCATTCTACGAGGCCACCATCCCCGATACCAAAACCAGACAAGGATGTCACAAAGGAAGAAAACTACAGGCCAAGATCACTGATGAACATAGATGCAAAAATCCTCAACAAAATACTAGCAAACAGAATCCAGCAGCACATTAAAAGAATCATACACCATGATCAAGTGGGGTTTATTCCAGGAACGCAAAGATTCTTCAATATATGCAAATCAATCAACGTGATACACCATATTAACAAATTGAAGAAGAAAAACATATGGTCATCTCAATAGATGCAGAGAAAGCTTTCGACAAAATTCAACACCAATTTATGATAAAAACCCTGCAGAAAGTAGGCATAGAGGGAACTTTCCTCAACATAATAAAGGCCATATATGACAAACCCACAGCCAACATTGTCCTCAATGGTGAAAAACTGAAAACATTTCCACTAAGAGCAGGAACAAGTCAAAGTTGCCCACTCTCACCACTCTTATTCAACATAGTTTTGGAAGTTTTAGCCACAGCAATCAGAGAAGAAAAGGAAATAAAAGGAATCCAAATCGGAAAAGAAGAAGTAAAGCTGTCACTGTTTGCAGATGACATGATACTATACATAGAGAATCCTAAAGTTGCTACCAGAAAACTACTAGACCTAATCAATGAATTTGGTAAAGTAGCAGGATACAAAATTAATGCACAGAAATCTCTGGCATTCCTATACACTAATGATGAAAAATCTGAAAGTGAAATCAAGAAATCACTCCCATTTCCCATTGCAACAAAAAGAATAAAATATCTAGGAATAAACCTACCTAAAGAGACAAAAGACCTGTATGCAGAAAATTATAAGACACTGATGAAAGAAAGATGATACAAATAGATGGAGAGATATACCATGTTCTTGGATTGGAAGAATCAACAGTGTGAAAATGACTCTACTATCCAAAGCAATCTACAGATTCAATGCAATCCCTATCAAACTACCAATGGCATTTTTCTCAGGACTAGAACAAAAAATTTCACAATTTGCATGGAAACACAAAAGACTCTGAATAGCCAAAGCAATCTTGAGAATGAAAAACGGAGCTGGAGGAATCAGGCTCCCTGACTTCAGAGTATACTACAAAGCTACAGTAATCAAGACAGTATGGTACTGGCACAAAAACAGAAAGATAGATCAATGGAACAGGACAGAAAGCCCAGAGATAAACTCACGTACATATGGTCACCTTATCTTTGATAAAGGAGGCAGGAATGTACAATGGAGAAAGGACAGCCTCTTCAATAAGTGGTGCTGGGAAAACTGGACAGGTACATGTAAAAGTATGAGATTAGAACACTCCCTAACACCATACACAAATATAAGCTCAAAATGGATTAAAGACCTAAATGTAAGGCCAGAAACTATCAAACTCTTAGAGGAAAACATAGGCAGAACACTCTATGACATAAATCACAGCAAGATCCTTTTTGACCCACCTCCTAGAGTAATAGGAAGAAAAACAAAAATAAACAAATGGGACCTAATGAAACTTCAAAGCTTTTGCACAGCAAAGGAAAGCATAAACAAGACGAAAAGACAACCCTCAGAATGGGAGAAAATATTTGCAAATGAAGCAACTGACACAGGATTAATCTCCAAAATTTACAAGCAGCTCTTGCAGCTCAATAACAAAAAAACACACAACCCAATCCAAAAATGGGCAGAAGACCTAAATAGACATTTCTCTAAAGAAGATATACAGACTGCCAACAAACACAGAAAAGAATGCTCAACATCATTAATCATTAGAGAAATGCAAATCAAAACTACAATGAGATATCATCTCACACCAGTCAGAATGGCCATCATCAAAAAATCTAGAAACAATAAATGCTGGAGAGGGTGTGGAGAAAAGGGAACACTCTTGCACTGCTGGTGCGAATGTGAATTGGTTCAGCCACGATGGAGAACAGTATGGAGGTTCTTTAAAAAACTACAAATAGAACTACCATATGACCCAGTAATCCCACTACTGGGGATATACCCTGAGACAACCATAATTCAAAAAGAGTCATGGACCAAAATGTTCATTGCAGCTCTACTTACAATATCCAGGAGATGGAAACAACCTAAGTGTCCATCATGGGATGAATGGATAAAGAAGATGTGGCACATATATACAATGGAATATTACTCAGCCATAAAAAGAAACGAAATTAAGTTATTTGTAGTGAGGTGGATGGACCTAGAGTCTGTCATACAGAGTGAAGTAAGTCAGAACGAGAAAGTCAAATACCGTATGCTAACACATATATATGGAATCTAAGAAAAAAAAGGTCATGAAGCACCTAGGGGTAAGACGGGAATAAAGACACAGACCTACTAGAGAATGGACTTGAGGATATGGGGTGGGGGAAGGGTAAGCTGTGACAAAGTGAGAGAGTGGCATGGACATATATACACTACCAAACGTAAAATAGATAGCTAGTGGGAAGCAGCTGCATAGCACAGGGAGATCAGCTGTGTGTTTTGTGACCACCTAGAGGGGTGGGATAGGGAGGGTGGGAGGGAGACGCAAGAGGGAGGAGGTATGGGAACATATGTATATGTATAACTGATTCACTTTGTTATAAAACAGAAACTAACACACCATTGTAAAGCAATTATACTCTAATAAAGATGTAAAAAAAAAAAAAAGCTAAATAAAAAACCCTTACCACAAAATATACCAAACTACACCTCTTTCATTAAGTGAATTACTAGTGTTTCTATACCTGGAATGTTACATGTTTTATTTACTAGATGTTTACATTTTGGGAAGGAAAACAGTATTGTTTGTTAAAAAAAATTAAATATTTGTAATTTGTTGTTCCCGACTAAAATTTTTATACCATAACAAAATTTGTTCTTTTCTCATGAATTTATAATTTCTAAATGAAGACAAGAAAGTATAAAATTGGGGGAAGAATGGGCTGTATTAATCAAATGATATCTTGATGTTTCTAAATAAGAAGATTATTTTATTTTTAACACTAAACATGGGAGTTGTTTCTTAGCAAACTTGTTTGAAAGGACTAATGCTGTACTGTGTATTAGACTGCCCCATCCTGTATATGACGCAGATTTGATCTTTGTCTTCTTAAGTTCCTCTACTTTATAATGGTGGTTTTACTTTAAAAAAATACTATATTATTTCATGTCTTTAAAACAATGTTTAAATGTGATCTACAGAATATTACAAATGATTTTTTAAAAAAGTGCTGTGAGGGGCTTCCCTGGTGGCGCAGTGGTTGAGAGTCCGCCTGCCAATGCAGGGGACACGGGTTCGTGCCCCGGTCCGGGAAGATCCCACATGCCGCAGAGCAGCTGGGCCTGTGAGCCATGGCCGCTGAGCCTGCGCGTCCGGAGCCTGTGCTCCGCAACGGGAGAGGCCACAACAGTGAGAGGCCGCGTACCGCCAAAAATAAAAAATAAAAAAAAATAAAAAAAAATAAAAAAGTGCTGTGAAAATATTACAACCTAAATGAACTAAAAAAAAAAAATTTAAAGAAAAACTAGTGGTCAGTATCTCATCCTGTATCTCTCATAAACAAAATACATAGGTTCAATAACTGAGAGTTGAAAGATAAAGTTATCTCCTTTCACTATTATACCTAACAAGCACCTTCAAAATGTATACCTTCTGGGCTTCCCTGGTGGCACAGTGGTTGAGAGTCCGCCTGCCTATGCAGGGGACGCGGGTTCGTGCCCCAGTCCGGGAAGATCCCACATGCCGCGGAGCGGCTGGGCCCGTGAGCCATGGCGGCTGAGCCATGGCCGCTGGGCCTGCGCGTCCGGAGCCTGTGCTCCGCAATGGGAGAGACCACAACAGTGAGAGGCCCGCGTACTGCAAAAAAAAATAAATTACAAATAATTAAATAAAAAAATAAAAATACATAATCAGAGAACTTGAGGTTTCACCTTGGAGAGGTAGAGAACTGGAAAAAAAGCACTGTGCTACCCTTAGAAAAAAAAAGCTGGACACATTGTAAATTAACAATTTTTCTTGAACCCATCAGAAAACTGAGGTCATAGTGTAAACAACTAACAGAAAATCTGAAGAGACAGGCATAAGCACAAACAGGACCTGCGCATTTGCTTACTTGGGCCAAATGCTCACATATGCCGTACAAGCTAATAAGAAGAATCAGCCAGTAATTTTTAACTAATCAGATAGGCTAAGCATAGGCTAGAATAAGACTGTGATGCCCCTGGGAGCCAGACTTAGGGGCTGTTGTGCCTTCCTGTAAGCTTTCTCTCCAGGAATCCCACAAGATGCTCATAGGATAAATCAAGATGAATCCTGAAAAAGCTTCCGCCATGATACTGGCTAGATACTGGGAAGAACAGCCACCACTGAAACCCTGCCCAGACCCATGTCCTCTATATCTCCTAAGGAATACAAGTCTAATCTGCAGAGGGAAGGGCAACAAAATTGTTGCCTGAGGCAACTGGTGGAAACCCACTGAAGCTGGAGAATAAAAAGGAAAAAAAGTTCTACCGCTGGGAGAACTAGCCCCAATATTACATCTGAAAAAGGGGCAGGAACACTTCTGAATGAAAATGATATAGTCAGAAACTTGGATCTATATGAAGACATGTAGAGTGTTGAAAGTAAATGAGGATAACAAAAATATCTTTGTTTTTAATTGCTGTAAAAGATAATTAACTATGTAAAGCAAAAAAGCTGTAACAATATATTGTGTTTACAGCATATAAGGGAATAACTGGGAATACACTGTTATAAGATTAATATACAGATATTAAGTGGTATAATATTGTTTGAAGGTTGACTCAGATTATTTTAAAATATTACTGTAAATTCCAGAGCAACCACTAAAAAAGTTCTTAAATGACATCTAAATATTAAGTCAACAGAGGAGATAAAATGGAATCATAAAAAAATGTACAATTAAACCCAAGAGAAGTCAGCAAAAAATAATGGAACAGAAAACATCTAGCCTTAAGATTAAAGATTTTAATCCAACCACATTAATAATCATTTTAAATGTGAATTGCCTAACACACCAGTAAAAAATATATATATATATATATTGGATTGGATAAAAAAACAAAACCTAACCATACACTAACCACAATAAATTCACTTTATATATAAAGATACAGATAGGTTTAAAACGAAAGGATACATATCATGAAAACACTGAAAGAAAGCTGGAGGAGATATATTAACTTCATAAAAAATAAACTACACAACAAGGAATATTATATTATCAGACCGAACAGTGATGTGACATAAAGTGATCAGTCATCCAGGATGACATAATAATCCTATATGTGTACACATCTACACTTTAAAATATGTGAGGTAAAAACTAAAAACAGATAGGAATGAAAAGATAGACATATTCACAATTATAGCTGGAGATATCAAGATGCCTCTCTTAGTCACTGATAGAACAAGTAGGAGGAAAATCAGTAGAAATATACATGACCTGGACAACACTAAAAGTCAACTTGACTTAGTTGGTATTTATAAAACACTCTACCCAACAATAGCAGAATATAGATTCTTCCCAAGTTCAAACAGAACATTCCCAAAACAGACCATACTCAACCCTAAGACAAACCTTAACAAGTATAAAATAGAAATCATACAAAGATAGTATGTCTTAAACCATAACAGAATTAAACAAGATATCTGAAAAAAATCCTGAAATATCTGGAAATTAAACAACACACTTCTAAGTAAGCCAAGAGTCAAAGAAGAAGTCCCAAGGGAAATTTTAGAATATTTTAAACTAAATGAAAATGAAAATGTATCAAAATTTGTGGGATGCAGCTACAGCAGTGCTTCGAGGGAAATTTATAGAATTAAACATTCATATTAGAAAAGAAGACCTGACATCAGTAAACTATGCTTGAATAAAGAAATCAGAGAGCAAGAATAACAAATCCAAAGCAAGAAGAAGGAAGGGCATAATAAAGATGAGAGCAGAGATAAATAAAATTTAAACAGAAAAATAACAGGAAAAAATCAATAAAGCCAAAATCTGCTTCTTTGAAAACATCAATAAAATTGATCAACCTCTAGTCTGGCTGAAGAAGACACAAGTTACCAATATTAGGAATAAAAGAGGGGATATCACTACTTATCTCACAGACATTAAGATAATAATAAAAAATTATATGGCCATGTATTTGGCACAATTACACAAAACTTAGATGTAATATGCTAATCCCTTAAAAGGTGCAAAATACCAAAACTCACCTAAGAAATAGATAACATAAATATTTCTATATTGATTAAAGAAATTGAATTTGTAAGTTAAAACCTTCTCCCTGCCCCGAAAAAAAAGAAAACTCCTGCTCCAGATGGTTTTACTGAAAAATTTACTGTAAAATACAACATTCAAAGAAGAAATAATACTAATTCTACCTAATCTTTGTCAGAAAGTAGAATACTGAATACTTCCCAACTGATTTTATGAGGCCAAATTATCCTAATGTTAAAACCAATGACATTACAAGAAAGAAACACTTATAGCCCAATATTTCTCGTGAACACAGATGCAAAAATCCTCAACAAAATAGTAGCTAATTGAGCACAGCAATATATTGAAAGGATAATACATAACACACAAGTGAAGTTCACCCCAGAAATTCAAGGATGGCTCAACATTTGAAAATCAATCAATGTAATTCACTGTATTAACAAACTAAATTTTAAAAGAAAGATCTCTGACCTACAGCCACCCAGAAGAAGATGGCCACCCCAGCAGTGTCTGGGCTCTCCCTGCAGGTGTGATGCTTCAGCACATCTGTGGTCAGGCCATTTGCCAAGCTTGTGATGAGGCCACCTGTTCAGATATATGGTATGTTTTTGTTTTTTTTATATGTACGAGAATATTTATTGCAACGTTAGGTATTTGTACTTGCAAAAACACTGGACACAACTTACAGCTGTTAAAAAAAACAATGGCAATTTGCCCACATACTACCACAAAGGCAATTGCAGAGCAATATATATAACTTCACTGCTGCAAAACAAACTATATAGTTTGTATGTCTGCATATCTATAGAAAAATACTGGAAGAATACCCACCAAACTACATATTCATAGCGACTGTCTCAAGTAAGGAGATTAAGGAAGGAATGAGACAGACCTTTCTCTTTTTTTTTTTTTTAACTGCTTTTTTTGTTTTTTGCATTGCTTGCGATTTTTACCATTAGCCTATAGTGCTTTTGCAATTTAAAAAGCAGGGAGCAGGGAAGAATGAGGAAATCAATGTAGGCAAGAACTCTGCAGCCCCTCGCTTAACAATTAGTAAATGCTACCATGGCAGGGACAAGATACTTCCTGAAGACCATGAGAGGAATGAGACAACGCCCCTCTTCATCACTTTCCCCCAGCCTAACATCCACTCACGGCTGTGCTTTGGTCACGATCCAGCCCCACCCTTCCAAGGTCAGCTCACAGGGCATGTCCTCCTGGATGCCTCCCCCAATACCTCCAGGCAGAGTCAAGGAATCTTCCCTTCGGACTCCTTGTCCATACTTCAGCAGACACTTATCACACTGCCACAATTATTTGCCCACAAATCTGTCCTCCCAGCTTGCTCTTTGTGTCTCCAAGAGCAGCGACTGTTCTCACCATCTTGCACTCCCTGGCAGTCAGCACAGTGACGGCGCTTGTGAGATGTACAAAGGACCCCAGGGCACCGTGGAGGCTGTGGTACAGGAGGGAGAGCCCTTGGCTCACCCTCACCTGCTGTTGTGATGTCGGGAAAGCTAACGAATTTATCTGCCTCTCGGGTTTTTCATTAGTAAAGTTTGAAAAACATGAGATCTGACTGCACAAGGTACGCAAAAGCATTTTCTGATATGCTCTTTATTCTGCTGCATTTAAACAGGATAAACTGAAGCAAGTAGAAAAGGAATAGCACAAATCTTGAAGGAACCCAAAACGGCTGTTTCTATTATGAATCCCTATGCAAAGCGTTCCATTAAAGTGAAAAGCTTAAATGACATGACAACAAAAGAGAGGTTTTCTCCCCTCATGTCCAACCTGCTCAATTTGCTTGCTGAAAATGGTCACTTGAACAATATCACTGGAGTTATTTCTGCCTTTTCTACAATGAGTGTCCACCATGGAGAAGCACCTTGCAGAGTTACCACTGCAACTTCTTTAGATGAAGCCACTCTTACTGAATTAAAAACGGTCCTGAAGAGCTTCCTAAGTAAAGGCCAAGTATTGAAATTGGAAGTTAAGACTGATCCATCAATCGTGGGTGAAATGATTGTCCGTACTGGAGAGAAATATGTTGAATGTCTGCAAATCCCAAGATTCAGAAGCTGAGCAGAGCAATGTGGGAGAGTTTCTAAAAGTTGATTTTCTGTCAGTGAAAATTCTTAAACTTGGAGCAACAATAAAATGCTTCCTGAACAGAAAAAAAAGAAAAAGATCTCAAAAGATACAAAAAAGTATTCAAGAAAATTCAACATCCATTAACAATAAAAAAAAAATCTTCATCAAATTAGGAACAGAAGAGAATTTCCTAAGCTTAATAAAGGACATCTGTGAAAAACCTATAGCTAACAGCATAGTTAATGGTGAGAGAATGAATTCTTTCCCTTTAAAATCCAGAACAAAGCAATGTTTCACTGCTATGATATACAATACCATACTGGAAGTTCTAACCAGTGTTTTAAGAAAAAGTAGCCTTCACATAAATATGCCAAATTGTTTTTTGACAAAGGTGCAAAAGAAACTCAATAGAAAAAAAATAGTTTTCTCAAATAGTGTTGGAATAACTGGATGTCCATAGGCATTAAAAAAAAAAAAAAAGAAGCTCAACATAATCCTAATACCTTATACAAAACATTAACTCCAAGTGGAAAAATATATCATATACCTAAGTTAAAATTATAAAACTGCCTAGAAGTAAACATAGGGGAAATGTGTGACCTTGGGGTTTGACAATGAGTTTTTAGAGACAGTATCAACAGCATGATCCATAAAAGAAAACATTGACATACGCATACCTCGTTTTACTGAGCTTTGCTTTATTGTGCTTTGCAGATACTGCATTTTTTTTTTTTTTTTTTTTTTACAAATTGAATGTTTGGCAAGCCTGTATTATCAGATGCTGGTTAGAATTTTTCACCAATTAAGTATTTTTAAATTAAGGTATGTGCATTGTTTTTTTAGACATAATGCTATTTCACACTTAATAGGCTTCAGTATAGTGTAAACATATCTTTCATATGCACTGGGAAACAAAAAAATTCGTGTTAACTCGCTTTACTGTGATACTCACTTTATTTCAGTGGTCTGGAACTGAACATACTATATCTCCAAGGTATGCCTGTAAATTGGACTTGATCAAAATTAAAAACTTCTGATCTACAAAGACACTGTTAAGAGAATAAATACTCAAGCCACTCACTGGGAGAACATATCTGCAAACCACATATCCAATGAAGGATCTGTATAAAGAATACACAAATACTCTTCAAACTTAATAAGAAAATTTCCAATTAGAAAATGGGCAAAAGACTTGAACAGACACTTAACTAAAGAATGGCAAAGATATATGAAAAGATACTCAACATCATTAGTCATCAGGGAAGTGCATATTAAAACGACAATTAGATACCACTACATACTTACTATAATGGCTAAAATAATAGTTAAAAAAACTAACAATACCAAATGCTGGTAAGAGTGCACAGCAATAGGAATTATTTATTGTTGGTGGGATTGCAAAAATGTTATAGTCACTCTGGAAAACTCTGGCAGTTTTTTCTAAATTTAAGTATACGTTTACTGCTATGGACCAAATGTTGGGGCCTCCCTAAAATTCATATCTTGACACCTAATTCCCAATGTGACGGTAAGTGGAGGTGGGACCTCTGAGTGGTGATTAGATCATGAGCCCTTATGAATGGGATTAGTGCCCTTATAAAAGGGACTCCAGATTGCTCTCTTGTCCCTTCTGCCATGTGAGGACACAGCAAGAAGATGGCCATCTATGAACCAGGAAGCGGCATCTTTCATCAGACACGGAATCTGCCAGCAATCTGGACTTGCAACCCTCCAGAACTATGAGAAATATTTGCTATTTAAGCCACCCAGTCTATGGTATTTTTGTTATAGCAGCCCAAACAGACTAGGACACTTACTGTATAACCCAGCAATCCTACTTAGGATAAGTAGCTGTATTCATAATTACCAAACAGTGGTAACAACCAAAATGTCCTTCAACAGGTGAACAGATAAACTGTGTTATATGCATACAATGGAATACTACTCTGCAACAAAAATGAATAAGCTATTTATTCACCTAACAACTTGGCTGAATCTTAAATGTGTTTTTCTAAATGAAAGAAGCCAGATCTAAAAGGTTACATATTGTATGATACTACTTGTATGACATTATAGAAAAGGAAAAAAAAAGCTATACTGAAAACAGACCAGTGATTTCCAAGAGTAAAGGGAAGGAACAGGGGTGGGTCATATATGGAAATGTTAGGGTAATGGAACCATTCTGCATGGAACTGAGATGGTCAATATATGACCCCATGTATCTGTCAAGACCCACAGAACTGTACTTGACGAAAGTAAGCTTAACTGTATGCAAGTTTAAAAGACCAAGAGGGATGCCAGGATGAAGTGCAGACTGTGACAAATGAATATAACTGTGTTATAAAACCATGACATGATCTCACTGAAGGGGATGGAAAAACAACTGACCTAAGTAACTCTGGAAAACAGTGTTCCGACCAGATAATGTAAGACTAAAGAATAAAAAAAGAACTAAGCACTGTGCTTTAGTTGGTAAATATGTTTCTCATAGTGATACTGGTTAACAAATCTGTGACTACTTTACTTGCTCAACAGATAAACTGTAGACACAGCCACATTTCTCATTGTCAGAGTAAGAAGAGACACACAGGCGAGGGGGAAGGCTAGAATGAATGTTGTGGTGTTGGATTACAGACAAAGGTATAAACTCATCATTATGTACAGATACCAAAATACAAATGTGTCTGCATATATGAGTTAGCATACATAAATATATTTACTAGTTCTGTTTTCTGTGCAAGTATAGAAGCAATGACACTTTTAAAGCAACAAGTACAACTAGCTCCAAGATCTTAGTTTCTCATTATCATTATCCAGTAAAAATAACCAGGGCTTCCTGGAGTAGGTGTGGGGCGTGGAAAATACACACACATCTTATAGTTCCAGAAAGTAAGGAAATACTTTCTTTAAAATGGGAACATGTCAAAAGGGCACAGGAGGCAACAATGAAAGAGCTCCCAATGTTGGAATAATCTGAACGACAAAATAATGACAGTAATGGATTATACCCAAATAATAAAATAAATATCACTGACTCCACACTGGTATGTAAGGGAAGGGGACAAACGTTTCTTAAAAAGAATTCCAAATAACAAACGTAAGAGGAATGAAAGAAAGAGAAAATCACCATTAGAACACCACAGTAGAAGTTATGGTTCAAGATGGTGAAGTAGTAAGATCCCGAACTCACCTTCTCCCACAGACACACCGAATATACAGCTACATATAAAACAATTTCCTCTGAAAGAAACCACAAAACTAGCTGAAAAACTCCTACGCAATGGGCGACCAAAAAACCCCACATCGGAACAGGCAGGAGAGGCTGAGACACAATCTTGCTGAAAACCCCACCCCTAGTGTGGTGACCCACAATCAGCAGGAAACTCACAACTCCAAGCTTCTCCCTGAGGAACAAAGGGTCTGAACCCCACACCTGGCAACTTTTAAGACCTGCACCTGAGAGATGAGCCCCCAAAACATCTAGCAACACAGGACTTGCATCCACAAAACACAAAAGGCTATAGTGAACTGAGAAACAGTTCTGAGGACATCCTGGGCCAAGCAGTGAGGAAGCTGACTGAAACACCCAGTCTTTCTGTAAAAGAGGTCTATTTGCTTATCTTAAAGCTTTGGTCTAAGGGGCAGGCATCTAATGTAACACTCATTAGGCCCCTACTGAAAGATTCTCCAAAGATAACAGAGGCCACCTTTGTACTCTCCCTCCTTTTTTTTTTTTTTTTTTCCGGTATGCGGGCCTCTCACTGCTATGGCCTCTCCCATAGCGGAGCACAGGCTCCGGACGTGCAGGCTCAGCGGCCATGGCTCATGGGCCCAGCCGTTCCGCGGCATGTGGCATCTTCCTGGACCGGGGCACGAACCCGTGTCCCCTGCATCGGTAGGCAGACTCTCAACCACTGCACCACCAGGGAAGCCCTGTGCTCTCTCTCTGCATAACTCCAGGTCATGGTATCTCCCAGAAAGGAGTTAGTGCAGATATCTGGTGCCCTAGTTTTTGTGCATATCACCCAAGAGTCACCCCATGACTGCTGGCTCTGGTGGACAGAAAGGCTTATATTATTCGTAAGTCCCACAGGGCTGTAAAAAACAGAGTTCTTAACTGGCTATTCCCCCAGGGCATGGTGGAGAAGCAGCAGACTGACATGCCCAGTCTTTCTGTGAAAGAAGCTTATTAATTTATCTTCCTACCCGTGGCCTGAGGGGCAGGCTTCAACTAAAACAAGTATATAAGGGACCATTGAAAACCTCTCCAGAGACCAGAGAGGCTGGTGGGTGCCATCTTCATGTTTTCCCTCTGCCCCAAGTCAGGTCACCAGTGTCTCTCTGAGAAAGGAGCTTGTGCACATGCCTGGTACCACAGCTTTTGTAGCTGCTACCCAGAGGACACAGCTCTTGATAGCCTGGCTCTGGTGGCTAGTAGGGTTGGGTTTGTGGGTTAAATGGGATGGAGGCAAACAAAGCAAAGTTCTTAATTAGCTGTCACCCCAGAACTCAATGCAGAGGGAGCAAACTGCAAAGCCCATTGCTGAGTCTTCCCATGAAACAGAAAAGCCTACTGCTGAGTCTTCCCCCAAAAGTCTTCACACTTTAAAAGCTGATCCCTGAGGGTCCAGCTTCCAATCAGTCTGCATCTAGGTAATGATTGAAGTCCTCCCCTTTGGGACAATGAAAGATTTTGGCACATGCTCAACTACAGAGAGGCACTAAGAACAAAGTAGACTACTTAGACAACCACAAGAGTTTGAGATATCAATGGCATTTTTCACAGAACTAGAACAAATAATTCTAAAATTTGTATGGAAACACAAAAAAACCCTGAATAGCCAAAGAAAAATCTTAAGAAGAACAAAGCTGGAGGTATCATGGTCCCTGATTTCAAATTATACTACAAAGATACAGTCATTAAAACAGTCTGGTATTGGCACATAAAGAGACACATAGATCAATGGAGCAGACTAGAGAACCCAGAAATAAACCCACACTTATATGGGCAATTAATCAACCACAAAGGAGGCAAGAATATACAATGGGGAAAAGACAGCTTTTTCAACAAATGGTCTTGGGAAAATTAGACAGCTACATGCCAAATAATCAAACTGGACTACTCTCTCACACTATGCACAAAAATAAATTCAAAATGGATTAAATACTTAAATATAAGATTAGATACCATAAAACTTCTAAAAGTAAACACACCCAGTAAGCTCTTTGACATCAGCCTTAGTAATATTCTTTTGGATATGTCTCCTCAAGCAAGGGGACGAAAGCAATAATAAAGACACGGGACTACATCAAACTAAAAAACTTTTGCAGAGCAAAGGAAACTATCAACAAAATGAGAGGCCACCTATTGAATGGCAGAAAGATATTTGCAAATGACACATTTGATAAGGGGTTAAGATCCAAAATATAGAAGAACTCATACAACGCAAGATCAATAAAACAATCCTATTAAAAATGGACAGAGGATCTGAACAGACATTTTTCCAAAGAAGACATACAGATGGCCAAAAGGCAATTGAAAAGCTGCTCAACATCACTAATCATCAAAGAAATGTAAATCAAAACCACAATGACATACCACCTCACACTTGTCAGAATGACTATCGTGAAAAAGGCAACAAATAAATACTGGCAAGGATGTGGAAAAGGGAACCTTCATACACTGTTGGTGGGAATGTAAATTGGTGCAGTCACTATGAAAACAGTATAGAGATTCCTTAAAAAATTAAAAATAGAACTACCATATGATCCAGCAATTCCACTCTTGGGTATTTATCCAAAGAAAACAAAAACATTAATTAGAAAAAATATATGTTAATAGCAGCATTATTTACAATAGCTAAGGTATGGAAGCCACCTAAGTACCCACCAAATATGAATGGACAAAGATGTGGTACCTATACATACACATATATGTATATATACATACACACACACAGAGGAATATTACTCAGCCAGAAAAAAAGAATGAAAACTTGCCTGACACGACAACATGAATGGACCAAGAAGGTATTATGCTAGGTGAAATAAGTCATGTAGAGAAAGAAAATACTGTATTATTTCACTTATATGTAAAATATAAAAAAACACAAATGAATAAACATAACAAAACAGAAACACAATATACCATCAGGCCACTCAAGATGGAGATTCTCTTGCTCTCTGTACATCCCTTGCTCAACCAGTACATGCTTTATCTACATGCTACTCAAATGACTAACCTTCTCTCTCATTCATAGAGCCTAATCAGTAACTGCCTACATGGTTGCCCCCAGCATCAGATAGTGATTGTTATAATCTTTAGATCAGAAAGGCTCCGCCCTCCTAGTTTATCAAAGGGGTTATGAGGGACATGCCCCTTTGCTGGTTTCCCTGGTAACCAATAAGCCAACCTGATGTCAATTCCACCTACAACTAGTAACCTCCCTCTTCCCCTAGTAGCAACGACAGCTGCTGTGACCTGCCTGCTGTCTGCCATACATGGTGAAGTGCGGCTCCAGGAACTCCTTGCTTCAGATGTGTAAGATCCTCTATCCAATAAACCACCGATATCACTGTCTATGGGCTTTTTCTTCAGTCTTGAGGCTAGGCAATTACAAAACTTGCAGGCCTGTGGAATGCAGCTCAACCTAGTTACAGATATAGAGAACAAACAGGTGGTTGCCAGATGGGAGAGGGGCTGGAGGGGGTGGAAAGAAATAAATGAGGGAGATTAAGAGGTACAAACTTCCAGTTGTAAAATAAATGAGTCACAGGTATGAAATGTATAGTGTGGGGAATACAGTCTATAACTCTGTAGTATCTTTTTATGGTAACAGATCGTAACTATATTTATTGTGGTGATTATTTTGAACTGTGTAGAAAGATCAAATCACTATGTTCTGTAACAGGAACTAACACAATGTTGTTGGTCAATTATACTTCAAAAACAAATAAACTCATAGAAAAGGAGACCAGACTCATAGTTACCAGAAGCAGGGATTAGGAGGAGGAGCAATTGGACGAAGGCAGTCAAAAGGCAGAAACCTCCAGTTATAAGATAAATAAGTACTGGGGAGGTAAAGTACAACATGATAAATATAATTAACACTGCTGTATGTTATGTATGAAAGTTGTTAAGAGAGTAAATTCTGAGTTCTCATCACAGGAAAACATTTTTTTCTCTTTCTTTAATTTCATATCTATATGAGATGATGGATGTTCACTAAACCTATAGTGATAATCATTTCATGATGTATATAAGTAAAATCATTATGCTGTACACCTTAAATTCATACAGTGCTGGATGTCAACTATATCTCAATAAAACTGGAAGAGGAAAAAAGACAATAGAAAGGATCAGTGAAACTAAGAGCTGGCTCTCTGAAAAGATAAACAAAATCGAAAAACCTTTAGCTAGAGTCAACAAGAAAAAAAGAGAAGGCTCAAATAAATAAAATCATAAATGAAAGAAGATACATTACAACTGATACTACAGAAATACAAATGATCCTAAGATACTACTATGAACAATTATACACCAACAAATTGAACAACCTAGGAGAAATAAATTCCTGGAAACACACAACCTACCAAGACTGAATCAGGAAGAAGTAGAAAATATGAACAGACCAATTACTAGTAAGGAGACTGAATCAATAATCAAAAACCTCCCAACAGACAAAAGTCCAGGACCAGACACCTTCACTGGGGAATTCTACCAAACATTTAAAAAGAATTAATACCAATCCTTCTCAATCTCTTGCCAAAAATGCAAGAGGAAGGAATATCCCAAAACTCATTTTATGAAGCCAGCACTACCCTGACACCAAAACCAGACAAGGACAGCACAAGAAAAGAAAATAATAGGTCAATATTCCTGATCAGCACAGAAGTAAAAACCATCTACAAAATATTAGCAAACTGAATTCAACAATACATTAAAAGAAGGATCATGCACCATGATCAGGTAGGATTTATTACAGGGATGCAAGGATGGTTCAACACCTGCAAATCAATCAACGTGATATATCAAGTTAACAAAAAGAAGAATAAATATAATTGTCTCAATATATGCAGAATTCAACATCCACTTATGATAAAAACTCTCAACAAATTGGGTATAGAGGGAACATACCTCAAGATAATGAAAGCCATTTATGACAAGCCCACAGGTAACATGATACTCAACGGTGAAAAGCTCAAAGGTTTTCCTCTAAGATGAAGAACAAGACAAGGATGCCCACTCTTACCACTTTTATTAAACATAGTATTGGAGGTCCTAGCTAGAGGCAAGAAAAATAAATGAAAGGCATCCAAATTGGAATGAAAGAATTAAAACTATCTCTATTTGCAAATGACATATTACAAATAGAAAACCCTAAAGACTTAGACCTAATTTACAAATTCAGTAAAGTTGCAGGATACAAAATCAGCATACAAAAATCTGGTGCATTTATATACACTAATAAAGAACTATCGGGGCTTCCCTGATGGCACAGTGGTTAAGAATCTGCCTGCCAATGCAGGGGACATGGGTTCAAGCCCTGGTCTGGGAAGATCCCACATGCCGCAGAGCAACTAAGCCCATGCGTCACAACTACTGAGCCTGTGCTCTAGAGCCCACGAGCCACAACTACTGAGCCTGTGTTCTGCAACTACTGAAGCCCACATGCCTAGAGCCCATGCTCCACAACAAGAGAAGCCACCACAATGAGAAGCCCCCGCACTGCAACGAAGAGTAGCCCCTGCTCGCCACAACTAGAGAAAAGCCTGTGTGTAGCAACAAAGTCACAACACAGCCAAAAATAAAAATAAAATAAATTTTTAAAAAAAGAACTATCAGAAAGAGAAATTAAGAAAACAATCCCATTTACAATTGCATCAAAAAAGAATAAAATACCTAGGAAGAAATTATCCAAGAAGCTGAAAAACCTGTACGGTGAAAACTATAAGATGCTGATGAAAGAAACTGAAGATGACACAAATAAATGGAAAAACATTCCATTCTCATGGATTGGAAAAATTAATATTGTTTATATGTCCATACTACCCAAAGCAATCTACAGATTGAGTGCAATCCCTCTCAAATTTCCAATGGCATTTTTTTTAAAGAAATAGACAAACAATACTAAAATTTGTATGGAACAACAAAAGATCCCAAATACCCAAAGCAATCTTGAGAAAGAACAAAGTCAGAGGCATCATGCTTCTTGATTTCAAACTACACAATAAACTACAGTAGTCAAAACAGTATGGTACTGGCACAAAACAGACACACAGATCAACAGAATAGAGCAGAGAGCCCACAAATAAACCCACGCATATATGGTCAATTAATTTATGATAAAAAAGCCAAGAATATACAATGGTTAGTCTCTCCAATAAAACTGGATAGCCACATGCAAAAAAATAAAGCTAGACCACTATCTCACACCATTCACAAAAATAAACTCAAAAAGGATTAAAGACTTGAACATAAGACTGGAAACCATAAAACTCCTAGTAGAAAACATAGGTGGTGAGCTCCTTGACTTTGGTCTTGGCAATGATTTTTTGAATTTGACACCAAAAGCAAAGGCAACAAAAGCAAAAATAAACAAGTGAGACTATATTCAACTAAAAAGTTTCTGCACAGGAAAGGAAACCATTAACAAAACGAAAAAGCAACCTATGGAAAGGGGAAAAAATTGCAAATAGTATATCTGATAAGGGGTTAATATCAAAATATATAAAGAGATCATAAAACTCAATATAAAAACCCCATACAATCTGATTTTTAAAATGGGAAGAAGATTTGAATACACATTTTCCCCAAAGAATGTATACAGATGGCTAACAGGTACATGAAAAAATGCTCAACATCACTAATCATCAAGGAAATACAAATCAAAACCACAATGAGATACTACTTCACATCTGATAACAGCTATTATTTAAAAGACAAGAAATAACAGGTGAATAGATATAGAGAACAAATGTATGGACACCAAGGGGGGATGGGGGGGTTGGATGAATTGGGAGATTGGGATTAACATATATACACTAATATATAGAGAATAGATAACTAATGAGAACCTGCTGTATAGCACAGGGAACTCCACTTCACTGTACAGTAGAAACTAACACAACATTGTAAGACAACAATACCCCAATAAAAAAAAGAAAGAAAGAAAGAAAGAAATACCAGGTGAGGATGTGGAGAAAAAGGGAACTCCCATACACTGTTAGTGGAAATGTAAATTCCTTCACTGGTAATGGAAAACAGTATAGAGGTTCCACAAAAAATTAAACATAGAACTACCATATGATCCAGCATTTCCACCACTGGGTATTTATCTTAAGGAAATGAAAAAAGTAACTGGAAAAGATATCTGCACTCCCATGTTCACTGCAGCATTATTTACAATAGCCAAGACATGAAACAAGCTAACTGACCATCAATGGTGAAATGGATAAAGATGATATATATATATATATATATATATAGACACACACAGATATATGTATATATACACACAACTGAATATTATTCACCCATAGAAAGAAGGAAATCTTGCCATTTGCAACAACATGGATCGACCTTGAGGGCATTATGCTAAGGGAAATAAGACAGAGAAATACAGATACTGTATGATCTCACTTACATATCGAATTTTTTAAAAATGAAGTCATAGGGCTTCCCTGGTGGCGCAGTGGTTGAGAGTCCGCCTGCCAATGCAGGGGACACAGGTTCGTGCCTCGGTCCAGGAAGATCTCACATTCCGCGGAGCAGCTAGGCCCGTGAGCCATGGCCGCTAAGCCTGCGCGTCCGGAGCCTGTGCCCCGCAACAGGAGAGGCCGCAACAGTGAGAGGCCCGCGTACCGCAAAAAAAAAATGAAGTCATAGATTCAAGGTACAGATGGGTGGTTGCCAGAGGCAACGGGTGGGGATGTCAAAGGTACAAACTTCCAGTTATAAGTCCTGGGGATGTTATGCACAATATTTGCTAAGACAGTAGATCTTAAAAGTTCTTCTCACAAACAAAATATTTATAACGGTATGTGGTGATGTTAACTACACTTGTTGTGATCAACCTGCAATATATACATACACTAAATCATGTTTTTTTTTAAATAAATTTATTTATTTTTGGCTGTGTTGGGCCTTCATTGCAGTGCACAGGCTTCTCATCACGGTGGCTTCTCTTGTTGCTGAGCACAGGTTCTAGGCGCACAGGCTTCAGTAGTTGTGGCTTGCAGGCTCAGGAGTTCTGGCACACGGGCTCTAGAGAGCAGGCTCAGTAGTTGTGGCACACGGGCTTAGTTGCTCCATGGCATGTGGGATCTTCCTGGACCAGGGCTTGAACCCATGTCCCCTGCATTGGCAGGCGGATTCTTAACCACTGTGTCACCAGGGAAGCCCTAAATCACATGTTTTACAACTGAAACTAATATAATGTTATGTGTCAATTATATTTTAATAAAAAAGAAGAAATTTAACTGAGAAAACTTATTTAAAAAAATAAGAATACCACAGTAATAACTGCTTCAGGCAAAATGAAAATTAGTCAAACTCCAGGGTGAAACAGGATGTTTACATAGCCTCAAATTATCTCCCTCAAAATATTTATTAACATGGTGGTTTTAACATATGTCTATAAACTGTGATACTCTTCTCTCCAGGAGATGTATCTCTATTTCCCTTCCCTTGTGTGTATGCTGGACTTCCTTCTAACAGAGTACAGAAAAGGGAAAATAGTAACTTCAGAGTGGAGAAACCTGACAGACACAACCTTAACAAGTCATCAAGGTTAACATCACCACTAATAGTTGCTGATATCATGTACTCCTTGATATGCCACAAGATGCGCACTTCAGCTCCATAGTAGTCTTACCAAATATCCTTAACTCTTGTTTAAGCATGAGAAAACATTAGGCAAATGTAAATTGAGGGCCATTCTACAGAATATCCAACTGGTACTCTTCAAAAGGATCAAAGTCATAAAAAACAAGGAAAGACTGAGAAACTACCATTTAAACCACAGAAGACGAAAGAGACATGACTGCTAAGTGCAATGGGGTATCCTGGGTTGAATCTGGACATTAATTAAAAACCTGGTGAAATCCGAATAAAGTATATAGTACAGTTAGTAGTTTTGTACCAATGTGAATTGCTTAGTTTTGATAAATGTACTATGCTATGTAAGATGTTAACACTAGGGGAAACTGGATGGAAGAGTATAGAGGAACTCTATCTTTACAAGTGTTCTGTAAATCTAAAATTATTACAAAATAAAACTATATACATATGCTTTATCTTTAAGAGTAATTTTTAACCATTCCTTTTACTTCTTTAGCTTCTATTTCCATTCCGTGTCCCTACTCAACTGATCCTAATTATATAATTTTGTACTTAGAAGTTTTATTCACCATCCTTACCACACTTCTTGGCAACATTTGAACTTTTTAATCTCCTGTAAGTAAAAGTTTCTAAATATTAAAGGAAAAAAAACCTAGACTGAGTTATCATTACAGTTATCAACGAGCACTTGATCAAAACGTCATAATCAGCACATTCTGATAACCACTAAAGAATATGCTGCTTTTATTGAAAATGCACTACTTAAAGAGAGAAATGATGTTGTTTTTTCTCCCAATTAACCCATGTATTTTTGGACGGATATTACTTCTTGCTATAATGAGGTAGCACACCATCAATTCTGTTATTTTTTCTATTTTTTTAAAAGTGATTTAACCCTTGAGAAGCCTTTCCCACGTGAAGAAGTAGAGGGTCATTTAAATTTTGTTATAACAATCTCACTCAATTCCATGAGTTACATGCCAAATCTTGTTTAGTAAAATACTAGTTTAAATATTTTCAGCGGTCTCTCAGCAACACCTCTATCAGAGCCTCCTTCAATTTTCACAAGAGCCAAGAACTGAGGACAGGCACACTGGGTTTGCCATACCTGTTTTCAGGACTGTTCCTGGCTTGGCCCCATGTGAAGTTTCTGCAAGAATCCAGGGTGTTTTTTTTTCCTGTAAACAATAAAGACACCGTGAGGCCAAACCCTGTCCACAGGGACCTTCTCAGAGTATAACTGGGGACAAAGCGAAGGCTTTCCTTGAAACTACCCACACACACACACACACACACACACACACACAGGTAGCCCTAGGGCTGCCACCAAGGACCCTAGATAAGGAGACCCCATTCCAGTGCTCTGTCAGGATGGAGTGGGTAGGGGACAGGTGTGCGTAGAGGGCGTCGGGCAGGGGAGCGAAGGGGCCGAACTGCTCAACGTTACCGGCGTGCTCCAACAGTCAAGGCGGCCAAGAGGCCTGGATACCCACCCTCGGAAAGCTGGGAACACAAACCGCGGCCTTAAACGTGCGCGACGTTCTGCGGCGTCCCGACGCTTGGCGACGCAAGCCGTGGAGCGCGGGGGGCGGTAGCTTGAGCCTAGGAGACGGTTGGTGACTGGTTGAGGCAGAGCGCGGGGGCGTCAGTCCCTGGCCTGCAGGGACGCCGTGAGGCAGCCATTAGAGAGACGCAGCCCTGGCCGTGTGGTTGTCAGGCCAAGCGGTTTGAAGTGAGAGGTTGAGGCAGGGAGGAAGAAGCCACGGCGTCGGCGGCAGCCGGCCGGCGAGCACCCGGCCTGCGGCTCCGTCAGAGCTGCCCGCCGGCAGGGTCTGGCCAGCAGGGCAAGAAGGACAATTTTGGTGAGTGGGTGTTGTGCTGGGACTCGGGAGGCCGCCAGCGGGCGGGCCGCTGCGGGTCTCAAATGTATTCTTTTTGTTGTTGTTTTTCCTGACACCCGAGGAAGGGCTTTTCACCACGGACCACCTCGTCCTTTCTTTCCTTTTTGTAGTAGTGCTTTGGGGGAGGGATTTAGGAGAGAGAGTTTTGTCACCCGTAAAACTGTAGGCACAGAGCAGCCGTGACATCAGTTAGAGGTTTAGCGCTTGTCATGTGTGTGTAAAGGCCGCTTATGGGAATGTGGTTGGTTTTTATTTCAGAGTATTTTTAGTTTACGTAATACTTTTTTGTGTGTGTCTTCTGCCAACTTTCTTACAATTTGTAGGTGAGAAAATGTCTGGCCACGATGACTGGTTTCAGGGTTCTCGGGTCCCTAGCTTTGCCCAGATGCTGAAGAAGAACTTGGCAGTTCAGCCATCAGCCCAGACGGTAACCACACCCACAGGATGTTCCTCGGAAAGTTACAGCCTGTCGAACATGACATCCAGGGTTACTCAAGTGACGGGTACAAACTCTTTTACATTTGTACTAACGCCAACGTTCTTTAAGATTCTGAGATGGCCAGTTAGTTTTGTTGAGCCCCCGGTTTAAATGTTTCCTGGATATATATCCATTTACCTGTGGCCATGTCCCGGCTGAAACTTGGATTTGACTCCCAGCACAGTAGAAGTCCTTCCCTTGGCTACTGACTTAATTGTTCTTTACCACTTGGGTGTACAACCACTTCCAGTGTGTCTTGCCTTTTTGAGGTGAGGCTGTGTCATCCCCTTCAGGAGAGAGGACTGGATTTATACTGGTTTCTATTCCACGTATCACTCAGTAGAGTGTTAAGTGTAAAGCAGGGACAGACACACTAAAAATTTGATTGAATTCAACGTGAAAGGTAATATGAAATAGTGAATGGGAAGTAGAAACTAGGTTCTAGTCCCAAATCTGTCTTAATACATTTTAGGCCTTAATGACATCATGGATAAAACTGGCTTAGGGAGCCTCTGAAGACCTTGACATCGCTGAAATTCTAGTATTCTTTGATATCACTTAATTATATGACAATGATAGTACTTTGCAAAATAGTACTCTAAAAGATATATACAGTAACAGGTTACACTTCTTTAGTAGTAGAAACTCATTGTTAATGAAAAACACATGTGACTAAATGTGTCTGGAACACCTTCCATTTTAGGAAAGGGTTTGGTGCTTTTGCTTGTCTTATTATTCTTTTTAATTTAACCAAGTTGACAAGCGTAAACATTTATTTTTAGGTAATTTTCCAGAACCATCGCTCTCCAAAGGTCTTTCACCTATTTCAAATCCTCTCCTTCCTCCAAAAAAAATACCTAAGGAATTTATAATGAAATACAAGCATGGAGAGATAAATCCGGTATCAGCCTTGCACCAGTTTGCGCAAATGCAGCGGGTTCAGTTTGACCTTAAGGAAACAGTAACAACAGGCAAGTGTGAAGTTGTATCTGGTTGTTCCAGTACTAGAAAATATTTTCCTATTGAAAACAGTATATAAGTGGTACAAAATTTGATTATCTTATTTATTTGCCTAATGTCGGGGTTAGATAATTGCTAGTATGTCTTCACAAGGGTACTTCAGAAATTTTTATGTTCATACTTCTTTAGCCTTTTGAGCTTCTAAATTTACTCATACAAAAGTTCTAAAATACTAAATTTTAATTTTTTGTGTATGGCTAGTTTAAATCTCATCAGCCTTGTAGATTATTTTCAATTGTAAGTACTTCTTATAGCATAAATATACTTCTGTAGGGATGTTGAATATTTGGACTCTGATGATTTTATGGGTATTCTGTGATGATGATGCCTAATGAAAATTATAGTCAAATTTGGCTTCTGAAATTTATATTTCAGAACCTAATTTTTATAAAGTATAAGGGAAAATAGCAGTTACCTGATTCTCTGTCTGCAGACTTGTCTTTGACTAAATTTCTCCATTCTCTCTTAAACTGTCCCCTGCCAGAAGAATCTGTTAGCACATTGGGCCTGTGGAAGGCTACAGGAGTACAGATTAGTAAAAGATGTAAAGAAGTTTCTGATTTCTTAACCTTATGACTAGTGATTAGGAAAATTAACAGGTGACAAAAATAGGGTCTTAATAATGAAGTGAAGTTTTCCTAGGTTCTATCACTGTAGGTTGGATAACTTCATATGATCAATACTATGGACTGAATTTCTGTGTAATTAGCTTTCTGCCATTCTTCTCAGACTGCCCTTGGAAAATGTAAACTATTGGTCACAGTACGAAGAAAACTTATCAAGGCAACTCTTCGTTGAACAAAGCAAAAACTCAAAAACACAATCCAGTGATTGTTAATGGTGTTCATTTTATGTGCATAGTACTAGCTGAATAATCTAATTCAGTAGATTTGGTAGAAAAACCAGAGTGTCAATATTTTTTAACAAGCTCTTTAGTATGGATTTAGATGATGATCAAGTTTGAGAACCTGGGGTAGAAACAGGATGAAGCTTAAAGCCTCAGCACTCTGACACAGAGTACTTATTAGCAAATTTGACACATAATATCTCACAAATAAGAATCATCTGGGCCACTTGTTAAAAATATAAAATAGGCTCAGGTTTACTAAATTTGGATTGGAACCCAGGTGATCATGAAGGAAGGAATTTGGGAAACTGAGGTCATAGATGTTAGGAGGAAAACAGTTTACCCTGATGCAGTCTGGAGTTGCTTCTAAATTCTTGATGTACATCTTAAAGAAAAACCCAGAAGTTAATGGAATATGTAAGAAGACAAGATAATACAATAATAATGAGGCTTATGTGGAGTGACACTGTATGTAGCCATTTGTAACCAGAGTGGAGACTTAAGTTTCTTAAAGGCCTCCTATAGTCTGAATACCAAGTAAAACTTGAACCAGAAAAATCTTTGACTTGTAAATTTAGAAGATGGTTCCATTTCATTTTTCATCAGGCAAATATGAACTAGGTAAATGTAACTGTGTAAAGGTAATTTTTCCGGGAATTTTGGGTGACTGGACAGTTCAGTTCTTTAGCATATCTTTTCTTATTATTATTTATGGTTTGGTTTTCCTTGTAAATCCCCCACACACACCGTAAGGCTGTGATGGGTTGGATTGCTTATTGTGACTCCCTGATAGAAACATAAGATTTCTTCAAAGGGATTCCTTCTGTTCCGGAGCTTATAAGAGTATCAGGGCACTCGGAGTGTAGGAGTTGTTCAACTTCATTGGTATTGAAGTTCGAAAGAAGAGACATGTTGCCAGAGGCTCCACATCTTCCCTCTCACTGATCATTAGATAGATATTGGGATGCTTACCATTGCCAGGAATTATACAAGGCACTGTCACTCTGTGTGTGACGTGTACTCTAAGCTGGCCCTATTGTTCATGCTGAATCTGGAGCCAAACTGGCTGCTTGAAGGATTCCTCAGAACTAGTTCAGGGGCCCACTCCACTTTACTTTTAACCTGTATTGGCTCTGCAGAATAACTGGTAGGCTGAGATAGTTTTCTACAGTTGTACTGGGATGTTTTTCTATGTAACAGACATCTTTTGCAAGATCATACTGTAAAGTATTACAGCATTCATTCTGAGTTATTTTTCAAGGTAATGTTATGGGACCATATTTTGCTTTTTGTGCTGTGGTGGATGGTATTCAATACAAGACTGGACTGGGACAAAATAAAAAGGAGTCTAGATCCAATGCAGCAAAATTAGCTCTTGATGAGCTTCTACAATTGGATGAAACTGAACCAAGAATTTCAGAAACATCAGGTACATATTCTTGATTATAAAGTAGTGTTTATAAAGTGTATCATTTTCCAGAAAGTGTCACCTGAAAGATTTATGTTAATGAAGAGTTACTTGGCAACTACAAGACAGAAGTAGCAGGATTTGAATACTTTTCTTCTGTTGCTGATTGCTGACTTATTTAATAGTAGTTAAAATGCTCTTGTATATTTCAACACCAAAGATGTAAACATGTTGCTGAACTGTCTGATAACTTGTCAGATTGTAGATGGGTTTGAGTCCTGAAACTTAGCTTTCTCTGTAATTTATTGGATTCTTATTATGAACTTAACACTGTGCACTTAATATGTAGAGGTTATTAATGCAATTTTTGTGAAGTTTGCCTATGTTAAATTCAGTAATGGTAGGGTTACTTGAGAAAATAAGGGCCTAAGGTAGCATAGCAAATAGGTTGAGAGTGTAAAGTCCAGAATTAGATTGCTCAGGATTGAGTATTGACCCTGGACAAGACAAGTTGTTTGCTTCCTAAACCTAAGTTTCATCATTTGAAAAATGGAGACAAGGATAGATACCTACTATGGCTGTCATTAGGATTCAGTAAATAATGGATGCAAAGCTTATAACCAGTGCCTGGTGAACAGTAACATAATCAAATGACAGTGGTTCTTATTAAACACTAATCAATTTGAGGAATATATATGTTAGCATAGTAACCAGTTTTTGTCAGTATTTCATTCATGTTAGATTACATTTTGGTTTAGCTGTAAATGAGGCAACTTTAGTAAATAAAAACATTTAAATTTGATTTAAACAGTGACAATAAATTCTAGTTAAATTCAAATCACCTTATGACTGGGCTTTTTTTGTTTGTTTATAACCTATTAATTTTAATATTTCTTTTGTAATACTTTCCTTAAGGTCATTTTGTTCTTTCTCTAAGTTCAGTTCTTATTCTATATATTTTAATTTTTCTGTTGTTTAATTAAAACCATTATTGTTTTGATGTGTAGTCTTTCTCATTGTTTTCAAAATACTGATAGTTTGGATTAAATAAGTACTTAGGAAAGTATTTTGTTAATTTTCATATTTCTGTTCACTATTTTTTAGATTTGTTAATTAATTTTTTAGGGCTGGGTATGATAATTTTGGTGTCTTATCCATGCTGGCAGTTTATCAATGGAAATTCTTTATATGTGATTATTTTATAAGCTATCAACCCACCTAGGTATGTCCCCAGCAATATTTTCCCCGTTTCTTTCCAACCGTCACATGCATTCAAATCAATAAATCTATGTTTTGAGGATGTACTATGGTAAATACTAGGACTGTGATAACTTCCAGGGACTGTGGTAAATACTAGGAGTCTAGAATCAAGTAAGACCCATTCTGTACCCTCAAGGAACTAAAATACTTTGTTGAAATCAAGTTAAAATATATCTACAGAATTTCCCACGCATCTAATTTAATTATCAGAAAATGATATTTATGATTGGCTTCTCATGAAAAATGCATTTCCCCTGAGGGTTTTCAAAATGTTTATCTAGGGCTAGCAAATCTTTTGCCCTGTGGGCCACAATTTTTAGTTTCTAAACATTTATCTTTTCCCTTTTTTGTGAAAATTAAAGTAGCATTTTCCCATCTGCACTGATGCCACTTTTATATTCACCATTGTTTTCTCAAAAAGTGCCAATAGTTCCTTAATGATGACTAAGAGTTCTTTAATAAAAGGTTTTCTCTTGGCATAGAGCCTGGAAATAATTCAATTAGGTCATCTTTTCCCTTATAATGAACTACATTTTCTTCTTTAAAATGTTTGTCCTAGACAACTGAGCTTAACTATTTATTTTTCTTGTGAAGAGATATGGAAGATAAGTATTGAGTATTTATTTCTTTTCTTTGCTGTTAATGTTATATTTGTTTTTCTAGTCTCCTCCCTATTTATAATGTAAAATTTTAAAAACTAATTTTTTCAAAATTCTGAACTCATCAGAATTATCTTTCATGTATATCTTCTTTCATATATTGTACATGGTGTTTTTAAAAGTATATTCTTAGTTTTTTGTTAACCATATAAATACTTTTTTGCTCTGACTCTTTTCAAGAGCAGTATGCTTAATGATACTATGCTAGGTTTTAAAAATCTAACACTTTTTGACACAGTGATTTAAGAATCTGGCTCTGTGTTTATTTTAGTTCAATACCCCTTAAAAATCATTTAATAATGTAAAAGTAACGTAAACTTTTTGTAATGCATGTATTTAAAACATAAAAATGACCAAGTTAACCATTTTAAATGTACAGTTCAGTAGTGTTAAGTACATTCACTTTTTTGTGCATCCAATATCCATAACTGTTCATCTTGCAAAACTGAAATTCTATACTCATTAAACAGTTACTCGCATTCCCCCCTCCACCAAGCCCATGGCAGTTACCATTCTACTTTCTGTCTATATTAATTTGACTTCTCTAGGTACCTCATTTAAGTAGAATCATACAGTATGTGTCTCTTTTGTGACTGGATTATTTCAGTTAGCCAGTTTATCCATGTTGTGGCATGTGTCAGAATTTCCTTCCTTTTTAAGGCTGAATAATAATTCTATTATATGTGTATACCACATATTGTTTATCCGTTCTTCTGTTGATGGGCATTTGGGTTGCTTCTGCTTTTGACTATTGTAAATAATGCTGCTATGAACATGGGTGTACAAATATCTCTTTGACACCCTGCTTTCAATTGTTCAGGTTTTATACCCAGCAGTGGAATTGCTGGATCATATGGTAATTTTGTATTTAATTTTTTTGAAGAACTGCTGTATTGTTTACCATAATGGCTGCACCCTTTTACATTCCACCCACAGTGCACAAGGGTTCCAATTTTTCGATATCCTTGTCAACACTTGCTATTCTTCATTTTTTTGATAGTAGCCATCCTAATGGGTGTGATATCATGTCTCATTGTGATTTTGATTTGCTTTCCCTAATTATCAGTGATGTTGAGCATTTTTTTCATGTGCTTATTGCCCACTTGTATATCTTCTTTAGAGAAATGTCATACTCATGTCCTTTGCCCATTTTTGAATTGGGTTGTTTGGTTTTCTTTTGAGTTTTAGGAGTCCTCTGTATATTCCAGATAACAATCCCTTATCAGATATGTGATTTGCAAATATTTGCCCCTCTTTTGTGATTTGCATTTTTACTCTGTTAATAGTGGCCTTTGAGTCACAGAAGTTTTCAATTTTGAAAAAGTCCAGTTTGCCTATTTTTTTTGTTTCCTGTGCCTTTCATCAGATTCAAGAAATCATTGCCAAGTCCAATGTCATGAAGCTTTCTGCCCATGTTTTCTTCTAAAGGTTTTATAGTTTTAGCTCTTACGTTTGGGTCTTTGATCCATATTGTGTTAATTTTTGTATATAGGGTTATCTGAGGGTCCAACTTCATTCTTTTGCATGTGGATATCATGTTTTTCCAGCATAATCTGTAGAAAAGACTGTCCTTTCCCCTATTGAATGGTATTGACACCTTTGTTGAGAATCATTTGACCACCTTTGTAAGGATTTATTTCTGCACTTTCTATTCTATTTCATAGGTCTATAAGTGTCTGTCTTTATGCCATTGCCACACTGTTTTGATTAATGTAACTTTTGTAAATTAAGTTTTGAATTCAGGAAGTGTGAGTCCTCCAACTTTGTTCATCTTTTTCAAGATTACTCTGTATATGGTGTTTCAAAATGCAGACCAACCTGTACAGTCACATTCTCTTATTTATTGAAAGCATTTGTGCTTGATAAACAGGATTTAATATCTTTAGTTTTCATTTCACTTGATCCTCACTGAGTAGATGGAAAAAATCCATCTTTCTCTGAGTTTTTAAAGTTCTGCTTATTTAAAGTCCAGAGTGTATATATCTAACTAGAGTCAACATTTACTTAATTAATGTGAACCCCAAGATGACATTGTCAGTCTTTCTTTGCTAATTTCTGTGTTACAACCAGTTTCTCATTTTTACTCAAAATGAGGTCCAGAGTAGCAGTTCTATTTTCTTCCTTTGTCTTTATGAATGATTTCTTGAGAGATATTGAGTACTTTAGTTGAACCTTTGCTCCTGGACCCTTCTCATTTAAGCTTTCCTGATCTTTTATCCCTTTAGTTTAGTGTCATGTTCTTTTCTTGTTCTTCCTGGATTTCCCAACTTGGGAACCAAATTGGAAAGCTATTGCAAAGAATGGGACTAAAAGCTTAGAAAACTTTGAATGAAGTATTCCCCTACAAACTACTCTGATAAAATAGTATTAAAATGGTAATTTTTTACTTACTAACTTTTTGGTAGAATATTAAGTTTAAATGTTTTACCTAGTATTATTGTAAATATAAAATTGTTCATAAGCATTTAGAACAGGGTTTCATTTTTACCGGTTTTCAGAATGTTGAATCTATTACAAAGCAAGCTATGTAGTAGCATAAGAATAGGGCACCCAGAAAGGTATTTGGTGTTTGTAGAATTGATTTCAATATAGGAAAGACATTTAGCAAGGCTGAGCTAATGGATAGTAGATGGCCTAGAGTTGGCAGAAGTATACAGAAAAGATAATCATTCTTGGATTGCTGTTTTATTACAGAGTAGTATGATACCTGCTCTTTGGAACATTTGATGTTTCATTTTTCCTTATGTTTTTGTTTTATTTACAGGTCCCCCTCCTATCCCTGCAGAACCTATTGTTTCACCTGAACCAGTATATGTTTCAAAAGTACATTATGGAAGGAAAGTCCTTTATGATAATTTTTTTTTTTTTAAGAAGATATTTGAGGGTAGGAATTTATTAATTAATTTATTTTTGCTGTGTTGGGTCTTCGTTTCTGTGCGAGGGCTTTCTCTAGTTGTGGCAAGCGGGGGCCACTCTTCATCGTGGCGCGTGGGCCTCTCACTGTTGCGGCCTCTCTTGTTGGGGAGCACAGGCTCCAGACGTGCAGGCTCAGTAGTTGTGGCTCACAGGCCTAGTTGCTCCACGGCATGTGGGATCCTCCCAGACCAGGGCTCGAACCCGTGTCCCCTGCATTAGCAGGCAGATTCTCAACCACTGTGCCACCAGGGAAGCCCCTATGATAATTTTTAAAGAAGATTAACCCAATTAAAAATTATAACAGCATATAATTAAAATATGCATAGGTATGAAAATGTACATTAGAATTTTATTATTCAAACCTGTCACACTTCAACAAAGATGAGTATTTCCTTCCATACTCTGCTAAAAATTAGAGAGATAATAAAATTGGAGAGGAACTATTGAAGAAGTGTTTTTTTTCCTATAAAGAGACGGCTTATCAATATCATATAACTGCTTTTTTGAGAACTCTTTGCTTCGGTGGGCCGGTCATTAATGAAATCCAGTGGCTTTCTGGTGCTTGATGGTTGGGGTATTCATTTCAAGTAATCTATTCACTTTCTTTTAATGTTAGTTATTTGTCACTCAAGCCCAAAGAAAACTATAACTGCAATTGAAATTACTAGCTATGTGACCTAGGACCAGTTACTTCTCTGTACACCTTAATTTCTCTGTCTATAAAATAGCTACAACAATAATTACCTCATAGGGTTATTGTGAGGATTAAATTAATTTATGCATTTTAAAAAAAACTTGATCAGTGCCTGGCACACAGTAGGTGCTCACTTAATAGTAACTACTATTATTTTAACATTTTATTATATTCAACATTATGTAGATTATTGTATACTTTTCCCATTAGATTGTGAATCCCCTGAAAGGCAGGAAATTATCCTTAATTTCTACATTGCCTACATAATAGTAACACTTCAGACTTTAGAGTGTTTGTGCAACTAAAGTGAAGAACAGCGTTTCTTTCTTTGTCTTTTCCAGGTCTGAGGATTAGGATTTATGCCTTGTCAGGTTTGGTTTTCCATTGTCTTTCTGAGACAGAAAAAAAGCTGCATTTGTGTGCTTGTTTGGAGTAAAACGACCAGACCAGGGAAAATAGGCACATTCAAAAGGCAAAGTCTACCAATAGTTAAATATAGTCAGTCAGAGATAGTCATTTACCCTAATGGTCATAGGAATTGATGAACAGAAGGACAGTGAGTGGTCAGTACAACAGCAATGATTTCTTAATATGAGAAGGGACTCTAGTCTTTCTTTTCAGCCTCTGTGGACATTTTTAATGAATAGTTAAAAAGAATCCCGGGTTGGCAAATAATATAAACTACTGTTACCCTGAGAAAACACATCAATCTATGGGGAAGAAAGAGTATGTGGTTAACGGTATGTTTAAAGAAATACATGAGTAGAGTCAGGTTTGGTAGGCTCAGGTAAGGAGTTAAAAAGTTAAAACTTGACAGTTTTCTTTTAGTTGGGAAATGGAGAACAGACATCATTATCAGGCTTATAGGTAAACACGGGTGTTGAATGTTACCACTTTTGAAGAAAAAAAGATTTGGGATACATAAAAATCTCCTGAACAGGTCCTGCTGGGCTAGTTATGGAGGGTATCACCATTTCACAGCCTGTCTACTTCGCCATATTTTTACTGGAGTGTATCTTCATTTAATATAGTGATATTTTGGCTCTGAAGATAGGTTTAGGTTACTTATGATACTAAAGATCACTTGAAATTAGCAACTGGAAATCAAAGAACCGGTGTTAATTAGCATCATGTATGTCATGTTTTTGTGTCATCCTTCACTTCCAATAGTTTGTGAGAACATTTTATTTCCTCAGCAACCAGCGCACATGTATAGGAAAAATAGTATTGCACTTGCTCCTTATTCCTTCATATGCATGCTAGTAAGAGATACATTTAGTAACTAAGATTTGATTATATTCACAACATTTGTTATTTCCTTCAACACCAGTTAAGATCAAGAGCTATATCAGTACGTTGTTAACTTCCAAACATCCTTTATGATATTCAGGTGCAACGTTTTTAATATGCAGCAAAATATTCTCTTGCCACACACATAATTCTTGATCTGTCAGTACTGATTGCAGTATATTTTTCTATTCTATATCATTGCACAAAATAATTGTTAACTGTATAGGACATGATTAAATAAATTACAGTGCATTCATTGTATGGAACCATTAAGAAGAAGGAGGGTAGCACTACCTCTGAATGATGCCCAAGACCAAGTACAGTAAGTCCCTTACATACAAACGAGTTCCATTCTGAGAGCGTGTTTGTAAGTCCAGTTTGTTCATAAGTCCAACAAAGTTAGCCTAGGTAGCCAAATAACACAATCGGCTATATAGTACTGTACTGTAATAGGTTTATAATACTTTTCACACAAATAATACATAAAAAACAAACACAAAAAATAATTTTTTTTTTTTTTCTCGGTACGCAGGCCTCTCACTGTTGTGGCCTCTCCCGTTGCGGAGCACAGGCTCTGGACGCTCAGGCTCAGCAGCCATGGCTCATGGGCCCAGCCGCTCCGCAGCATGTGGGATCCTCCCGGACCGGGGCACGAACCCACGTCCCCAGCATCGGCAGGCGGACTCTCAACCAGAGTGCCACCAGGGAAGCCCCAACACTTTTAATCTTACAGTACAGTACCTTGAAAAGTACAGTAGTATCAGCTACATCACCGCTGCTTTTACACTTGCTTCCAGACATCCTAGGCTTGAAATAAATATACTGTACTACTGTATACAGTACTGTACAGTAAAGTACACAAAAGCACAACCACTTGTAGAGGATGCACACACGTGACAGTGTAATGACAGACACATGAACTAACTTACATGATTGGACATATGAACATACCTTTGCATCTTTGAAAGTTCACAACTTGAAGGTTCGTATGTAGAGAACTTACTGTAAATGCAAAGTGGATTTTAGCATGCCCCAGTTTTTATTTTTTAATTAGTGTATGTTTAGATGTATATTTTATCAAAATATCCATACTGGTAATAGTGGTTGCATTTGGAGAGGGAGACTTATGAATGTACATCTCTTATATTATAATATATTATATTTCAGTGGGAAAAAAACGTTTAACTTTATACTATCATCAAATGAATATGCTTCTTCTGTATCATAAGCTTTTGGTAATAAGCTGAGCCAAGTTGTTGAGTACTTCTCAGTCATAGTTTTACTGCATAAACACGAAAAGCTAATTTTTACACCACATGATGGTTTTACTAATTTAAATGAAATATATGCTAGCATGCAATTATAATAATTTGCACCTTCTCATTGTATGCTTTGTGGTTAGATAAAAGAATATAGCAAGTAGTTCATTCTTCTGATTGTGTTTATGATGTTCTTTAACTCTTTTTGATGTGACTTTACATGTTTTTGCTAAGAGAGCATTAACAATATTAACAAAGAAAAATTCAAGTTTAACAAATATAAGTAAAAACTTGTAAATGGCCTTACTGAAATGAGTTGTCTTAGCTGAGACTACTAATATTAAATTTTTATCATTTATGTGCCTTTTTAATTATTAAGCAGGTAAAAAGAATTTCTGTGAAAAATATAGTTATACAGTTCATATATATGCAAGGTATGAGAGCAAAATTGTTTCATTTACTTTTTTCCTCTGAGGATATAGTGGACTGCGAACCACTTGATAGACTACTTAGCAACTATCATGCAACTAACAAGAACTATCAGTGTTTAGTAAACAACTAAACTTTGAGAAATACTATATTAAGTGATTCTGCAACCTCTCATTCTCTAGAATAATGATTCTTCCCTGGGGATATACAAGCATACATACACAAAGCAACAGATGGCCAGGGCCCTATCTCAGAACCTCAAGTCTTTCATTTTTTTAAAAAGGTCCATGGGTGACTTTTGATGTCTGTTCTTGGTTATAACTGTTCTATGGTAATCCTGATTACTTCAGACTATCTCCTTTCAAAGTTTGGGACTTTTTTTTTTAGTGTGAACGTGGAACTATATCAAGAGTCTAAGTGTTTAGTGCTTTGCAGTGGTTGTCAGTGGGACAAATACTTAGGAGTATATTTTGATTGTCACAGTGATTGGGGAAGACTGCTGGCATTCATTGAGATGTTGCTTGTCAGGCAATGTGGGACAATCCCATACAACAGAGAATTGTCTTGTGTCCTGTATGACTTTTGAATGTTTTATCAATTATAAATTAGTAATCCTCTAATATGTAATACTTATACATCTTTTTACAAGAATCCAAAAAGCTCAATAGCTTGTGTTCTTTTAGAATGGAATACTTTAAAATCAATCATGACATAAATTATAAATTTGCTTACATATCTCTATAAATTAATTCATTCAATTGAAAGGTTATAAGAGGAATAATAGAGACCTCTGGGAGAAAGCACAGTGTTCTTCAAATTCATATTGCATTTGATTTTTTTTTTCTAGAAGGGAGACATATTCAGTTTGCAAAGATTTCACAGATCGTTAAAGGAACATTTTATCAACTAATTTCTAATCATTCAGAGTATCTGAAATGTAGCAACTCATTAGCTGCTTTTATAATTGAAAGAGGTAAGTGCAAGTTCTTGGGATGTGTTCATTTGTACAAAAGCTATTAAGTAACTTAATGATCTGAACTACGCTATGGTAATATTTTAATTAACTATCTTTGCCCCTGTTGACAGTGGTGCTGCATTGATTTGAAGTGGCCCTTTCTAGTAGGTGTGGGTCATTAAACACAAAGATTCTCAAAGGTAGAGATAAAGTATACTGAATAGGAACCAATAGAGAACTGCAGAATGGTAAAATAACCTAATATTTTAATCAGTAACTGTGTTGGAGTCACTACCATCTTGAAATCTAACCCCATTATAACAAATATTGAGAGAGACTCTATAAAAATTAACATTTTCTTCACTTTCAAATAATAAAAGATTAAAGTGAAAAATCATGAATCTGTGTTTTTTCCTGTGAATATTTTGATGTGATTCCAATTACATTTTATCTTTTATTTATCCTGTAATGTTCTAGATTGATCATTAATTAAACATTTGAATTTTATATTCATCTCTGAATATTATAGATGATACAAAAACAATTTGATATTTGGTTCTTATTCTTAAGGATTTTTTGTGACCTAGGTGGGGAGAAGATATATATGATTTTTCAAGGGTCAACTTTAGTTTGAAATCATGGAGCATGATACCTCCATGCTTTATCATTCTGTCTCAAGATCACTTTGGCTATTTGGGTGTTTTTGTGTTTCCATACAAATTGTACAATTATTTGTTCCAGTTCTGTGAAAAATGTTGTTGATACTTTGATAAGGATTGCATTGAGTCTGTGGATTGCCTTGGGTAGTATGGTCATTTTAAGAATATTACTTCTTCCAGTCCTTGAGCATGGTATATCTTTCCATTTATTTGTTGTCAACTTCAGTTCCTTCATTAACGTCTTACAGTTTTCTAAGTATGTCTTTTACCTCCTTGGTTAGATTTATTCCTATGTATTTTATTCTTTCTGATGCAATTTTAAATGGGATTGCTTTTTTAATTTGTGTTTTTGATAGTTCATTATTAGTGTATAGAAATGCAACAGATTTCTATACATTAATTTTGTATCATGCAGCTTTACTGAATTCATTTATTAGTTGTAATAGTTTTTTGGTGGAGTCTTTAAGGATTTCTGTATATAGCATGTCATCTGCAAACAGTGACAGTTTTACTTCTTCTGATCCAATTTGTTTTCCTTTTATTTCTTTTTCTTGTCTGATTACTGTGGCTAGGGCTTCCAATACTATGTTGAATAAAAGTAGGGAGGGTGGGTATCCTTATCTTATTCCTCTGATATAAGAAGAAATGCTTTCAGCTTTTCACCATTGAGTATGATGTTGGCTGTGGGTTTGTCACTTATGGCCTTTGATGTTGAGGTATGTTCTGTTGCTACCCACTTTGTTGAGAGTTTTTTTTTTAATCATAAATGGATGTTGAATTTTGCTGAAAGCTTTTTCTGCATCTATTGAGATGATCATATGCTTTTTAATTTTCAGTTTGTTAATGTGGTGTGTCACATTGATTGATTTGTGGATATTAAACCATCCTAGCATCCCCGGAATAAATCCCACTTGATTATGGTGTATGATCCTTCTTTTAATGTATTGTTGAATTTGGTTTGCTAATATTTTGCTGAAGATTTTCTTGCATCTGTGTTTAGGCATATTTGTCTGTAATTTTCTTTTTTTGTGGTATCTTTGTCTGGTTTTGGTGTCAGGGTAACGCTGGCCTTATAGAATGAGTTTGGAAGTGACCCCTCCTCTTCAATTTTTGGAATAGTTTGAGAAGAATAGGTATTAACTCTTCTCTAAATGTTTGGTGGAAGTCACCTGTGAAGCCATCTGGTCCTGGACTTTTGTATGTTGGGGGTTTTTTAATTACTGATTCAATTTCATTACTAGTAATTGGTCTGTTCATATTTTCTGTTTCTTCCTGGTTCAGTCTTGGGAGATTGTATGTTTCTAGGAATTTATCTGTTTCTTATAGGTTGTTAATTTTATTGGCATATAATTGTTCAGAGTAATCTCTTATGATTCTTGGTATTTCTGTGGTGTCAGTTGTAACTTCCCTTTTTTCATTTCCAATTTTATTTACGTGGGCCTTCTCTCTTTTTCTTGATGTATCTGGCTAAAGGTTTATCAATTTTGTTTCTTTTCGGAGAACAAACTTAGTTTCATTGATCTTTTCTATTGTTTTTTTTAATTCTCTATTTCATTTATTTCTGCTCTGATCTTTCTGATTTCTTTTCTTCTAACTTTAGGTTTTGGCTATATCTATTTTTCTTGTTCTTTGAGGTGTAAGATTAGATGATTGATTTGAGATTTTTCTTGTTTCCTGAAGTAGACTTGTTTTTTTCTAATTTTTTTAGAAGTTTTATAGTTTATTTTATTTATTAATTGATTGATTGATTGCTGCATTGGGTCTTTGTTGCTGCATGCCAGCCCTCTCTAGTTGCATCGAGTGGGGGCTACTCTTCATTGTGGTGTGTGGGCTTCTCATTGCAGTGGCTTCTCTTATTGCGGAGCCTGGGCTTTAGGTGTGCGGGCGTCAGTAGTTGTGGCATGTGGGCTCAGTGGTTCTGGCTCACGGGCTCTAGAGTTCAGGCTCAGT
This sequence comes from Lagenorhynchus albirostris, assembly GCF_949774975.1. NCBI lineage: Eukaryota > Metazoa > Chordata > Mammalia > Artiodactyla > Delphinidae > Lagenorhynchus > Lagenorhynchus albirostris. The sequence continues at coordinate 129,311,143 of NC_083098.1, forward strand.
AGTTGTGGCACACAGGCTTAGTTGCTGTATGGCATGTGGGATCTTCCCAGACCAGGGCTCAAACCAGTGTCCCCTGCATTGGCAGGCAGATTCTCAACCACTGCACCACCAGGGAAGCCCTGAAGTAGACTTGTTTTAATTTCCTTCTTACATCTGCTTTTGCTACATCCCATAGGTTTGGGGTCATTGTGCTTGCAGTTTCATTTGTGTCCAGGTATTTTTTTATTTCCTTTTTGATTTCTTCAGTGATCCATTGATTGTTTAGTAACATGTTGTTTAGACTCCACCTGTTTGTGCTTTTTTGTGCTTTTGTTTCTTGTGATTGATTTCCACTTTCATAGGGTTGTGGTCGGAAAAGATGCCTTATATGATTTGAGTATTCTTAAATTTATTGAGACTTATTTTATGGTATAGGATGTGACCTGTCCTGGAGAATGTTCCACGTGCCCTTGAAAAGAATGTGTATTCTGCTGTTTTGGATGAAATGTTCCATATATGTTTAATTCCATCTGGTCTGATGTGTCATCCAAAACCGGCGTTTTCTAATTGATTTTGTGTCTGGATGGTCTGGCCATTGATGTAAGTGGGGTGTAGTCCCCTACTATTACTGTATTATTGTCAGTTTCTCCTGTTACGTTTATTAATATTTGCTTTATATAGCTAGGTGCTCCTATGTTGAGTGCTTTACATTTACAAATGTTATATATACTTTTAGGATCGATCCCTTTATCATTGTGTAGTGTGCTCTTTTGTCTTTTTACTGTCTTTGTTTTAAAGTCTGTTTTGTCTGATAATAAGTATTGCTACTCCAGCTTTCTTTTCATTCTGTTTTCATGGAATACCTTTGTCCCCTTCACTTTCAATCTGTGTGTCTTTAGATCTGAAGTGAGTCTCTTGTAGGTAGTATATATGTGGATCTTGTTTTCTTCTATGTTTTGGTTTTTTTTTTTTTGCGGTACATGGGCATCTCACTGTTGTGGCCTCTCCCGTTGCAGAGCACAGGCTCCGGACTTGCAGGCTTAGTGGCCATGGCTCACAGGCCCAGCCGCTCCGCGGCATGTGGGATCTTCCCGGACCGGGGCATGAACCCGTGTTCCCTAGCATCGGCAGGCGGACTCTCAACCACTGCGCCACCAGGGAAGCCCGGATCTTGTTTTCTTATTCAGACACTTTATGTCTTTTGATTGGAGCTTTTAGTTCATTTACATTTAAAGTAATTATTGATAGATATATACTTATTACCATTTTGTTAACTTGTTTTCAGATTATTTTTGTAGTTCTTATTTGTCCCTTCTTTTGCGCTCTTCCCTTGTGATTTGATGACTGTCTTTAGTGGTTGTGTTTGGATTCTTTTCCCTTTTTTGTGTGTGTATCTGTATTATCGGGTTTTTTATATATATGTATGTGTATATATATATATATATATATATATATATATGGGTGAGTATTTTAAGTTGATGATCTCTGAAGTTCAGATGCATTCTAATCACCCTGTATTTTTACTCCCCCCAAAGGTTAATGTATTTTACATCTTTTTGGCATGTGTATCCCTTAACTACTTGTTGTGGCTATAGATGATTTTACTGCTTTTGTTTTTTAACCTTCCTACTAATTTTATAAGTGGCTGATCTATCAACTTTACTGTATGTTTGCCTTTACCAGTGAAATTTTTCCTTTCGTAATTTTCATATTTCTAATTGTGATCTTTTCTGTTTAGAGCAGTCCCTTTAACATTTCTTGTAAAGCTGATTTTTTGGTGCTGAACTCTTTTAGTTTTTGCTTATCTGTAAATGTTTGTCTTTCCTTCAAATCTAAATGATAACCTGGTCAGGTAGAGTATCCTCTACCGTAGGTTTTTTCCTTTCATGTAGGTTCTTTTCCTTTCATTGCTTTGAATATATTGTGCCACTCCCTTCTGGCCTGCAAAGTTTCTGCTGAAAAGTCAGCTAAAAGTCTTATAGGAGTTCCCTTGTATGTAACTAGTTGCCCTTCTCTTTCTGCTATTCTCTTGCTTTATCTTTAATATTTTCCTTATTAATTATAATGTGTCTTGGTTTGAACCTCTTTCAGTTCACCTTTTTGAGACTGTGTGACTCCTGGACCTGGATTTCTATTTTCTTCCCCAGGTTAGAGAAGTTTTTAGCTACTATTTCTTCAAATAAGTTCTCTGCCCCTTTCTGTCTCTCTTCTCCTTCTGGGACCCCTATAATGCACATGTTAGTATGCTTGGTATTGTTTCAGAGGTGTCTTAAACTATCCTCATTTTTTAAGTTCTTTTTTTTCTCTTTAGCTTAGGTGACTTCCACCACTTAGTCTTCCAGATTGCTGATTCGTTCCTCTGTACTAGCTAATCTACTGTTGATTTTTTTAGTGTATTTTTTATTTTAGTTATTGTATTCCTCAGCTCTGTTTGGTGGTTCTTTATATTTTCTACCTCTGTGTTCATCCATTCTTCTCCTGTCTTCAGTGACCATCTTTATGATCATTATCTTGAACTCTTTAATCAGGTAGATTGCTTATCTCCACTTCATTTAGTTCTTTTAGTGAGGTTATGTCTTATTCCTTCATTTGGAACATAATTCTCTGTCTCTTTGTATTGCCCAATTCTCTGTGTGTTTATTTCTGTGTGTTAGGTAGTTCAGTTACATTTCCCCCTCTTGGAGAAGTAGCCTTTTGTAGGAGACATCCTATGAGGCCCAGCAACACATTCTTCTCTGGTCACCAGGGCTGTATACTCTAGGGGTGCCCTCTATTTAAAATGTGTGTGCCCTTCTGTTGTGGTGGGGCCTACTACTCTGGGCGTGTGGGTAGGCAGGCCTGGCCCCTGACCCAGTTGGCTATAAGACCAGACCCTGTGTGGTGGCTGTGAGGCCAGTGGAGGACAGGGCAGGCTTGCCTGCCATTTCCTCTTACATCTTGGTGAATTTCTTCTTTTGGTTATTCCCTCTTTTTCCTACATTATCAAACTCTAGTATCTCCCTGAAACATTGCAGTTTGAGTTACAGAGAAAGAAGCTGAGCTCTTGGCTACACTACTGCCCATTATAACTCAGAACATAGATCACCATTCCAGAACTTACACTGACACTATACAATTCCCTTATATCACCCCATCCCCCACACCCATACTAGAACTTTTTGGCCAACCCAATACATTAGAGATAATAGAACATTTTTACTTTTCTCATCTAATCCTACTCCTCCAGCTGCCTTTATCTCAGTAAATGGCATCCATCCAGCTGCTAAAAATCTAAGTCATCCATTATTTATCCCTTCCCCTAACATCTTACAATTTATCTTCAAGTCCTGTTTATTATATCCTCAAACTCTATCTCAGGTCTGATCTTCCTTTTTTTTCATTTAACCTCCATCATTTGAGTCTTAAGTCATTATCTCTGACCTGGAATACTGTAACAGAGCCCCTAATTCAGCTTCTTGGACCTTACTGGAATCCTTTACCCCACTCCTTTTGCTGCTCACTCATAATGAAACTTAAATTTCAGTTTCATAAGGAGGGATTCTGCAACTGGTCTTCATGAGGTAATCTTTCCTGCTAATATTCTTTAAATTAGCCGTGTATCTGTTTCCTTCAAAACTTTTATTACAATTTGTGGTTTTAGTCTTTTTTTCTTCTCTCCTATTAGAAGCTTCATGAGGGCCTGTCTTAATCAGCGTTTGATTCCTAGCATCTATTTCACTGCCTAGTATTTGGTAGGACCGCAAAAATTTTTGTGGAATTAATGGAAGTCTTTTCTTAGGTAGTTGCAGATGTGGAACTGAACTTTGAAAGACTAATACTAGAGATTTTCTGAAATCATCAACACAGAGGTAAACTATAGCATGAGTACCTATCTCATGAGAAAAAAGAACAGAAAAAAGAACAATGATCTAGCAACTAGGATATAGAAAGGCCACATAGGTAGGAGGTGAAAGGAAAAAAACTATCTTCTGAGCATAGAGTTTCAAAGAAATCTCAAATCTCAAATGGAGTACAGCAAAAAATGATTCTATTGATTGTCGTAGAAATGTAGATAAAGCATAATATAAAACATCTGCCTTTTAAATTGTGATATTATTGAAGTATTTTTTAAATTTTGCTTCCTAGAAGACTCTCAAACTCTTATTTGAAATTGTGGAATTATTTTTCCAACTTTTTGGTCAATATATTTTACTAACTTTAAAATGGTAAGGTAGACTTTTTCATTGAACTACCGGTGTAATTAATTCATTTAACCTACTCTCTTTTTACACCAGGCATTTACTAGATGCTCAAATAAAAGTTGGTTGAATAAAAATGGGAAAAAAATGGTAAGAAAGAGGTGGAGGTTGAACATAGGGAAGAGGAAGGTAAAAATAACCTGCTACTGTTAACCTTTTCTTTCAGCTGGACAGCGTGAAGTTGTAGCTATAGGCACAGGTGAATACAATTATAGTCAGTGCATTAAGCCAAATGGAAGAGTGTTGCACGATACTCATGCTGTTGTTACGGCAAGGAGATCTCTCCTTAGGTAAGGTAACAAATATATTTAATTAAATATATTAAATATATATAAATATATCTGTTAATATTTAACAGATATATTTAATGCCATCAAATATTAATGCTCTTAGCCTAAAGCAATCACATATGTATGTCCTTATTTACAAATGGAATTTTACTCATCATTGAGCCAAGTCTCTTACTTATCCAAGCCATCTGATATTTTCATGTCACTTTTGGAAACCTTATAGTAATTTCAGTGTCTAGCCTATGAATTTTAGTGGCTTCTATTATCAAGAGCTTATGAACTCAGTTTTAAGAGTCATACAACCTTTTTTTTAAGATAAAAATACTGTCTTTATTAATGATAAAAGTAATTGGAGAGTATAGCTTTAGATCTGGACCAAGTAGGCTTGGTAATATTTCACCCCTGAATTAGTCATACTTATCCAAAGGCAGAAATCAATGAGTTTCCACTCATGAGGTCTGTACAAAGTTTACGATATAGCAGAGTGTCGATAAAGTATTTTTTAGGCTGGCAGATCTCAGAGAGAAAGAGAGAAAGGGGCTAAAGTGAGGATGCCTAGTTTCTTTTTCCAAACTTACCAGTCACTCTGCTCCTTGTAAGAGGCATAATTAGCAGATAGTAGAGAAATAAACCAAGAATGTTACTCTTTGGAATTCCTTTTCTGTAAAAACATGAAAAGTGGGACATGAGCATTACCTCCTGCAGTAGTTACCAGCTTTTGTTCTCTTAAGTCACTAAGTTTACTTTTTATAAAACATTTTTAATCGAATTTTTCAAACAAAAGTGAGAATCAGATAATTAATTCCATCATTCAGTTGTCAGCATTCTGATACCAATACCCAATGATCATATCCAATTATTAGCATATCCAGTTATTAGGATTCTGTTGATCTTAGTTAATTTATGCACCCTCACTTTTTGTTGGTGGTGTTTCTTTACTGGAGTGTTTTAAAACAAATTTACACGTATTATTTTATCGGAAAAACTTAAGTATATATCTGTAATAATAAGGAAAGAATCCTATAATCTTAAAAGGAAAGATTTTGGGAAGTCCATGAAGGTAATGCAACTAATTGTCCTCCCATCCCCCTTGGTGCTTAGTGAATTATTTGACCCCCTTTAAAACTACCTCTTTGTGTTTATTTCTTGTCATGCTTGGCACTGTCATTTATACTGGTGCTTAATATTTTATTATATATTTCTGATGATAGGATTAAAATCATGGTTTTTTAAATAAGCAAAATCGTATTTGTCCTCTGATTTGATTAGTAGTTTCAGGAAATCTATTTCACTTCTTAATTTAACTTACAGGCTTTGTTATGTTATTCCTATGCTCTTGTGTTTTTGTCTTCAGAACCACTAAGCAGTGGGAACCACAGTCGTTGTCTGCCTGTTTTGGCATGGAAGGGAAAATAGAAGTAAAGCAGAAAATTGATACTTCACCTAGGAGGCTGGGAGCAGAGCTGTCTAAGAAAGAAGGGAGGAATCAGTAGAGAAATGGGTCTTTTGCAGAAAATGATAGTTGAGTACTTTAATGTGAAATGAGAGTGGAGTGGTAGTCGAGGAATGATGCTTTAAGGCAGGTCACCGGGCAGACTGGGCTCTAACTGAAGACTTATCAAGGGACTTAATTCTTCATTAAGTAAGGCTAAGATTATTTTACAAGTTCCTATCAATATCAAAACTTTTGACATATAGGGACATTGTTCATAACATGAATATAATGTTTGTTTAAGATACTTCATTTTTAAATTTTCTTACTTGATGAAGCTCTATCTCATTAATTTTAGGTACTTTTATAGACAACTTCTACTCTTCTACAGCAAAAATCCTGCTGTGTTGGAAAAATCAATATTTTGTACAGAACCAGCTTCTAATCTACTCACTCTCAAGCAGAATATCAACATTTATCTCTATATGAACCAGTTGCCTAAAGGATCAGCCCAGATTAAGTCACAATTGTAAGTATTATGGAAGCTGTTTTTGAAGGAATCTAGGATGGCCATATCATGCATTCTGAATCCATACAGCAAAAGAACAAGTAAATTCATATCTATCCATATTCTTCCTCCAGCCTTGAGGTGTTATTTGTAGGCTGCAAGAGCCTGAAGGCTGAAAGACCACAAATTCTTTCTCCTTCCCTCCACTCAGTCTGGTCCATTACTACTACTTAAGTATTACATGTACTTCACTGCTCTCTTTTTGATGCTGTTGAAAATCTTCTATTCCTTTCTAGTTGTAATACTTCATAAACTTTAGGAAGTATGGATTTATACACTCTTCACATACTAACACAGGAGTTAAGGAATGCAGTCTGTTCTTCTGGTCCGTCTGTGGCCAAAACTTCATTACCTTGATGAATGGGTAGCATCAGTTAGCATGAAGTTTGAACAACACAGGCAAGCACAAAAAAGAAAGTAAAATTCACTTCAATCCAACCATCTAGAGATAACTGCGGTTTATAGTTTGTTTAAAAGCCTTCCAGTAACACCTTTGAAAACAAGGGTGAGTGTTTCTCTTGAGAGAAACCTCAAGAAAAATAATTTTAGATTTTACCGTTTTAACATATTTTGTTGGAGGTGAATCTTGAATATAAATTGTCAGTTTTCTTTTTTTCATTCTCTAATTTTGTAGTGTTTAAAACTTTTAATATGGAGAAAGGAAATAACTCACAAACTATGGCAGGGACAAAAATTGGGTTTTCATTTGATTTTAAGGGACATAAAGAATGGCAATAATATGAAATTTATCCTTGCTGGAAGCTCTAAATATGGTTAATTTCTGTTTGGTTTTAATTTTGTGGAACGAAGTCACTCCATCCTACCTTGCTTTGGGTTTGCATCTATTTCTGTTACTGGAATTAAATGTACACTGGCAAGTTAAATATGTTTGAGAACAGTTCTTAGGTACATGCAGATTTTACTTTGTCGGCTTTGGGTTTTGGTTTTTTTTTTAACATCTTTATTGGAGTATAATTGCTTTACAATGATGTGTTAGTTTCTGCTTCAGAACAAAGTTAATCAGTTATACATATACCTATGTCCCCATACCTCTTCCCTCTTGCCTCTCCCTCCCTCCCACCCTACCTATCCCACCCCTCTAGCTGGCCACATAGCACAGGGAGATCAGCTCAGGGCTTTGGTTTTTAAAGGAAGAAACTTTCTTTTCTTTCTCTAGGCGTCTTAATCCATGTTCTGTGTCTGCATTTGAAGCCCATGAAGAGCTGAGTCTCCATGTGGCTGTTGAAGGCAAAATTCATCTGACTGTCTACTGCCCTGCAGATGTTGTTAATAGAATAAGCAGCATGGCCTCAAGTGACAAACTGATGAGATGGGGAGTGCTTGGTGTACAGGGAGCATTGCTGAGTCAGTTTATACAGCCAGTTTATATCAGCAATATACTTGTTGGTGAGTTGGATTACAGTACCTCTTGGCCTCTTTCACTAAGTCATTTCGCTATATTTTATTTACCAGTGTAAAATCACAATTTGCATGCATGAAGCTTTACTTAAGGTAAAATTCAGATCCACTGTTTTGTTGAGGTTTTCATTTCATGGTAACTGGTCATCACATTTAGTATAATATGACTTTTGCCATCTTATCAGGAGGCTAATAAGAATCAATATTTTATGTTAGGCAATTACATGTATTCTGTCTTGAATGTATACTTTTGTTTGTACAGTATTCAATTTTTCTCTTTCTTTTGGAAGAAGATGCTTCTTTGAACTTATCAAATTTAAAAGCTTATATTTAGTTATTCCTGAAATAAAAAATATTAAATGCCCATTTTGGTTCTTTCTTACTTTTATGCTTTTTTTATACATTTGGTTATGATTTGGATCCTTTTGATTTGTGAAGTGAGTGGGAAGTAACTAGAACACAAATAATGTGAACTAGTAATTTATTTCTTTCTTTGGTAGGGGCTATTATAGAATGCTGTATTTATATTTGAATGGTTTTCCAGATATTATCCCATTGACAGACATTTTGGGCACTCAATTCTATAGTTTTCATAAAGCCCTAAGAGTTTCAAAGCTTCAGTTACCCTTGGGAAACAATTTAAATACTACCATTACTTGGCTGTTCTTTGTTTACTGCTAATTTTTCGTAATGATGGCCCATATGCAAGCTTTGGATCCTCGCATGAGAAGTAGTTTTACTTTTAGAAAGGGCTGTTTCTTTTATTCTTGTGGTTTTTTGTTGTTGTTGTTCTATATATTTTATACCCATTTCTTTAGGAATTTCTCCTATAGACAGTATTTTTTCAGTTCCATGTATATACAAAATATTTTATTTTCTTCCCATTTTTGTTTGGTTTGGCTTTAATAAATGATAAAAAGGAAATAGTAATTATTTATTTTTCTAATATTAAGCTTATTTTCTTTGTTTAGGAAACCTATTACTTGGTTCACAATTCAAAAGATTCAAAAGGGTAGCAGTCAAGTCTTCCTTCTATCCTAGGGCCCTAGGAACCCATTTTACCTCTGTGGCATCCATTGTTACTAGTTTGTTTTTCTTTCCAAAGGTAGTTTATGCTTATAAAAGTATATGCATACTTTTTTGTATTTTACATCAGTGGGATCATACTTTTCTGCACCTTGCTCTTTTCATTTAACAAGGTGTCTTGGAAATTTTTCCATATGAGTATATGAAGAATTTTTATTATTATAATTCATAACTCTCTGTATGGTATTTCTTTGTACAAACGTATTATAATTTATTTAACCAGTTGTGGGTTAATGGAACTTTAGATTGTTTTTAATCTTTTCCAGCTACCAAATGCTATCGTGAATCATGACCTTATTACATTTGTTATTGAGACATGTAAAATATATCTATATAAAATGAATTCCTAGAAGTAGAGTTGCAGGCCAAAGAGGTATGCATTTGCAATTTTGAAAACTATTACCAAGTTACCCTCCAAATCATATTCTCACTAGCAATATTTGAGAGTGCCTGTTTGCTCACACCCTAAAAAGTGGTTGTTTCTAACTCTTTTTCCAAATATTTATTCTTATAGATGATTTATTTCTTAGATTTAACTTGGATACAAAAATTATGCTTTATGATGTTTTCTTTTAGTCAGTTCAGATACTCTCTCAGACATTTCAAACTTTTCTCAATCTTCTTTAGGAAAGGCAATTTTTGTTCTTGATAAATGTCTACAAAATGTCTAATAAATGTCTGTGCATTCTCTAGAGTCACAGTTTGGCATGCAAGGCTTTCTTTGACTTTTGTGAAGAAAGATATTTTACAGTTTGCCTTTTGTATGACATAACTCCGTACTATATTTAGTTTCTTAAAAGGGTAGAATCTTAGATTCTTTTAGAATTATTTAGTATTTAGTGGTTTGGACAGGGGCTTAAAAATTAGATCTCATCATTTTGCCTGTCATCTTGCACGTAGCAGTAAGAATACCAGGTAGCAATAAAAATACTATAAAACTTGGTAAAATTGCTTCTGATCTCTTTCTTTGCATCTTTATGGAACATATCTAAAGTTAATTAATTGGTGTTCTGTCTGGCATAACCTAAACAGATTTTAGTGTTTGTTAAAAATGCAGATTTCTCAGCCTCTTAAGATCTGTACTGTATGTCTGGGGGATAGCCCCAGGAATATATGTTTTAAAAGAGCACCACCAGGTGATTCTGATACAGATGATTTGAATGGCTCACATTGAGAAATACTCAGAGTGTCTGTATACTTAAAAGTGTGATATGTACAGCTAAAAGAATCTTAAGAGTTTATTGAACTAGTCGTGTAGTACAGCTTCTCACTTATTATACAAACTCTTACTTTTTATTTCACATTGGAGTATAGTGGATTAACAATGTTGTGATAGTTTCCATTGTACAGCAAAGTGATTCAGTTACACATTTTCCTGTTTAGGTTGTTACATAATATTGAGCAGAGTCCCCTTTGCTATACAGTAGGTCCTTGTTGGTTATCCATTTTAAATACAGCAGTGTGTACATGTCAATCCCAAACTCCCTAACTATCCCTTTCCCCCACCCTTCCCCCCTGGTAATCATAAGTTTGTTCTCTAAGTCTGTGAGTCTGTTTCTGTTTTGTAAATAAGTTCATTTGTATCATTCCTTTTCAGATTTCGCATATAAGTGATATAATGTGATATTTCTCTTTCTCTGTCAAACTTACTTCACTCAGTATGACAATCTCTAGGTCTGTCCATGTTGCTGCAAATGGCATTATTTCATTCTTTTTAATGGCTGAGTAATATTCCATCGTATGTATGTACGACATCTTCTTTTTCCATTCCTCTGTCCATGGACATTTAGGTTGCTTCCATGTCTTGGCTATTGTAAACAGTGCTGCAGTGAACATTGGGGTGCATGTATCCTTTCAGACCATGTTCTTCTCCAGATATATGCCCAGGAGTGGGATTACGGATCATATGGTAGCTCTATTTTTAGTTTAGTTTAGTTTTGTTTTTTAAAATTATTTATTTATTTATTAGCTGTGTCGGGTCTTAGTTGCAGCATGCGGGATCTAGTTCCCTGACCAGGGATCAAACCTGGGCCCCCTGCATTGGGAGTGCAGAATCTCAGCCACTGGACCACTAGGGAAGTCCCTATTTTTAGTTTTTTAAGGAACTTCTATACTGTTCTCCATAGTGGCTGTACCAATTTACATTCCTACCAACAGTGTAGGAGGGTTCCCTTCTCTCCACACCCTCTCCAGCATTTATTGTTTGTGGATTTTTTTATGATAGCCATTTTGACTGGTGTGAGGTGATATCTCATTGTAGTTTTGGTTTGCATTTCTCTAGTAATTAGCGATGTTGAACATCTTTTCATGTGCCTCTTGGCCATCTGTATGTCTTCACAAACTCTTTTTATGCCATCTCTGATAGAGGATCATCTAACCCTACCTTAAAAGGATCCAATAATGTGGAGTATAAGATTTAAAGACAATCTATTCCATTAATTGATAGCTCCAATTGTTTTTAATAATTACTCTTTAGAATTGAAATTTGTTTCCCTTTAATTCTGAACTAAATGACAATGCAGATTAAATCTAATTATTTGATGATAATGACCTTGTCCCCTTTTCTCTTAAGTCTTATGAAATCTTTTGCAATTCTTTATTTTGATGCTTGAAAAACCTAAGATATTTTAATAGATCAATTAAAAATGGAGAGATTATTATAAGACTTCATTTAACTTTTCAAAAACTTTTTGGAGGGCTTCCCTGGTGGCGCAGTGGTTGAGAGTCAGCCTGCCGATGCAGGGGACACGGGTTCGTGCCCTGGTCTGGGAAGATCCCACATGCCGCGGAGCTGCTGGGCCCATGAGCCATGGCCGCTGAGCCTGCGCATCCAGAGCCTGTGCTTCACAACGGGAAGTTTTTGGAAACTAATTTTATACTGTAGATGTTCTCAGATAATTCATTTTGTCATTTTATGGTGATAGTCTTTCTTTTTTAAGAAAAATGTCTTAAGCTTGCACTATAAAAAGGCACTATTATTTGTATAGAAAATAATCCAGAGTAATTGGAAAAAAATTCATTTTGCTTAGCTATTAAAAGAGCTGGATTTATATTCGTTTTCAAGCCTTTTAAGGTGTATTTGCAAATTTGTTATGCTGTTAATATAAAGTTTTCTGAATAAATACCTCAAGAATGTTTATCCAGAGGTGTTTCCATTCAGGAGTCCTTTTCAATACGCTAATTTGAATTGTACAATTCCATTATAGGGAATACTAAATTCTGATTCCCTCTTAGTGAAGGAATCTATTTTCAACATAGTTCATGAACTTTTAAGAAGCATGTGATAACCTTAGAGATTCTGTTGTTCATTTCTTTCTTTTTTTTGTTTTCAGGTCAGTAATAAGAGGTTTAGAATGTTAATAAAAATACGTGCCCAAAATCATTCAGTTTGCCTGCTGGCAGAGCCTGGACTCATACTCAGTTTTCATAACTTTTCATGCTTCTGCCTTTTGTATTAAATTGAGCTCTGACAGCTTTGTCTGAGCCTAGCCAGTGACTAGAATCCCACTATTGTGTCTGCTAAACTTGACACTCTTGAAAGGCAGGTGCTTTGCGACACTCATCTTGGTCTGGTTTGTACCAGGAGGTCAATAAATGTTTCATGGATAAATGCTTTGAGTCAGCATGTTTTATTTTTTAAAATGCTTTTATTTTTCTTCTTAATACCAATTCTTTTGCCTGGAACACTTGAAAAATAAATTTTCACTATTATTCTTTACTCTTGTTGCACTTTAGGTTCACCTGGATAGCTTTTAAAATAATATGGGAATGGCATTAGTATTAATATCCCCATCCTTACTGATTCTAATGTGTATCCAGAATTGATGATTACTGCTCTCTGATTATCTAATCTTTTATGTTCCTTTTTCATCAGGTGTTTATTGAGCCACCTACTATATGCTAGGTGCTGTGCACTGTTAAATAACTCTCAGGGGCACCATTCACATAAAATATAGAATGAGAATTAGGAATACAAAGATAAGATGCTTCTGCCTTCATGTCTTCTCCTATTTAGACATCATTTGTGTTTCACAGGAGCATGATTTGTTTTCTCCAGATGTTCTGTAATTTGTGGGTGGCAGTATTAAAATGTAATGCCTCAGACTAAATATGATGTTTCAGATATGATATGAGCAGTGCATAGTTCTATAATAATGCTGAATTCTTTGACTTAGACACTGTATTTTTATTAATGCAGCTTCAGTTTGTATGGGCACACCTCAAAGATATTGTGGGTTCAGTTCCAGACCACCATAATAAAGTCAATATCACAATAAAGTGAGTCACACGAAGTTTTTGGTTTCCCAGTGCACATAAAAGTTATGTTTACACTATACTATAGTCTGTTAAGTGTGCAATAGCGTTATGTGTAAAACAAAGCAACGAACTTACCTTAATTTAAAAGTACTTTATTGCTGAAAAAGGCTAAACATCATCTGACAACACAAGGTTGCCAGAAACCTTCAATTTGTAAAAATCATAATATCTGCAAAGTGCAGTATAGCAAAGTGCAATAAATTGAGGTATGCCTTCATTACCTGTTTCAGCAGCTGTTTCTGTTCACTTATATTAACTTATGGTAGACTAAGGTCCTGAGAACTTTTTTTCTAATTTAATTTTATTTATTTTTTTATACAGCAGGTTCTTATTAGTTATCCATTTTATACATATTTAGTGTATATATATCAATCCCATCTGAGACCTTTTCATGCAGAAAAGTTCTCAGGTCAGGTTTGCTATAGTCTTTGCTAAGATTTAACCTTTGCCTTTAATCTTTGAGTTTTACGTTATTATTTCAAATCATTTTAGATGAATCAAATCGAAATTATGTGATATAATTTTAGAGGTATATTTTCCCGGGAACAAGATTTAGCCTCAAGATATAATTAAAATCATACCTCAGGTATAGCTAATGATTAAAGCATACATATATAAATGGAGAAAGTAAAATTTCTAATAAAATATTAATATACTTGATTTTTTCTATTAAATTTTATACCACCACGTTAAAACATCTAGGTGAAACAATTTGATGTTTAGAGAATCTTAACGTGGAGTTACTGGTAGGTTTTTATTTTTCTTTTTCCAAATGTTATCTTGCTGTTTTAGGCACAACCAATGTCATTATCTTATTACAGTATGTCTTAGTCTGTTTGGGCTGCTACCAAAAAACAAAAAAATACCATAGACTGCGTGGATTAAACAATAAACATTTATTTCTCACGGTTCTGGGGGCTGGGAAGTCCAAGATCAAAGGTCTGAGAGATTCATTATCTGTTGAGGACCTGCTTTCTGCTTCATAGATGACTGTCTTCTCAGTATGTCCTCCTATGGTGGGAGGGGTTAGGGTCTCTTTTATCATAAGGGCACCAATTCCATTCATGAGAGCTCTGACCCTCATAACTTAATCGCCTTGCAAAGGCCTCACCTCGAAATACCATCACATTGGGGATCAGGTTTCAGTATATGAATTTTGTGGGGACACATTTAGTCTGTAGTACAGTGTGTAATACGTAACATTTTTTTTTAACCCATGTTTTCTGTTCATTATAGATACAATGACTATTCTACAGACCTTATTTCTTCTTTTTTCCTATGTCTAAGTATATCTTTAACTTAACTAGCCTGCATTAGTCAGTATCTCTTGATTTGGAACATTGAAAGGAGTGCTTAGAAAAAGAGTGTCAGAAGCAACTCATGTTCTTTTTACATCATTTTCTAGTTCCCAAATAATCATAGTGAGTGTAAGCCCAGTAGCCATCTCAACAGTTCCAGTGATGTGAAAACAAAACTTTATCTGTGAAATATGTCTAGTGGTATATAAAGATTCTCTTGTTGTGAGAACTTCAGACCCTCTAAGGAGGAAAGAGATCTGCTTTGGAATTATTAATTTTTAAATAGGAATGACTGTTCCCTAACTTCTATTTTAAGTTTGACGCAGCCCATTTTCTTATACTAATCATCTTTTTGAGCTTTCTTCTTCAACAGTAATTTTAACTGAGAACTCAAAGCTTTTGGCATTGGCCACAGTTATAATCAGAAATGGTCATTCTTTAAAGTACTTCATGTTGTGAAACTAAGCCATGTGGTACTGGAACAGTTGCAAGCTGTGGCTCTCAGATGTGGAAAAATAACACACTTTAACCAACTATTTCTCAGCTACATATATCTGCTACATTATGTGCTGGTTTCATGCTGTAATCTTAGAAATCAAGACAGAATGAGCCAGTTCTTTCTGGCAGAACCCTGTAAAAGTACTGATTTGTTTCTGGTCAGGTCTGGCTTTTTGCTTTTATTCACTGGAATGTCAATTCATTATTTTCTGTAGAAGATTCTTTTTTGAATGGAAATTCTGACTGTTACTACCTTGTCTTGATTCTGGTAAAGAGTATAGAAGTAGCTACTAAGAGAGTAGAAGTCGGAAAGAGAAGGTTGCAAGATACAGGATAAAGAAGTGAACCATTTACAATTAAACTTTTATTTATATCCTTTTTTTTCAGTATAGTCTTTTCCTATTGAACTTCTGAGTATTTACTTTGTTTTTGCTTTCTAGGTGATGGGAATTGCAGTGATACTAGAGGCTTAGAAATTGCTATAAAGCAACGTGTTGATGATGCACTCACTTCAAAACTTCCAATGTTTTACTTGGTCAACAGACCTCATATTAGTTTAGTACCTTCTGCATATCCATGTCAAACAAACTTGGAATATAAATTCCTGAGTCTGAATTGGGCACAAGGGGACATTTCTTTGGAGATTGTGGATGGCCTAACTGGGAAGACCACCGAAAGGTTAGCATCACTAATTTCTTCAAAAATCACATATTAAGCAAAACAATACATTTTAATACGATTTTTAAAAACTATCTTGTTTTTTGAATACAATTTTTTAAATTGTGATTAATAATAATAATAGTTATCAAGTGTGACTATGTTGCAGGCATTGTACTAATTAAAAAACTTTTTTTCCTTATGAGAACACAGGCCTGGAGAAGTTATATAATTTACCAAAGTTACATAGTAAATGGTAGAGCCAGCATTCAAAATCAGTCTCCAGATCCTTTGTTTCTCCAGTGATCATTAGCAAATAATGTATTTGTTTTAAAAATTCAGTTTTTCCTACTGAATCTGAATGTCTGGATTTAGGGCTCCGGAATCTGTATTTTTGACAACTTTCCCAAATATTATTTATGTACACTTGAGTGTGAGAACTATTGTACTATGTTATACTGCTTTCTTATAAAAACCTTGTGGGTTAGGTGATATTGTTTTTTTTACAGGTAAAGAAACTGAGATTCAAGCTAGTTTAAATATCTTGCTTAAAGTCACCCAACTATTAAGTGACACAAGTAGGATTCTGATCTGGGCATTTTATTTCCAAAGCCTTTGTTTTTAGCCATAATACATTATGCCTTTTAGGCATTTCTTTGTAATATCCCTGTCATTGATTATCAAGTAAAACTAAAATCCTCCTTTTAGTGTGAAAATACATTTATAATGTGGTAATGAATAATGTTAAAAGTTTGTGCCTAAATTTGCTTTCTTTGTGAAAGACAGATTTAAATTAAGATCACATACAAATGTTTCTTGGTATGAACTCAGTCAAGCATACTATTGATTATTTCAACTAGGATGAATTATACTACTTATGCATTGAGTCAGCATTAAGAAGTGTATTTCTGTTAATAACAGACTACACACATACAAACAAAACAGGTCTTCTGTGGAAGACATTAAAAAACTATTTACTGAGG
Source organism: Lagenorhynchus albirostris (assembly GCF_949774975.1). NCBI lineage: Eukaryota > Metazoa > Chordata > Mammalia > Artiodactyla > Delphinidae > Lagenorhynchus > Lagenorhynchus albirostris. The sequence continues at coordinate 129,327,908 of NC_083098.1, forward strand.
GACTTCCTGGTGCTCCAGTGGTTAAGACTCCATGCTTCCAATGTGGGGGGCATGGGTTTGATCCCTGGTCAGGGAACTAATATACCCCATGCCTCATGGCAAGGCCAAAAAATAATAATAAAAAAACTGTTTACTGAAAACGTAATAGTATAACAAAGATGAAATTAATGTAAAATGAGCTTAACTCATTTATTATGGCTAAGTGCTTGCCAGGTGATTGCAAAGAAAGCAGATATGATCTGATTATTCATCCCCAAAGCATTACATAAGGCAAAGGACACTTTAGCAATATAATCCACGAAGAAGAACAGTTCTGAGTAACTGCAGCAAATAACATAGTATCAACCTTCATAAAGCAGAAATTACAGAAAATAAAAGGATAAATAGAATACACTATTAGTTGAGGCAGTAATTCACCTCTTTCAGTTCCTAGTAGATTGAGTAAACAAAACAATAAGCAAGAATATAACAGTCTTAAATAACAATAAGGTAGATTTGATTAATTTCTTTAAAACTCTGTACCATAAAATATAAAATATACCTGCTTTTCAAGAACCTGCAGAACATTAACAAAAATTGACCATATGTTAGGCCACAAAAAAAATCTGAAATTCTAAGAAGTAAAAGTGATGTAGGCAGTGTTCTCTGATTGTGATGCAATCAAACTGTAAATAACAAAATCAGAATATTTAGAAACCACTTTCATTGGGAAAAAGAAGTTCTCCAACTTTTGGCTCAAAGAGGAAATATAAAATGAAATCACAGAATATTTAGAAAACACGGATATATAGTGCATTGCATTTCAGAACTTGTAGGATATATAGCTAAAGCAAAATGAATGGAAAAGCCAATTCTTTAGATGCTTATAGCAACAAATAATGAAAATAAACAGAATGAAGAAGTTCATAAAACTAGAAATGTAAATTAAAGATCTAGAGAACTGAAGAAGTTAGAAATGATCATAAAAAAACTGATTCTGTGAAAAAAATCAGTAGCTAATCTCATATATACTAATGATAAAGGAGTAATTACAGAGAAAATTAAAAGAAGTCATAAGAAACTTCTTTGCCCTACCATGCAAATATATTTGAAAATCTGGGTGCAATGCATATATTTCTAGGAAAATATTTTTCTAAAATTGGTACAGAAGAGGGAAAAATATCTAACATTATTTTCTTGAGAAAGTTACCAAGAAGGCGCCCTACCTCTTTTTTAAAGAAAACACCATTCTGAGGTGGTTCGGATTAATTTTATAAACCTTTAAATAGCAGGAACTTCCAGTGCTATCTAAAAAGATAGAAAACATTCAAATATTTTTGTGAAGCAAGTGTATCATTGATACTTAAACCTAATAGAAGATTGCTGTCCCCCTACCACAAAAGTTACAGACCAAGCTCACTTTTATATTCAAGCATAATTGCTAAATAAAATATTAGGAAGCAGAACCTTAAAATAATATATTTTATACAATAATACCAAGTGGAATTTTTTCTAGAAATGTGAGAATAAAATAATACCAAATTAGAAACTCATATTAATATAATTTGTCATATTAATTGATCTAGGGAAAAACACCATATATTCATTTTTATAAATTCTAAGAAGACATGTAATACAGCTCTACAACTACTCTAGATAAAGATACTCAATAAAAAAGGAATAGATATTTTTGTTAAGGGTAAAATATATCTTTATTAGTCCAAAAGTGCCATCATGATTAATGATGAAATCTCAGAGTCATTTGTACTAACATCTGAAACAAGACATGATTGTTTACTGTTATTGCTGTTATTTAACATGTTATTTAATGCATTTGAACAAAAGAAAGAAATGAGAGATATAAAATATTGGAAAGGAGGAGGTAAAGTTACGACTTTTTGCATATGGTATCATTTTATACCTGAAAAGCCCAAGAGAATCATCTAAAAATCCACCACCAAAAGAAGGTATGATGGTGGAAAATTAATATATAGAGATTAGTACATTTCATTAATAGGCATTTATGTTAACTATTACTGCATATAAACCATCTCAAAATTTAGTGGCTTAAAACAACAACCATTTATTGCTGTTCAAGTCCTTAGGTCAACTGAGCTAGATTTGGTCGGGCTCTCCCATGTGTCTGGGGTCCACTCTAGGTCAGCTGTAGGGCATCTTGGCTGATCTTAGAGGGACAGCTGGGCTCTGGTCCATGTGTTCTCTCACCTTCTAGTAGACCAGTCTTAGGAGGCTCACATGGCAGAAGAAGGGGTCCCCAGAGAATGAAAACACAAAGCCTCTTGAGGCCCAGGCTTGGAACTGGCACATAGTCTATTTTATTCACCAAAACAAGTCACAAGGCCAGCCCAAATTCATGGGGAGGAGCAATCAGCCATAGTTAGTGATGGGAGAATCTGAAAAGTTACATTGTAAAGAGCATGGAGACAGGAAGGAATAAAGGATTTTGGCAATTTTTGTAATCTATCAGGAGAACAACTAATGAGAAGATATAATGAAGGGAAAGAGTTACAATAGCAAGAAAGCTCATGATCTGTGGACCCACTTCTATTAGAAACATAGAAAAATACATATCTATATGTGCATACATACATATATATGGAGGGTGGTGAGGTGAGTGTGTATAATTTACTTTTTTAGTGAGTCAAAATTTACAAAGAGTGAAATGTACAATTTCATGAGTTTTTATATTTATATATATTTATATATTTATTTATTTATATACATGCCTGTGTAACCATTACCCCAGTCAGAATACAGGACATTTTCTTCATTTCAGAAAATACTTTTTTGCCCTCTTCTAGTCAATCCTTGGTAGAACCACTGTTTTAATTTGGATCACCATAGATTAATTTTGCTTCAAACAAAAGAAATGTTCCAAATATCCATCCTCTGCTTTAATTTTTAATGCAGTACTCTGATAACTTAAACTATAATTTCATAAAAGAAATTAGCTTCAGAAAGTTAAATATTCAGAATAATTTTATGTAAAAAAATTTCACTATATGCACTGTACATAATTGAGATAAATATTTGTAGATTCTGTGTTGATTTTAATCCCTACAAATGCCAACATAAATACTGAATAATGATTAGTGAATGTTTCATTCTTTTCTATTTCAGTTCCCCATTTAAAAGTGGTGTGTCAATGGCAAGTCGGCTTTGTAAGGCTGCAATGTTAAGTCGATTTAACCTGCTTGCCAAAGAAGCTGAAAAAGAAGATTTACTTGAAGCTAGTACATATCATGCAGCTAAGGTAAGTCTTAAAAGGAATGAAGCTAATCACCGAAATAAAAATTTAAGACAATAATAATGTGGTAATTTTATAATGATGATGATACATAGCAAAAGTTGAGTAAATAGTTCCTGAAAATAAGAGATTACCATGTAGTGGTAAAATTAATTTTTAAGTGAACATGCTGGAAATTGGATATGTAAATAAGTGTTGCCCCTGAAAGTAGCTACCTCAGTATGGTGTGTACCTACTTTGACAATATTGATCAAAACCTACTGTCATACCCAGAGGAACAAAATGGTAATAAAATTTCTTATGTATATGATATTAGCTATGTTAACGATAGTATTTAAGTATTCTAAAATGATATATTAGTATATCATATAAATTAATTTGCCTATCTTAAAATTGTGAAACACCTTTAATTTGAGTTTGTGATTTGGGCTTAAGTGATGTAGGTAGTCTTTTTCTATCTTTAAATATATATATTCTTTTTTTAGTATTACGAACATAATTTATGTTGAGTAGAGAATTTGGAATTTTCTTTTTAAGTACAGAAGGAAAATATTACTTGTAAATCCACCTACTACTCAAATATAATACTCTAATCTTGTAATGTAAGCATGTTATTTCAATTTCTTATCATGTATTTATATTTTTGTGTATGCATATATTTTAAAATATTAAGCTTATATTATATATGCTTGTTAATCTGATTTTTTCATTCAACATACTAAGACCTGAGCCATTTCATAATATGTTATATCCATGTTATCAAATTATTAAATACAAACTGTTTTTAATAACCTAATTTCAGTTTCAGTAATATAGTATTATGTGAAAGTCTCTTAATTTCACCAATATCTTAATACTCAAACTGTATAATTCCACCCTGTAAAGCAATTAATATTAACTGTAGGTTTGTTTGTATATACAAACATTTTTAAGTATAAAAGCTTACCTAGACAATTTCGGGTTTGGGCATAAAGAGGTTGCAAGTCATCTCTGTAAAAAAATATAAAACTGGACAAAATTATCAGGGGAAAAAACCCCTTCTCACAACTCTGGAAATTAACTAAAGGCAGAAAACACAATGAAAAGTGTATACGCTTGTAAAACTCTTAGAACTTTGGGTAAGAACAGCAGGAATTTGTGGCACCTTTGCCCAAAGCTGTTCCTGTTCTCTCTCCTTCCTCTCTGCTAGTCTGAACGGCAAGAACTGTAGTTTTATCAGATTGAGAATGCCACCAAAAGTAGTAGATTTTCTGCTAGAGGGGATGAACTTGATTTGTGGCAGAGGGTGAAAATTTGTGACTTTTTCAACTAAATGTGCCAAACCTGGTAGAGGAAAATAATGGAGAAAATCAGTAACTTCGCTGGCCCAAGGTTGCAGTCCTTGGGGCAAGTGGTATACCAGTTAGTAACTTAACAGGTAGATCTTGGAAGTGAAAGAGCCATGGAAGGGTTGAGAGAAATTCTCTATATATCCTTGGCTGACTGAGAAATTACACTCATGTGCAATGCAGACTCAAGAGAACCTAGTAAAGAGTGAAAGTGTGAAATAGAACTGCCTGCAACATTAAATACACTGTACCACCCACCCCTCCCCAAATGAATTGATCAGAAAAAGGTAGAAGCCTTTTAGGTTTAAGGTGTTTGAGCATAATGTCTGCTGAAATCTTTTCCTTATCACTAAGCTATTTGTTTATCACTAAGCTTTGCAGATACAGGGTAACCCCTAGGAAGCCAGGCTAAAACATAACAAAACTGGAAAGAGACAGTACACACCATGGGGAAAACAGATCTCACAATTGCAGCAAACTTAAAAAAAATAAAACAGAATCCAGAGTTGCTACAATATATTATCTAAAAAGTCTGTTTCAACCAAAAATTATGGGATATGTAAAAAACAGGAAAGTAAAACCTATACTCAGGAAAAATAACATTCAATAGAAACTGGTTCTGAGTGGATCCCAATGTTGAATATAGCAAAGGTTTCAAAGCAGCTATTATAAATATGTTCAAGTAATTAAAGGAAAATACAACAATGTTTCAGTAAGTAGGTAATCTCAGTAGAGAAATAGAAACTACAAAAAGAAAAACCCCAAATGAATATTCTGGGATTGAAACAATATATAATAACTGAAATGAATATAATTCTCTAGATGGGTCCAACAGTACATTTGAGATTGCAGGAAAAATATCAGTGGACTTTGAAGATAGATCAAAAGAAATTATTTTAAAGGACAGAATGAAACAGGTTAAAGAAAAATGAACAGAACTTCAAAGATTTGTGGAACAGTATTAAGTGTACCAACTTATGTTGGGTTGCCTCCGTTTTTTAAGTAAAAATAAAAGACACATTTTTCATTTTCACCAAGAACTTGATTGAACAACATATTCACCCTTTTGTTCCACTACCTTCTGCCATTTTTCGGGCAACTTCATAATTCCATCTTCCCAAAACTTTCTTTTCGAGTAGAGAACTGCTCTGTGTACCTTTTACAGTCTTCTAGGGAATTGAAATTTTTTCCATTAAGAGAATTTTGTAAAGAGCGAAATAAATGAAAATCCAAAGGTACAATGTCTGGTAAATATAGCAGATGAATCAGAACTTCCCAGCCAAGGTGTAACAGCTTTTGCCTGGTCATCAAAGAAACATGCTGTCTTGCGTTATCCTGATGGAAGATTATGCATTTTCTGTTGCCTAATTCTGGATGCTTTTCATCTAGTGCCGCTTTCAGTTGGTCTAATTGGGAGCAGTACTTGTTGGAATTAATCATTTGGTTTTCTGAAAGGAGCTCATAATGGAGGACTCCCTTCCAATCCCAGCATATACACAACATCAACTTCTTTGGATGAAGACCAGCGTTTGGTGTGGTTGGTGGTGGTTCATTTCACTTGCCCCATGATCTCTTCCATTCCACATTATTGTACAGTATCCACTTTTCATTGCCCATCACAATTTGTTTTAAAAGCGGAATATTTTCATTACATTTAAATAGAGAATCACATGTGGAAATACAGTCAAGAAGGTTTTTTTTGGCTTAACTTATGTGGAGCCCAAATATCAAAGTGATTAACATAACCAAGCTGGTGCAAATGATTTTCAGCACTTGATTTGGATATTTTGAGTATGTTGGCTGTCTCCCACATGGTATAACTTTGATTGTTCTCAGTGAATGTCTTGATTTGATTGCTGTCAACTTCAACTGGACTACCTGACCGTGGAGCATCCTCCAGCGAGAAATCTCCAGCACCACACTTCAAAAACCACTTTTGACACGTTTGATCAGTCACAGGACCTTCTCCGTACACTGCACAAATCTTTTTGTGCATTTCAGCTGCGTTTTACCTTTCTTGAAATAATAAAGCATAATATGCTGAAAATGTTGCTTTTTTCTTCCATCTTCAGTATTAAAATGGCTACACAAAAATTCACCAATTTTGATAAGTCTTTTTTTAAATGCACGATGATATGACAGCTGTCACATACAATCTAACAAATTGTTTTGAATGAAGTTGAAGACAACTAAGTGATACTAGAGCCATCTTACGGAAAAAAACCAAATGAACCTTTTGACCAACCCAGTGCTAGGAGTCCTAGAAGAAAAGGAGAGAGAAAAGGGATCAGGAAAAACACTTGAAGAAATTACTAAAAATAACCCCATATTTGAGGAAGAATATTAACAGATCCAAGAAGCTCAAGAAACCCCAAGAAAGAAAAATATAAAGATTCATACCTAGATACATCATAGTCAAACTGCTTAAGACCGAGACAAAGAGAAAATCTTGAAAGCAGCAAGAGAGAAAATAGTTATCAACCATAGACCAATACATTTAAGGCTGATTTCTCATTAGCAGTAATGGAAGCAAACCCAGAAGAGCCAAAGCAATCTTGGAAAAGAACAAAGTTGGAGGATTCACACTTCTTGATTTCAAAGCATACTACAAAGCCATAATAATCAAGATAGTATAATACTGGTATTAGTATAAACATATAGATCAATGGAATATAATTGACATTCCAGAAATAAACCCTGGCAATTATTATGGTCAAGTGATTTTTAACAAGAGTGCCAAGATCATTCAGTGGGAAAAAATAGTCTTTTCAGTAAGTAGTCCTAGGATAACTGAATATCCCCATGGAAGAGAATGAACTTGGACTTCTACCTCATACCATATACAAAAATGAACTCAAAATGGATAGACCTACGTAAGAGTTAAAACTATAAAACTCAGAGAAAAACATAGGAGAAAATATTTGTATTCCTAAGTAAGAAAAAAGGCTTCTTAGATCTGATAACAAAAACACAATCCAAAAGAGAAAAAAAATAGTATTTTAAACTTCATTAAAAGTAAAACATTTGCATTTCAAAAATTATCATTAGGAAATTTGCAAATCATATATTTAATAAGGGACTTGTATCCAGAATACACAAAAAACTTTTGCAACTCAATAATAAAAAGACAGATGACCAAATTTTTTGAATGAGCAAAGGACATTTCTACAAAGAAACAGACAGACATTTCTACAAAGAAACAGACATTTCTACAAAGAAAATTTTAAAATGGCCAATAAGCATATGATGTTCAACATAGTCATTAGGAAAATGCGAATGAAGACCACAGTGATATACTGCTTTACACACATTAGGACATAGCTGTAATAAAGAGTGACATTAACAAGTGTCAAGAATGTGAAAAAATTGGAACTATCATGCATTGCTGATAGGAATATAAAATGGTACATCTACTTTGGAAAACAATTTAACAGTTCCTCAAAAAGTTAAATATGAGTTATCATGTAACCCAGGAATTTCACTCCTAGGTATATGCATAAAAGAATTGAAAACACTTATCCACACCAAAACTTATACATAAATGTCTGTAACAGTATTCATAATACAGAAAAGGTAGAAACAATCCAAATGTTCATCCACGGATGAATGGATAAACAAAATGTGGCATGTCCATACTATGGACTACCATTCATCCATAAAAGGAACTCTGAAGTACTGATACATTCTACAGTGTGGGTCAACCTTGAAAATGTTAAGTGAAAAAAGCCAGCCACAAAAGGTTGCATGTATGATTCCATTTATATAAAATGTCTATAATAGGCAAATTCATAGAAACAGAAAGTAGATTACTGATTTCCAGGGGCTGTGGGGAGGAGAGAATGAGGAGTGACTGCTAATGGGTCAGGATTCCTTTAAAAACAAAAGCAAAATAAAAACATTGCCAGGTAGACAAAAATTAAGAAAATTTGTTGTTAGCAGAACTTCTCTAGAAGGAATTCCAAAGGAAGTCCTTGAGGCTTAGAAGAAATTATACCAGATGATAACAAGTCTACAGGAAGGAATAAAGAATACTATAAACAGTAATTATGTGGGTAGATATAAAAGATGTGTATATTTTTTTCCTATTTTCTTTAAAAAACCAAAGTTGTTTAAAATTATTTTAGCACTGTATTATTGAATTTTATAATGTATGTAAGTGGAGTATAAATGGCAATAATAAAGGACAGAGAAAGAAATGGATCAATATTGGAACAAAGTTGCTATATATTAGCAGGATTAAGTCAGTATGAATCTGAAGCAGACTATGGTAAGAGAAAGAGGCATATTGTAATTCCTAAAGTAGCCATGAAGAGAACAGCTGGAAAACTACAGCTAAAGCATCAACAGAGGAATTAAAATGGTGTACTAAGAATGCATTTTTAAAAGGACTAGAAGGCAATAAACAAGCAGAGAAATAAAGGACACAGGACTTGGAAAATAAAGTGAAATGGCAGACATAAATCCACTATATCAATAATTACATTAAATTTGAATATTCTAAATGCTCCAGAAAAAAGACAGAGATTTTTCAGATTGGGCTAAAAAGCAAGATCCAACTGTATACTATCTGTAAGAGACACATTAAATTCAAAGACACAAATAGATTGAAAGTAAAAGGATGAAAAAAAAGACATACCAGGCAAACAATAGCAGTAAGAGAGCTGGAGTGTTTACATTAAAATCAAACAAGTACACATCAAGATGAGCAATATTACTGGAGACAAAGGGTAACGTGTTATAGTGGTAAACGGTTAATACATTAGGAACATACAACAATTATATAAGTATATGGGTATAACAGCAGAACCCCAAAATACATAAGCAAAAAATGACAGCATTTAAAAGGTGAAATGGAGAATTCTACAATTATAGTTGGAGGTTTTAATGTTCCTCCCTCAGTAATTGATAGTTCAACTAGACAGAAAATCAGTAAGAATATAGAAGGCTTGAATAACACTACAAACCAACCAGACTAAACACTATACACAACAGCAGAATATACATTCTTTTCAAATACACATGAGGCATTCTCCACTATAGGCCATATAGGCCATAAAGCAAGTCTCAATAAGTTTAAAGGATGAAAATCATACAAAGTATGTTCTAACTACTATGGAATTAAATTAGAAAACAACAGAATGAAATCTAGAAATAATTATACATTTGGAAATTAAACAACTTCTAATCCACAAGTCAAAGAAGAAATACAAAGGAAATTAAGAAATATCTCAAACTGAATGAAAATGAAAATACAGCATATTAAAATTTAGAGAATATAATCAAAGAAGTGCTTAGAAATGCATAGCTTTAAATGCTTATATTAGAAAGGAAGAGAACCATAAAATCAGTTATTTAACCTTCCACCTCAAGAAGTTAGAAGAGCAAATTTAAAACAAAAAATGAGAGAATAATATAGGATGGGTTGGAAATTAATGAGATAAAAGACAGGAAAATCAATAGAAAAATCAATGAAATCAAAAGCTGGTTCATTGAAAAAAAATCAAAAAAATTCATAATACTTTAGCTAGACTAAAGAACTAAGAAATAACTGAGAAATAAGAGACAACGCAAGTGATCAAAATCTTGATGAAAGAAGAGTCATCACTGAAGACTCCAAAGAGCTAAAATAATTATAAGGAAATACTATAAACAACCTTTTGTCAACAAATTAGACAAGTTAAATGAAATGGATGCATTCCTAGAAAGACAAATTACAAAACTTGACTAAACAGAACATCTGAATTGAACTAAAGTAAAAAAAAATTGAATTATTAGTTAAAATTCTTAAAGAAAAGCACAAGTGCAGTTATGGGTTCGCTGGTGAATTCTACCAAACATAACAGCAAAAATTAACATAAATCCTACAAAAACTGTTTAATAAAATAAAGGAGGAGAGAATGCTTCCCAACTCATTTTATGAGGCCAGTATAATAACCCTGATACCAAAAGTGGTCAGAAACATCACAGGAAGTGAAAACTACAAATCAGTATCTCTTAGGAACATAAATGCAAAAATTATTCATAAGATATTTACAAACCAAATCCAGCAACATATAAAAAGATATTTACAAACCAAATCCAGCAACATATAAACCAAGGAGGTTTATTCCAGGATGCAAGGGTGATTTAACATCAGAAAATCATTTGATGTATTATGTGAATATATTCAAGTTCAAAACCCACATACTTATCTCAGTAGATGTACATAATGCATTTGACAAAATCCAACACCTATTCACAATAAAAACACTGAATAAATAAGAAATAGAAGTGAACTTCCTCAACCAGGTAAAGGGCATCACTGAAAAACTACAGTTTACCTGACAATGCTGAAAAGCTGAATACTGTTTCCCCTTCCCCCAAAGATTGCTCTCACCACTTCTAGTCAGCATGATCTGTAGGTCCTAGGTAGAGCAGCAAGGCAAGGAAAAGGAATAAAAGGCATCCAGACTGGAAAGGAAGTAGAAAAACTGTCCTTATTTCTAAATGATATTGTATGTAAAATATCCTCTGGAATCTACCAAAAACAACTGTATTATATGTGAATTTAGCACACAGTGTAAGAACAATATAGAAAAATAAATTGTATATTTATATACTAGGACTGAACACCCCAGAATTACACTTGAGAAAAAAATTTCATCCACAGGAGCATAAAAATAAACTTAGGAATAAATTTAATAAAAGAAGGTAAGACCTGTACACCAAAAATGATGAAACATTGCTGAGAGAAATTTAAAAAGACCTAAGTAAGTGGAGAGATGTACCAATTAATAGATTGGAAAACTCAGTGTTTTTAGAATGTCACTTCTCTCCTAAATAATCTATGGATTCAGTGCAAGTTCTATCAAAATCCCAGTAAGCTTTTGTGTAGAAATTGACAAGCTGTTTCTAAAATTGTTACGTAAAATCCAAAGGACATAGAAGAACCAAAACAATTTTTTAAAAGAACAAAATTGGTAGAGTACCCTACCTAGTTTCAACAACTTACCATAAAGCCACAGTAATCAAGACAATGTATTGATGTAATGATAGACATATAGATCAATGGAACAGAATAAGAGACCAGAAATACACCCACACACTTACGATCAATTGATTTTGTACAAAGGTACAAAGTAATTTAATGGGAGAAAGAAAAATCTTTTCAACAAATGGTGCTGGAACAGTTGGGTATCTGTGGGCAAGCCAAAAAATTAACTTAGACTTATATCAGTCATACAAAAACTTCAAAATGGATCATAGAACTAAAAGAGGTAAAAACTATAAAAACTTCCAAAGAAAATGTGAGGAAACATTTGTCTTCCTAGCTTAGGCAAATTTTTCTTAGATATGACACCAAAAGCACAATCCATAAAAGAAAAAATTGATGGACTCCAGAATTTAAAACTTGGATTAAGAAAATGAAGATACAAGCCACAGAATGGAAGAAAATACTTGCAAATCATACACTTGACAAAGGTCTTAGATCTAGAATAGATAAAGAACTCTTATAACTCATTATTAAGTGGGCAAACAACCCAGTTTTTCAAAGTGGCAAATAATATATACAAATGGCTAATACACATATAAAAGATACTCAGCCTGATTACTCATTAGGGAGATGCAAAATCAAACCACAATGAGATACCACTGCACACCTACTAAAATCCAAAAGACTGACTACACTGGGTGTTTTTGCGGAGAAACTAGAAACCTGTCGCACTGCTGACTGGAATGTTAAAATGGTATAAAGCACTTTGGAAGACAGTTTGGCAGTTTGTTATGGAGACAAACATATACTTACCATGTGATCCAGCACAGGTGATTTTTATTTACTTCTGTTTTCTCTATTTTCAAGTTTTCTGTAATGAGTATGATTACTCTTCTAATTAAAAATTAAGAAAAATTGTCTTTTAGGAGTGTTGGGAAGGAAAATTTTTAGTTTCAAAAACAATACTGAGGAAAATGGGAAATTAAAAAGATTTTTCTTAATTTTTAAAATGTCAAACTAAAGAAAGAAGATTAGGGCTACTTACTTTTCATAAGCCTAATTCTGCCTATATTCTATAATTCAATATTTTTTTCTTTCTGTAGCATATGTCTGGATCCTATCAAGAAGCTAAAACTTTGTTGAAATCCTACTTACAGCAGCATGGCTATGGCTCCTGGATTGTGAAATCTCCCTGTATAGAGCAATTTAGTATGTGAATTAATCCATTGTCATGTTAAAAATCGTTTTTTTTCATGTGTTTTGCCTACTAAAATTTTTTTTTAAATGTTGGTGGTTTTCAGCTTTTAAAATCAGAGTCATGCAACAGCAGTGTTCAGAGATTGCTGAAATTTTGTAAATATTCGTGTCAATTTATGTTGAAACATTAGGGTTTTAAATGTTTTTTAGTTTTTGAAAAAATAATTACCTGCTTCATTATATAGCTATTTTGTATTTATTTTTATAGACATTATAAAGCCATTACCCTTTTGTAATTTAAAAGAATATTCATTTTCTTTCAAGTTTTTGCTTTAAAGTTATTTGTTCAGCAGAGATATTCAGCATTGTGTCCTGATATCTCACTCATTTTTTCTTAATTAAAAATTGGAATTCAAGAATATAAATAATAATTCTTACTCATTTGTTGATTAAATCAACAGACATTTGAATGTCTAATATTTGCCAATAACCATAGTAAGAAACAGTAACTAAAACATCATTTCTCATGTCAGAGAAGCTCTTGAATGCAAACTGAACATGTAAATGCAGAAAAATGTTAACCATGTTAGGGAATAATTTGATACATTAGTTATTCTAATTAATAGAGGATTATTGTAAATGCTTTAAGATTGCCTATTTTCAGGTATTCTGTAAGATTCATCCAAATGTTATTCTTTATAATTTAGATTAGTAGGGACTTCTAATAATAGATCAATAAAAGATTATTTAGCTTTATATTTGTCTTTGTTTATACAGTTAGATGAAAGAGAAAGTTTAGTTACTCTTGGGTTAGGATATATATCTTTATTGAAGTTGGGAGTTTGTTCCATACTTTAGCCTCTTCAATCTCTTCCTTAGTTTAAATCACAGATGAATTAAGCATTGGCTCTCAGACTTTGTTCCTTTTAGCTTGGATCTTTATTAAATTTGTCTCACTCCAACTCCAACCCATATGAACTATTATAATCTCTGATAAGGTTAATGTAGGGTTTTTGTGGTTTTGGTTTTTGGATTTGTTTTTTGTCTGTTCTAAAAGTATGGTAGAGTTTAGCTGATGAACACTGAAGTCATTCTGGAAAGACATACTTACATGTCTTTCAGTAGACTAGATTTTATACTTATCAGTAGGTTGAACCATGTGAAATTGCCATTTTTATGGGGGGGAAGTAGGTCAAAAATGGTCAAATATGGGCAGTTTCATGTGGATCAACATAAATATACTGTTATTAATAAGTTCCATTTCCATCAATTAGATGATATCTAGTGCTTATTTCTCTAAATTGGCATTTCCTTCTAAAATCATTTTAGTCTCTTATCTGGGTTGATTTCCATCTACAGCTAATTTCCAGCCTTTATGTCTATTACTTTACCTCTCTTTGATAGTAAATTGCCTCTAAAAATACAACACCTTTCATCTTCTCTTGGCTCTTCACATTTGTGGGTATTCTGCTTTTGATTGACACAAAATAAGGAAAAGCACCAAGTGGTTAATATTTGCTTCTGAAAGTTTTACCTAACTAGTGAAAGGTCATATGTTAGACAATTTATTTCCTCAAGAAATTTTTAATTTTAAGGGTAAGATAAAACAAATATACCCAGCTGTTTTATAGACAGAATCTAGTAAGTGCCACTTATTTATTCAACAAGTGGTCACTGAGTGTCTCTGTGTATGTATTATGTCTACTTAACTTACATATGGTGTTGTCATTTAGAGAAAGATTATATTCTAGAGAGGGATAAGCTATATAAAGGGTAAAGGAGATGGCATTTAGTAGAAGGCAGTCATTTAGCAGAAGGGGCAGGATATAGATGTGAAACCCAACATTGGCTGTTATGACTCTTGACAATTGTAAATTATTTAATTTCTTTTAGCTCAATTTTTTATCTTTGCAAGGATGAAATTGGTACTTGTGGTTGTTATTCTTTGTTCAGTGTTGGAAGCTTAATAGAAAGGACTTCAGGCTGCCCTTCATCAAAAGTAGAAATGCTTATTATCTCTTCTATATATAATATATTGGGGTTGTACAAAATATTTTGCTTTAAGAAAAGCAAACTTTTTAATATAAATCATATGTAATGTTTAATTTGTAAGCATGCTGAGCACAATATTTGTAAGCATGATAAATACGTTATTAGTGGCAGATATTTTTCAAAGATTTTTATAAGAAAGGTAGATAATTATGAAATACTTTTATATAGAAGGTTTAGGGGTAAGCTATTTTTCAATACAGGAAAAACATTTTATTCAAAGTTCCATTTATTTTTAAAGTTCTGTTGGGAAAAGCAAACTTCTAAATTTAGACTTCTAAACCTCTACTTCTAAAGTTGTTCAAAAACCCATGAAACTAGTTTAAAGTCCCCTTTTAGCTCCAAGGTTATGTTATGTTACCTGAAGCAAGCACTGAAAGATGGGTAAAATTTAGAAGGTTGAAATGAGAGAGAGAATGCATTCCACTTGGAAATTATGAAGCAAAGATTAGAGGGGAAATGTTACAGTGTTTGAGGCCAATATAGAACACTGGATGGAAGATTTGAGAAATGAGTCTAGCAGATGTTCTCAGTTTGGTAGGCAGAAGGGAGTCCTTGAAAGATTTTGTGTAGGGAAGTGACCTACAGTAAAACAGCATTTCACAACATTTTCTTTGTTTACTTTTTATGGAAATTTTCAGACATACAGAAGTAGAGAGAGTAGTACCCATCACACATGTATTATAAATCATGACATGATTATTAAAACAATCTTGTTTCATATATACCTCCCTAAAGTAGATTATGTTAGAGCAAATATCAGACATGTTATTTCATCTGGAAATACTTTGATATGTATCTGTAAAATATGAGGACTCTTTAGTACACACACGCACACACACACACACACACACACACACACACACACACACCTGTGTGTGTATAACCACAATTCAATTAGTATACCATAAGAATTAATAGTAATTCTCTCATCTCATAAATGTTGTATATATTGTTGGAATCAAGATCAAAATTACATCCATGTATTGAAATTCAAATTTTTGTTAAGTATCTCAATCTATAGATGCCCTCTCATTTTTTTCTTTTAATTTAGTTCTTGAAAAAACTGGGTTCTTTGTTTGCAAAGTTTCCCACAGTCTCATTTTGTTGCTGTTATTGGTTATTGCTGTTATTTCTTTTGCTCTCTCGTGATTTGATGACTATCTTTAGTGTTACATTTGAATTCCTTTTTCTTTTCTTGCATGTGTATCTATTACAGATTTTTGGTTTGTGATTATCATGCAGTTTTTATATAGCAATCTATATATATACATGATGGGTTTAAGTTGCTGGTCTCTTCTTTTTAACATCTTTATTGGAGTATAATTGCTTTACAATGGTGTGTTAGTTTCTGCTTTATAACAAAGTTAAGTTGCTGGTCTCTTAATTTCAAATGCATATTAATAACTTTGCATTTGTTCTCACCTCCCATCATGATTACTGCCTTTTATATCATATTTTACATCTAATTGTTTTGTGTATCCATTAACTGCTTATTGTGGATATAGATGATTTTACTACTACTTTTAACCTGTCTGCTAGCTTTGTGTGTGGATCATTTCTTACGTTTACTGTATGTTTGCCTTAACTGATGAGCGTTTTCATTTCTTAATGTTCCTGTTTCCAGTTGTGACCTTTTCTTAAAGAAGTTCCTTTAACAATTTTTGTGAAGCTGGTTTGGTGGTACTGAATTCTTTTACCTTTTTCTTATCTGTAAAACTTTTTTTTTTTTCTTTTTTGCGGTATGCGGGCCTCTCACTGTTGTAGCCTCTCCCTTTGCGGAGCACAGGCTCCGGACGCGCAGGCTCAGCGGCCATGGCTCACGGGCCTAGCCACTCCACGGCATGTGGGATCTTCCCGGACCGGGACACAAACCTGTGTCCCCTGCATTGGCAGGCAGACTCTCAACCACTGTGCCACCAGGGAAGCCCTGTAAAACTTTTGATCTGCCCATCATATCTGAGTGAGAGCCTTGCCAGGTAGAGTATTTTTGGTTGTAGGTTCTTTCCTTTTATCACTTTAAATATATTGTGCCACTCCCTTCTAGCTTTCAGAGTTTCCGCTAAAAAGTCAACTGATAGCCTTATCGGAGTTCCCTTATATGTTATTTGTTGGTTTCCCTTGCTGCTTTTAATATTCTCTCTTTATCTTTAATTTTTGCTATTTTAATTACAGTGTGTCTTGGTGTCTTCCTCTTTGGGTTAATCCTGTGTGGGATTCTCTGTGCTTTATGGACTTGGATGTCTGTTTCCTTTCCCAGATTAGGGAAGTTTTTAGCTATTATGTCTTTAAGTATATTCTCAGCTTCATTCACTCTCTTCTTCTTTTGGGACCCCCTATAATGCAAATATTAGTATGCTTGATGATGTCCCAGAGGTCTCTTAAGCTGTCCTTATTTTCAGCCTTTTTTCTTTTTTCTATTCAGTATCAGTGATTTTTAACTACTCTGTCTTCTGGCTCACTGATCCATTCCTCTGTATCATTTAGTCTTCTGATGTATTTTTCATTTCAGTTATTGTATTTTTCTTCTCTTTTTGGTGGTTCTTTATATTTTCTAACTCTTTTTTAAAAACTTCGAACTTCTCGCTCTATGCGTCCATTCTTCTCCCAAGTTGTTTGATCATCTTTATGATCCCTACCCTCAACTCTTTTTCGGGTAGGTTACCTAACTCCACTTCACTTAGTTCTTCTTCTGGGGTTTTACCTTGTTCCTTCATCTGGGACATGGTCCTCTGTCACCTCAGTTTGCCTAAGTTGCTATTTGTATTTTTATGTATCTGGTAGATTAGTTATGTTTTCTGACTTTGGAGAAGTTCCCTTTGTATGAGGCATCCTATGCATCCCAGCAACACACTCCCCTCTCATCATCCGAACTATATCTCTAGGGGTTCCCTTTATGAGGGCTACAGGGTCCTTCCGTTGTGAAGAGCCTGACTATGTGGGCAGTCTTTTACGCTTTGTTGGTCCCCAGTCCAGTTGGTTGCCAGGTCTTGCCTTGTGCACAGGCTGCCGGCTGCTGGTTGGTAGGGCTGGGTCACAAGGAGGTGGCTGACTGCAGAGCCACAGGGAACCTCAGGACTAGTGCTGCCTTACTGGTGGGCAGAGGCAGGGTCCAGAAGGCTCTGAGGCTGTTGCCTGCCCACTAGTGGATGAAACCAGGTCCTCGGGTTAGAGCCAGACTACTGGCAGGCAGAGCCAGGACCTGGAGTCTGCTTGCAGGGCCTAGGGGTCCCAGTGCTGGTGTCAGATGGCTGTTGGGGGAGACTGGTTCCTGACATAGTTTGGTAAGGGGTCTGGGGTGTCCTGAAGCTTGTGCTGGCCTACTAATGGGTAAGGCTGTTGCCCAGCTGGTCCCATGACAGGATCTGGCCTGCTGATGGCAGGCTGGGTCCACAGGCTGTAGGATTGTGGTTTTCTTGCATCTGATGTTTACCCCGTGGTAGGTGAGACTAATCCAGAGGCTAGAGCTGACTTCCTGGGGGCATGGCCAGGGCCCAGGGGATTCTGGGGCTGGTGCTTGCCCACTGGTAGATGGAGCTGGTTCCTGGGCCCTCTGCTGTGCAGGGCTGTGACCAGAGGCAACTGTTGACTCAGTGGGTCTTAAGGCAGCCTATATGGTGATGGGTAGGGTGTGTCCCTGCCCACTTAGCTGCTTGGCCTAGAGCATTCCAGCACTGGCACCTACCAGCTGTTGGGCCAGGGCAGGGCTGGGTCCTGGGGCTGATAAGCTAGAGGGATGATTCCACAGTGGCACCCACCAGCACCAATGTCACTTGGTAGAAGGAGCTCCCAAGCATGGCTGCTGCTAGCATCTGTGTCACCAGGGTGAGCCATACTTGCCTCCTGCATCTTCAGGAGACTCTCCAAGAGCAGCAGGTAGGTCTTACCCAGGCTCCTATCAAATTACTGCTTTTGTCCTGGGTCCTGGAGTGTGTGAGATTTTGTGTGTGCTCCTTAAGTGAGATCTCTATTTCCCTCAGTCCTCTGGGACTCCTGAAATTAAGTCCCACTGCCTTTCAAAGCCAAGTACTTTGGGGACTCATCTTCCTGGTGCAGGACTCCTGGGTTGGGGTGTTTGACATGGGGCTTGGACCTCTCACACATGTGGGAGAACCTCTGCCACAGTGGTTGCCCACCCAGGCATGTGACCTGACTATATCGTGAATCTGCCCCTCGTACCCATCTTGTTGTGGTTTCTTCTTTACATCTTAATTTGTAGAACATCTTTTCTGGTAGGTTCCAGTCTTTTTCACTGATGGTTGTTGTGTAAATAGTTGTGATTTGGGTGTACTTGTGAAAGGAGTTGAGCCCAGGCCCAGAGACAGCTGAAGCCTGGACAGTCAACTGTGTCCTTAGGCAGCTGTTATTTGCCCCCATGTCCAGTAATGCCAGTTTCTTATCTGTGCCATGTATGAAAAAGGTTAGAAAGCAGTATTCCAAACTTTTTAATAAAAAATGTGGTGGTGTTGATCATGTGTTAAGTCATTGCCTATTGAGGTAGAATAGCCATTTAATTATATCTGTTATAGGAACTTACAATTTTTTAGTTGGGAGGTATTTTTAGATAATATTTCATTTTGCACATGAGGTGGTGACATGACTGAGCATTATTTTAAGGAAGGCTTAGATGAAACTTGTGAAAAATAATTTAAGGATAATATGTACGTGAAATAGGTACAGATACTTTAAAAATATTGTTGGTTGCGGAGTGGATATGAGTGTTGTCAAGCTTCATAATAACAGTTAATGAAGGATCACTGTGACTTTCAAATGCAAGTTTATTTTCTTTGAGAATGAGCTGAAATTGATGGTTCCAAGATAAAGATAACTTTTCT
The DNA here is from genome assembly GCF_949774975.1 of Lagenorhynchus albirostris. Taxonomy (NCBI): domain Eukaryota; kingdom Metazoa; phylum Chordata; class Mammalia; order Artiodactyla; family Delphinidae; genus Lagenorhynchus; species Lagenorhynchus albirostris. The sequence continues at coordinate 129,347,537 of NC_083098.1, forward strand.
TTGATGTGAGAAAGGAGAAAGAATATTGTTAAGTAAACAGGAAGCATGCGAATTTCCTCTTTAGAAATCTTTTGATCCTGGTACCATACTATAAATTAAGTTGAGTTAAAATACAACTTTCTACTCTGTCACTTCTTGTGTTATAATAGATGGCAAAAGTATTTTTGTTTAGTGTAATAGTTTTAGTAGTATCAAAGGAGCATCCTGACTACCAAAACATTATTTGTTCCTGGAAATAACATACATGTTTCTGTTGTTAAAAAGTCTGCTGAGCCTGAATTCCCTTTCTTTGTGATATTTTAAATCTGGATTATTCTTTTAGAAGCTATAGTTTTTATTGTTACATGATGGTAGAGGTTAAAAAGGTATACTACTCCTGGAAGATTGGTATTACCATTTAAAATCTTTAAATGAATTATTTTGAGAGTTGTAGTTTAAATTGTTCTACATATATTAATATGTTATGTTTGTTAAGAGTTTTGATCTTGATCGTCCAAGTAGCATATTTTATTTTTAATAGCTCCCAGTAGTTGAGGGTGTGCCAAGACCAGTTAGTGTCCCAAACGGGAAGAATTCAGCATCTAGAATCTAGGTTGATTGGAAGCCAGACCCTCAGGCAGCAGCTGTTAAAGTATGCAAATATATATAGTCCTATGGGACCACAAGGATAAGCCCCACTGGTCCCCCTGAGCCAGACAATCTGGAGGTATCCCCTGGGTAGCATTCACAAAAATCAGGGCTTTAGACAAGTGTATAAGCTTCTTTCTGGGAGGTACCGTTGAACGGTGGCAAGGCAGAGGGAGAGTGCAAAGATTTTTCCTGGCCTGTGTTCCCTGAGAGCACCTTCGTATCCTCTAGATGTGTGCCAGACTTGAAGCCTGCCCCTAAGGCCAAAGGTCCACGATTAGCAAGGCCCTCTTTCACAGAAAGTCTGGGTGTGTATTTCAGTCTGCTGTCTGTGTAGTGCCCTGAGGGGGAAGGCTGCCAAGAACTGCCTCTCCAGTGTTACAGTCCTGTGGTACCCAAGAATGCAAGCCCCCCTGGCCACCAGAACCAGGCAGTCCAGGGCAGCAGTTACAAAACCAGAACGTCAGAGAAGGCTATAAGCTCCTTTCTATAAGATACCAGTGAGCTGAAGTGAGGTAGAGGGAGAGCACGAAGATTGCATCCACTGGCGTTCTCTGAGAGCACCTCTGTAGGTCCCTATAAGTGTGTCAAACCAGAAGCCTGACCCTCAGACTAAAGCTCATGGACAAGGAAATAGACCTCTTTCTCAGAAAGACTGGGGGTGTGTTTCAGTCGGCTACATGTGCAGTGCCCTGGGAGTGATAGACTTCCAAGAACTCTCTCTGATTGTTACAGTCTTGTAAGACACAGAAATACAGGCCCCTGGTCTCTAGAGACAGGTGATCAAGGGGTATCCCCTGGGTGGCAGCCACAAAAACTGGGTCACCAGATATAAAAAAAACAGGGTGAACAAAGTGAGAAAGTGGCATGGACTAATATACACTACCCAGTGTAAAATAGATAGCTAGTGGGAAGCAGCTGCATAGCACAGCGAGATCAACTCTGTGTTTTGTGACCACCTAGAGGGGTGGGATAGGGAGGGTGGGAGGGAGACGCAAGAGGGAGGAGATATGGGGATATATGTATATGTATAGCTGATTAACTGTGTTATAAAGCAGAAACTAACACACCATTGTAAAGCAATTATACTCCAATAAAGAGGTTTAAAAAAAAAAAAAAAGCCAGGGCAGCAGGTGTGTGTAGAATCTCCCCTCCAGGAGATGCTGGTGTTCTGAAGCAGGACAGAGGGAGAGTGTGAGTGGGAAGATGGTGCCCTCTGGCTTTAGCAAAGCAGAATGAAAGCAGGAAGATGGTACCCACCAGCCTCTGTTCCTGGAGAGTATACCAACAGGCCCCTGCCCCTCAGACCAGTGCTTTAAAATTAGGAAATGAATCTCCTTTACATAAAGTCTGGGCACTTTTCAAAGGACTGCTTCTACATTGGGCCCTGGGGCAGGTGAGTCTGTATACAAGCCCTCAGTTTGCCACAGCTCTCCAAGTGTCATGGGTGCAAGCCTCATTGGTCTTCAAAGCCAGGTGTTTGGAGGACTGTTTCAGGTGCTGACCTTAAAAGTTGGAGTGTCCAATGTGCGGTATTATGAGCCCTCTGCTGCTTAGTGAGAAGCTCCAGGTTTTGAGTTCCCTCCTGGTTGTGGGTCACCTCACAGTAGATGGGATTTATGGTGAGATTGTGTCTTAGCCTTTCCTATCCACTTTGATGTGATATCCCTCTCATTTGCCCAATGTGAAGGGGCAAACTGGTTTTGCTGGTTTTTAGTTTTGTTTCCAGAGGAAATTATTCCATATATAGCTGTAGGTTAGGTGTGTCCATGGGAGGAGGTGAGTTCAGGAACTTCCTACATTGCCGTCTTGAATTGGAGCCTCTCTTCTCCATCTTTATCCAAATTCTTCCTACTTTAAGGACAGCTCCAATGTAACTTTTCCATTAAATTTGCTCTGAAACTTCCTAGTTTTAAATATCCTATTTCTGAACTCCCATATATCCATCCCTCTCTTAACACATTTATTTTTACTTCTTATCACTGTTACTAAATTGTAAATTTGTTCATTTTTTTCCTATAGCCTCCTGGGCAGTGACTTTAAGTAATTAGTTAATAAATATTTACTTATTGAAAACTTACTAAGTTTTTATATTTTTTTCCCAAGAATGAAAGATGCAGATATGTGTAGACATATCTAGAGACAACTAAATTTACTACTTCAGAAACTGGAGGCATCTCTGAGTCCCTTAGATGTATGTTGTTGTAGATGAATTATCTTATTTGATCATTTACTGCTAGAATTTTAATGACTGCACTTCCTGTATAACTGCACTTACTAAGATGACTTCTACTTTTAAAAGCCAAGGACTTTCTGAATTAAGAAGGTATACAGCACCAAGTTTAACGTGTTGTTCTTTTTTTTACTAAAAACACTTAAAAGGAATTATTTTCTCTCAGAATTTTAAAAAACTTTTTCGAAATAATTAATATGCTCATAAGAAGTTGCAGAAACAGTACAGAGAGGGTCCTTTGTACCCATCACCCACCATCCTTCAGTGGTACATTTACATAATTATAGAACATTATGAAAACCAGGCACATAGGCACAATATAATTAACTAGACCACAGAACTTCCTCAGATTTCTCCCGTTTTTATATGTACTCCTTTTTGATGTGTACAGTTTTATGAAATATTTTCACATGTATACATTAATATAACTACCACCACAAAGGAATTCCCTCAGGCTTTATAGTCAAACCTTCTCCTCCAACATCTGGCAATCTGTTCTCTCTCTGTATATAATTTTGTCATTTTGAAATGTTATATTAATGAAATCATATAGTATAATATTTGGAAAATGGCTTTTTTCACTCATTAGAGTGACCTTGAGATCAGTCCAAGTTGTTGTGGGTATCAATAGTTCTTTTTTTATTGCTGAATAATATTTCACTTTATATATTACCATAGTTTGTTTATCCCTTCACCCATTAAGGTGAATCCATTTGGGTTGTTTCCAATTTTGGCTATTACAAATTCAGAGAACGTTAATGCATTTTTTATTGCGGTAAAATATATAACAAAATTTGCTGTTTTAACCAACTTTAAGTGTACAATTCAGTGGTATTAAGTACATTCACAGTGTTTTGCCGCCATCACCATTATCTATTTCCAGAACTTTTGTATCATTCTAAACAGAAACTCTATACCCATTAAACAGTAACTCCCCATTCCCTCCTTACCCCAACTCCCAGGTAAGCACGCATCTATTTTCTGTCTGTATGATTTTGCCTATTCTAGGTGCCTCATATAAGTGGAATCATAAATATTTGTACTGTTTTGTCCAGCATAGTGTTTTCAAGTTCATTCAGAGTTACCTTTTTAGGCTGAATATTATTCCATTGTATGGGTATACTGCATTTTGTTGTTGTTGTTGTTTATCCTCTCATCTGTTGATAGATATTTGGCTTATTTCTACCTTTGAGCTATTGTATTTCATGCTGCTCTGAACATGAGAGTACAAGTACGTTTGAGTCCCTGCTTTCAATTCTTCTGGACAAATACCCAGAAGTGGAATTGTTAGATCATATGGTAATTCTGTGTTTAATTTTTTGAGGAACTACCATACTTTCCAGTATGGCTGTCTCAGTCTGCATTCCTGCAAGCAGTGCACAGAGGTATCAGTTTCTCCTCATGCTCTCCTCATGCTCATGATACCTCTCCTCAGAGGTATCAGTTTGAGTCCCTGCTTTCAATTCTTCTGGACAAATACCTAGAAGTGGAATTGTTAGATCATATGGTAATTCTGTGTTTAATTTTTTGAGGAACTACCATACTTTCCAATATGGCTGTCTCAGTCTGCATTCCCGCAAGCAGTGCACAGAGGTATCTGTTTCTCCTCATGCTATCAACACTTATTTTACCTTTATTCAGACATAATGCTCAAGGGTTTTTTTTTTTTAATCTATCTAGTTAACCTGGAAGCATTTATTGGGAAGACTGTTCTTTCCCCACTGAATTAAGTTGTACATTTGATGTAACCTTATATATGTCAGACTTTTTCTTTTCCTCTGCTCTGTCCTTATGTCAACCATGCTTATTTATTATGAGCTTTTTACTAAGTCTTGATAGTTGGCAATAGGAGCCCTGCAGCTTTGTTTTTCTTCAGGAATGTCTTGGCTAGTTTACATTCTTTGTATTTCCGTATAAATTTAAGCTTCACTTTTTTGGTTTCATACCACCCCTCCACCACAAACATATATACGTTTAAAATCTTCCGGAATTTTGAATAGATTGAGTTAACTCTGTAGATCAAATTAGGGAGAATTAACATCTTATACTGAGTCTTAAATTCACAAACATGGTAGATCCTTTCGTTTATCTAGATCTTAATTTCTCTCAGTAATGTTTCTTTTCAAGATAGAGGTATATATATTTCATGACATTTATTCCCAGTTATTTGATGTATTTTGGTGCTATTGCAAATGGTATTGTTTTAAAATATTCTGTTTGATTCTGACATATAAAAACACATTTGACATTTTTGTATATTAATCTTTTTATTAATCTTACTATGTTCACCCATTAATTCTAATAGTTTGTAGTTGCAGATCCTTTTCGACATTCTATTTGTACAATCACATCTGTGAAAAGTAATTTTACTTCTTCCTTTCTAATCTTTTACTTCTTTTCCTTGTCTTATTACATTTGTTAGGACCTCCACTATACCATTGACTAGAAATGGTAATGAACACCCTTGTCTTAGTCCCGAACTTAGGAGAAAGGTGTCCCACATTTCATCATTAACATATTGGCTGTGGTTTTGTGACAAAGATACTCAGATTAAGGAAATTCCTTTCTATTCTTAGTTTTCTGAGCACCGTTAATTTTTAAGTTTCTTAACTGATTTTTATATACCAATTGAGTTGATTCATGTAGTCTATATCGATTTGGTTTTTTCTCTGTATATGATGAATTAATTACATTTTTTAAAAAACATCAAGCCCATTTTACATTCCTGGACTAAATCCAATTTGGTCACATATATTACCTTTCATATGTAACATTGGTTTTTATTTGCTAAAGTTTTGTTTTTTGCATTTATGTTTATCAGAGTTATTGGCCTATATTTCCTCTTTCTTATAATGTTAGTTTGGTGTCAACGTTATGCTGGCCTAATAAGAGTGATTTTTGAAGTGTCCCTTCTTTTTCTACTCTTTCAGATTGCTTATGTAAGATTGCTAGTATTTCTTATTTTAATATTTGGAAGACTATAACAGAAAGGCGATTTAGGCCTTTCTTTAGGAGTTTCCTTTATGGGAATGTTTTAAATTATAGATTAATGTTCCATTATTTTGGACCATTTTTATGGGGATTTTTTTTTTAACATCCTTGTTGAAGTATAATTGCTTTACAATTGTGTGTTAGTTTCTGCTTTATAACAAAGTGAATCAGTTATACATATACATATATCCCCATATCTCCTCCTTCTTGTGTCTCACTCCCACCCTCCCTATCCCACCCCTCTATGTGGTTACAAAGCATCGAGCTGATCTCCCTGTGCTATGTGGCTGCTTCCTACTAGCTAGCTGTTTTACATAGATAGCGTATATATTAGTCCATGCCATTGATAGCGTATATATTAGTTCATGCCACTCTCTCACTTCATCCCAGCTTGCCCTTCCCCGCCCCCGTGTCCTCAAGTCCGTTCTCTATATCTGCATCATTCCTGTCCTGCCCCTAGGTTCCTCATAACCTTTTTTTTTTTTTTTAGATTCCATATATATATGTTAGCACATACAGTATTTGTTTTTCTCTTTCTGACTTACTTCACTCTGTATGAAACAGTCTGGGTCCATCCACCTCACTACAGATAACTCAATTTCATTTCCTTTTATGGCTGAGTAATATTCCATTGTATATATGTGCCACATATTCTTTATCCATTCATCTGTCGATGGACACTTAGGTTGTTTCCATGTCCTGGTTATTGTAAATAGAGCTGCAATGAACATTGTGATACATGATTCTTTTTGAATTACGGTTTTCTCAGGGTATATGCCCAGTAGTGGGATTGCTTGGTCATATGGTAGTTCTGTTTTTAGTTTTTTAAGGAACTTCCATGTTGTTCTCCATAGTGGCTGTATCAATTTACATTCCCACCAACAGTGAAAGAGGGTTCCCTTTTCTCCACACCCTCTCCAGCATTTATTACTTGTCGATTTTTTATGATGACCATTCTGACTGGTGTGAGGTGATACATCATTGTAGTTTTGATTTGCATTTCTCTAATGATTAGTGATGTTGAGCATCCGTTCATGTGTTTGTTGGCAATCTGTATATCTTCTTTGGAGAAATGTCTGTTTAGGTCTTCTGCCCATTTTTGGATTGGGTTGTTTGTTTTTTTGATATTGAGCTGCAAAATCTGCTTGTAAATTTTGGAGATCAGACCTTTGTCAGTTGATTCATTTGCAAATATTTTCTCCCATTCTGAGGGTTGTCTTTTGGTCTTATTTATGGTTTCCTTTGCTGTGCAAAAGCTTTTAAGTTTCATTAGGACCCATTTGTTTATTTTTGTTTTTATTTCCATTTCTCTAGGAGGTGGGTCAAAAAGGATCTTGCTGTGATTTATGTCCTAGAGTGTTCTGCCTGTGTTTTCCTCTAAGAGTTTTATGGTGTCTGGCCTTACATTTAAGTCTGTAATCCATTTTGAGTTTATTTTTGTGTGTGCTGTTAGGGAGTGTTCTTATTTCATTCTTTTACATGTAGCTGTCCAGTTTTCCCAGCACCACTTATTGAAGAGGCTATCTTTTCTCCACTGTATATTCTTGTTTCCTTTATCAAAAATAAGGTGACCATATGTGCATGGGTTTATCTTTGGGCTTTCTATCCTGTTCCATTGATCTATATTTCTGTTTTTGTGCCAGTACCATACTGTCTTGATTACTGTAGCTTTGTAATATAGTCTGAAGTCTGGGAGCCTGATTCCTCCAGCTCCATTTTTCTTTCTCAAGATTGCTTTGGCTGTTTGGGGTCTTTTGTGTTTCCGTACAAATTGGGAAATTTTTTTGTTCTAGTTCTGTGAAAAATTCCATTGGTAGTTTGATAGGGATTGCATTAAATCTGTAGATTGCTTTGGGTAGTATAGTTATTTTCACAATGTTGATTCTTTCAATCCAAGAACATGGTATATCTCTCCATCTGTTTGTATCATCTTTACTTTCTTTCATCGGTGTCTTATAGTTTTCTGCATACAGGTCTTTTGTCTCCTTAGGTAGCTTTATTCCTAGGTATTTTATTCTTTTTCTTGCAGTGGTAAGTGGGAATGTTTCCTTAATTTCACTTTCAGATTTTTCATCATTAATGTATAGGAATGCAAGAGATTTCTGTGCATTTATTTTGTATACTGCTACTTTACCAGACTCATTGATTAGCTCTAGTAGTTTTCTGGTAGCGTTTTTAGGATTCTCTAGGTATAGTATCATGTCATCTGCAAACAGTGACAGTTTTACTTCTTCTTTTCCGATTTGGATTCTTTTATTTCTTTTTCTTCTCTGATTGCTGTGGCTAAAACTTCCAAAACTATGTTGAATAATAGTAGTGAGAGTGGGCAACCTTGCCTTGTTCCTGATCTTAGAGGACATGGTTTCAGTGTTTCACCATTCAGAATGATTTTGGCTGTGGGTTTGTCACATACAGCCTTTATTATGTAGAGGTAAATTCCCTCTATGCCTACCCTCTGAAGGGTTTTTATCATAAATCGATGTTTAATTTTGTTGAAAGCTTTTTCTGCATCTATTGAGATGATCATATGTTTTTTATCCTTCAGTTTGTTAATATGGTGTATCACATTGATTGATTTGCATATACTGAAGAATCCTTGTATTCCCGGGATAAACCCCACTTGATCATGGTATATGATCCTTTTAATGGGCTGTTGGATTCTGTTTGCTAGTATTTTGTTGAGGATTTTTGCATCAGTGTTCATCAGTGATAGTGGCCTGTAGTTTTCTTTCTTTGTGACATCTTTGTCTGGTTTTGGTATCAGGGTGATGGTGTACTCGTAGAATGAGTTTGGGAGTGTTCCTCCCTCTGCTATATTTTGGAAGAGTTTGAGAAGGATAGGTGTTAGCTCTTCTCTAAATGTTAGGTAGAATTTGCCTGTGAAGCCATCTGGTCCTGGGCTTTTGTTTGTTGGAAGATTTTTAATCACAGTCCAGTTTCAGTGCTTGTGATTGGTCTGTTTATCTATTCTGTTCCTCCTGGTTCAATCTTGGAAGGTTGTGCTTTTCTAAGAATTTGTGCATTTCTTCCAGGTTGTCCATTTTATTGGCATAGAGTTGCTTGTGGTAATCTCTCGTGATACTTTGTATTTCCGCAGTGTCAGTTGTTACTTCTCCTTTTTCATCTCTAATTCTATTGATTTGAGTCTTCTCCCTTTTTTCCTTGATGAGTCTGGCTAATGGTTTATTAATTTTGTTTATCTTCTCAAAGAACCAGCTTTTAGTTTTATTGATCTTTGCTATTGTTTCCTTCATTTCTTTTTCATTTATTTCTGATCTGATCTTTATGATTTCTTTCCTTCTGCTAACATCGGGGTTCTTTTGTTCTTGTTTCACTAATTGCTTTAGGTGTAAGTTTAGGTTGTTTATTTGAGATGTTTCCTGTTTCTTGAGGTAGGATTGTATTGCTCTAAACTTCCCTCTTAGAAGTGCTTTTGCTGCATCACATAGGTTTTGGATCATCATGTTTTCATTTTCATTTGTTTCCAGGTATTTTCTGATTTCCTCTTTGATTTCTTCAGGGATTTCTTGGTTCTTAAGTAGCATATTGTTTAGCCTCCATGTGTTTGTATTTTTTACAGATCTTTTCCTGTAATTGATATCTAGTCTCATAGCGTTGTGGTCAGAAAATATACTTGATATGATTTCAATTTTCTTAAATTTACCAAGGCTTGATTTGTGACCCAAGATATGATCTGTCTTGGAGAATGTTCCATGAGCACTTGAGAAGAAAGTGTATTCTCTTGTTTTTGGATGGAATATCCTATAAATATCAATTAAGTCCATGTTGTTTAGTGTGTCATTTAAAGCTTGTGTTTCCTTAATAATATTTTCATTTTGGATGATCTGTCCATTGGTGAAAGTGGGATTTTAAAGTCCCCAACTATGATTGTGTTACTGTCAATTTCCCCTTTTATGACTGTTAGTATTTGCCTTATGTATTGAGGTGCTCCTATGTTGGGTGCATAAATATTTACAATTGTTATATCTTCTTCTTAGATTGATCTCTTGATCATTATGTAGTGTCCTTCTTTGTCTCTTGTAATAGTCTTTGTTTTAAAGTCAATTTGTCTGATATGAGAATTGCTACTCCAGTTTTATTTTCATTTCCATTTGCATGGAATATCTTTTTCCATCCCCTCACTTTCAGTCTCTATGTGTCCCTAGTTCTGAAGTGGGTCTCTTGTAGACAGCATATATATGGGTCTTGTTTTTGTATCCATTCAGCCACTCTGTGTCTTTTGGTTGGAGCATTTAATCCATTCACGTTTAAGGTAATTATCAATATGTATGTTCCTATTCCCATTTTCTTAATTTTTTTGGGTTTGTTATTGTAGGTCTTTTCCTTCTCTTGTGTTTCTTGCCTAGAGAAGTTCCTTTAGCATTTGTTGTAAAACTGGTTTGGTGGTGCTGAATTCTCTTAGCTTTTGCTTGTCTGTAAAGGTTTTAATTTCTCTGTCGAATCTGAATGAGATCCTTGCTGGGTAGAGTAATCTTGGTTGTAGGTTCTTCCCTTTCATCACTTTAATTAATGTCCTGCCACTCCCTTCTGGTTTGCAGAGTTTCTGCTGAAAGGTCAGCTGTTAACCTTGTGGGGATTCCCTTGTACGTTATTTGTTGTTTTTCCCTTGCTGCTTTTAATATGTTTTCTTTGTATTTAATTTTTGATAGTTTGATATAATATGTGTCTTGGCATGTTTCTCCTTGGATTTGTCCTGTATGGGATTGTCTGTGCTTCCTGGACTTGATTAACTATTTCCTTTCCCATATTAGGGAAGTTTTCAACTATAATCTCTTCAAATATTTTCTCAGTCCCCTTCTTTTTCTGTTCTCTTCTGGGAGCCCTCTAATTCCAATGTTGGTGAGTTTAATGTTGTCCCAGAGGTCTCTGAGACTGTCCTCAATTCTTTTCATTCTTTTTCTTTATTCTGCTCTGCAGTAGTTATGTCCACTATTTTGTCTTCTAGGTCACTTATTCGTTCTTCTGCCTCAGTTATTCTGCTCTTGATTCCTTCTAGAGAATTTTAAATTTCATTTATTGTGTTCTTCATCATTGTTTGTTTGCTCTTTAGTTCTTCTAGGTCCTTGTTAAACGTTTCTTGTATTTTCTCCATTCTATTTCCAAGATTTTGGATCATCTTTACTATCATTACTCTGAATTCTTTTTCAGGTAGTCGGCCTGTTTCCTCTTCATTTGTTAGGTCTGGTGGGTTTTTATCTTGGTCCTTCATCTGCTGTGTCTCTCTGTGTTCTCATTTTGCTTAACTTACTGTGTTTGGGGTCTCCTTTTCACAGGCTGCAGATTCCTTGTTCCCTTTTTTTTGGTGTCTGCTCCCAGTGGCTAAGGTTTGTTCAGTGGGTTGTGTAGGCTTCCTGTTGGAGGGGACTAGTGCCTGTGTTCTGGCGGATGGGGCTGGATCTTGTTTTTCTGGTGGGCAGTATCGCCTCCAGTGGTGTGTTTTGGGGTGTCTGTGAACTTATTATGATTTTAGGCAGCCTCTCTGCTAATGGGTGGTGTTGTGTTCCTGTCTTGCTAGTTGTTTGGCATAGGGTTTCCAGCACTGTAGCTTGCTGGTCGTTGAGTGGAACTGGGTGTTAGCTTTGAGTTGGAGATCTCTGGGAGAGCTTTCACCGTTTAATATTACATGGATCCAGGAGATTTCTGGTGGAGCAATGTCCTGAACTCAGCTCTCCCACCTCAGGGGCACAGGCCTGACACCTGGCTGGAGCACCAAGACCCTGTCAGCCACACGGCTCAGAATAAAAGAGAAAAAAAAAAGAAAGAAATATAAAATAAAGTTACTAAAGTAAATATTAAAAAATAATTATTAAATTTTAATAAAAGGAAAGAAAGAAGGGAGCAGCCAAACCAAAAAGCAAATCCACCAATGATAACAAACGCTAAAAACGATACAAAAAAAAAAAAAACAGAACCCTAGGACAAATGGTAAAAGCAAAGCTATACAGACAAAATCACACAAAGAAGCATACACGTACACACTCACACAAAGAGAAAAAGAAAAAATATATATATATCGTTGCTGCCAAAGTACACCGCCTCAATTTTCGGATGATTCGTTGTCTATTCAGGTATTCCACAGATGCAGGGTACATCAAGTTGATTGTGGAGCTTTAATCTGCTTCTGAGGCTGCTGGGAGAGATTTCCCTTTCTCTTCTTTGTTCGCACAGCTTCCAGGGTTCAGCTTTGGATTTGGACCCTCTGCGTGTAGGTTGCCTGAGGGCGTCTGTTCTTCTCTCAGACAGGACGGGGTTAAAGGAGCAGCTGATTCGCGGGCTCTGGCTCACTCAGGCTAGGGGGAGGGAGGGGTACAGAAGCGGGGTGAGCCTGTGGCGGCAGAGGCCAGTGTGAAGTTGCAACAGCCTGAGTTGCGCTGTGTGTTCTCCAGGTGAAGTTGTCTCTAGATCATGGGACCCTGGCAATGCCGGGCTGCACAGACTCCCGGGAGGGGAGGTGTGGATAGTGACCTGTCCTTGCACACAGGCCTCTTGGTGGCTGCAGCAGCAGCCTTAGGATTTCAGGCCCGTCTTTGGTGTCCATGCTGATAGCCACGGCTCATGCCCGTCTCTGGAGCTTTTTAGGTGATGCTCTGAATCCCCTCTCCTCACACACCCCGAAACAGTGGTCCCTTGCCTCTTAGGCAGGTCCAGACTTCTTCCCGGACTCCCTCCTGGCCAGCTGTGGCGCACTAGCCCCCTTCAGGCTGTGTTCACACGGCCAACCCGTCCTCTCCCTAGGAGCTGACCTCCTAAGCCCGAGCCTTAGCTCTCAGCCCCCACCCATCCCGATGGGTGAGCAGACAAGCCTCTCGGGCTGGTGAGTGCTGGTCGGCACCCATCCTCTGTGCGGGAATCTCTCTGCTTTTCCCTCCGCACCCCTGTGGCTGTGCTGTCCTCCACGGCTACGGAGCTCCCACCCCTCCGCCACCCGCAGTCTCCGCCTGCAAAGGGGCTTCCTAGTGTGTGGAAACTTTTCTTCCTTCACAGCTCCCTCCCACTGGTGCAGGTCCCGTCCCTATACTTTTGTCTCTGTGTTTTCTTTTTTCTTTTGCCCTACCCAGGTAGGTGGGGAGTTTCTTGACTTCTGGGAAGTCTGAAGTCTTCTGCCAGCGTTCAGTAGGTGTTCTGCAGGAGTTGTTCCACATGTAGATGTATTTCTGATGTATTTGTGGGGAGGAAGGTGATATCCACGTCTCCTCTGCCATCTTGAAGCTCTCCCCCATGGGAATGTTTTAAATTATAGATTCAATTTCCATTATTTTAGACCACTATTTCTTTAAAAATTTTTTCTGCCCTCTTTTTCTGGTATTCCTATTTACATATATGTTAAACCACTTGATATTATCCAACAATCACTGAGTTTTACTTTTTTCTTTGTTCTCTAGTTTCGTAGTTTCTCTAGGATAGTATGTTTGAGTTCATTGATCTTCAGTGCCTAATCTCTTGTTAATCCCATCTGGTGAATTTTTAATTTCATATATTTTTCAGTTAATAGAATTTCGGTTCTACGACTTTGGTTCATTTTTATAGTTTTTTTTAACAGTTTTAGTTTTCATTTTTATAGTTTCCATTTCTCCTTTGGATTCCCTATTTGTCCCCTCATTGTGTTTGGCTTGTCTTTTAAGTCTTAAACATGTTTATAATAGCTAATTCCATTGCCTCTGTCATGTTTTTTCTGTTTCTATTGAGCTATTTTTTCTCTTGGTTATAGGTCACCTTTTCCTACTTTTTCACATGCCTGGTCAGTTTTGGTTTTTGCTGGATATTATTGATGCTTCATTGTTGAGTTTCTGCATTTTGTTGGCTTATTTTAGACAGTGTTGAATTTTCTAGAATGGAATTAATTTATTTGTGGATAATCTTGAGTCTTTCAAGTCTTGCTTTTAAGCTTTATTAGGACAAGTTTAGAGTAGCCTTTACACTAGGGCTAGATTAGTCCAACTTCTGAGGCACTTTCTAGGGTTTTTAAGCTTTTCAACAAGGTTTCTGTACTCTGGGTTGTTGGAATTTGAGCTTCTTCTAATCCTATACATAGTTTCAGTGATTGTTTAGGTAACAGTTTTTCAGTGTACATTTCTTTCCTGTTTAGTTGCTCTTTGTCTAGTCTTGTAGACTCTTCACCCCTAAAATAGGCACAGCTTAGTATTCAGCAAAATAATGAATGAATGAATGAGTGAGTGAATTTTCTCTACATATTTCTGTAGCTCCTTCTCTGTACTTCTGTCTTATTTCCAGTATGTTGTGCCACAAATTTCATTTACTTCAGTAACCTTGAAACTCTGATTCTTTAGCTCTGTGAGGTTGCTCTGCTCTGTGTAGGGCTTACCTTTTTTTATGGCCAGTTCCTTAGGTGTCACATTTTCTACTGCTTGTTCTTTAATGCCCCACTTTAATGGTTATTTATAAGAGAAGGGTTAGTCTGGTACCAGTTATACTGTCAAGGCTGGAAGCAGAAGTCTTCTATATATTTTGAAGCTATGGAATTATTAGATGAATCAAATTTAGAACTGTTATATCTTCTTGTGGAATGAACTCTTTTATCATTATGAAATTCCCTTTATCTCTGATTATAACTCTTGCTTTAATGTCCCCTTTTTAAAATTAATAAAGCTACCTCTGTATTTTGGGGGATTTTTTGTTTGTTTTTGATTACTGTTTGCATTGTAATTTCTTTTCATCCTTATACATTTAACCTTTTTTGTCTTTTTAAAGTATTTTTTTATAAACACCAGTGTATAGTTGGTATTTTTTTAAACAAGTAGTCGATATATGTTTATTAAAATGATTACTTTTATATATTTTTTTAAATTTAAATATTAGAATCAACTTTGTTTTTTACATTCCTTTTTTATATTCTTTTCCATTATGGTTTATCACAAGATATTGAATATACTTCCCTGTGCTGTACAGTAGGACCTTATTGTTTATCCATTCTATATTTAATAGTTTGCATCTGCTAACCCCAAACTCCCAATCCATTAATTGGGATTAACGTTTATTGTATCTTACAATCTTTTTTTAATTGGAGTTTTTCTTAATTTATATTTAATGAGATTATTGATAGAATTTGGTTTAAGTCTTTATTCTTGCTATTTGTTTTCTGTTTGTCTCATTCTTTGTTCCTATAGCTTCTCTTTATTCTTTTTATCTTATCGTTTTAGGTGTATTTTTAATATTATATTTTCTCCTGTATTACGTTTTAGTTATACTATTCTTTTAGAGGTTGCTGTATATTATAATACACAAATTTGACTTACTACAGTCTACTTAAACTTTATTCTTTTAACACTTCCCAAACAATGCAAGTTTTTAATGTAACATTTTAATGCCACTTACTATCTTTTGCCCTAAGTTCTTTTGCTGTCAAATATTTTACTTATTCATATGTTAAAATGCCACAAGACATGATGTCATCTTAATTAGCTACTATTTACCCAGTGTGGTACTTTTCATTTCTTTTTTTGCAGTTGTGTGCTTCCATCTGGGATTTTTCTCTTGAACCTGAAGTTATTCCTTTATAAGTACTTATAGTTCAGGTCTGCTTTTGACTAGTTTTCTCAGAATTTTGTCTGTCTGTTTCACCTAAATTTCTAACATTCTGAAAAGAATTCTAGATGATAATGTGTTTTGTTTTATCACCCGTATGTCATCCCATTGTTTTCCAGCTTCCGTAAGTGTTGTTGAAAAATTAGCCAATAATTTTATTATTGTTCTGCTGAAGGCAATACCTTTTTTCCCACTGGCTGCTTTTTGTCTTTGGTTTTCAACAATTTGACTGTGATTTCCCTAGGTGTGGATTGGAGGGTTTTGTATGGGTGTTTTTTGTTGTTTTGTATTTATCCTGCTTGGGTTTTACTGAGCTTCGTTAATCTGTAGATAAATGTCTTTTAATTGTTTGTGAAAATTATTAGCCTTTATATCTTCAAATATAGCTTATTCCTCTTTTTTCCCTTTCCTTTTATGATTCCATTTACCTGTATGTTAGATCTTTTTGCTGTGTTCCACTTGTTTCTTACGTTCTTTTTGTTTCTACTTCCTTTTTTCCTCTGGTCTTCAGTTTGGTTAGTTTTTATTGGCCTGTCTTTGGATCACTATTCCAGTCTTCTGCTATGTTCAGTAATGCTTTTAAGCACATCTAGTGATTTCTTAATTTCAGATACTGTATTTCTCAGTTCTAGAATGTTCATTAGATTTTTAAAAAATATATTTCAGCTTTCTACCAAAATTCATTGTAGTTTCATCTGTATTTTAGAACTAATGCCCTATTTTCTTCAACATATTAACCAGTTATTTTGAAGTCTGTGACTTATAACTATATCTGAATTCTTCGTTGAAGATTTTTATTGGTTTTGGCCTCATAATTTTGAATGTATGTGTGTGTTAGCATGCCTCATAAGTTTTTGATGTTACATGTGGATGAAATATTATAGAGGCTCTGGATGTGGATTTGATGATGTTATCTTTAAAGCAGATTATGTTGTCTTGAGAAGGCAAGTAGAATCTGGTGGATACGTTTCATCCTGTTGAATCCTGGTTTTAGGCTTTGTGAGAGCTGGTTTATTTCAGATGGCCTTATTCTAAGGCTCATTTACCTAGGGCCTTGCCCCTTTTTTTCTCTCATCTTAAATTCTGGTGTGTTTACTGGACCCTTCCCCCATGGCAGAGGTTAAACTCCAGTCTGTGTCTCCTCAGCACCACACAGCTCATTTGCCTCATACCTACTTTTTCTCTGCCATTTCTTTTGGTTGTTGGAAGGTGTCTTAACCTGTGCATTTGCAGGTGACAGATCAGCCCTTGAAGGGAATTTGTATGTAGATATATGGATGGGGTCCTTTTCCACAGTTCCCTCTGTTTTGCTTCTCAAATCCCATTCACTTTGACAACCCTGAACTCCTACTTTCATTTCCTCATAGGTCTGCCACTTGAGTTCTATTTCCCTGTGCCATAATTTGGAAAATAGCCTCAGCAAAAAAGCCAGGATGTCTGTTGTCCACATTCTTTCTCATGAGGAATGTAACCTGTAATATCTGCCTGCGCTGGTTGCTGTCCTCACACAGGGGAGCTGGTACCACACTTAGGCTTGAAGGGAGGAGGAGATTACTAGAAAAATGAAGGTCAGGGTCATAAAGAAAGGGCTATATTGAGAGGAGTATGACCTTTGGTAAGCCATCCTGAGGCCATCCAGAGGTGATCCTTTATCCAACTCTTACCAGGGATTTGGCCAAACTCAACTAGAAACCAGAAGGCAGGAAAGCACATTAATGTATGTAAGTCAGCTTAGGGTCGAGAGGATGTCAGGTTGTCAAGGGGAAAATGGAAATACCTGGCACAGTTCACCCCTTTCCTTTGTTCCTTAACAGATACTCTCTTTCTTCATTTGGGAGAAAAGTTTGTATCTCAAGCAAAGGAGACACTTAAAATTCCATCAATTTTGGTATCATTGTGGGGTAATGTCCGTTCAGCGATACTTTCCTGAAACTTAAAGTACTAGGCACACCACCAGTATTTTTCACATAAAGAAAGTGAGACTATATGAAGTCCCAAAAAGAAAAGTAAAATAACTACCTGGGTCTCTGCTCAATAGCCGAGAAAGTTGGTAGTCATGAAAGTTCACAGTCATGAAAGTTGGTAATCATAGCTACCTTCTTTCAATACTCTTTGCATGTTCCCCTTTATCCTCTGCCATTACTTTGGCTGGGCGGAATTCTTTGCCTGGTGGTAGACTCCAGATCTCAATTCTATGGAATCTGAATCTTTGGTGCTCTTGCATTTTGAGGATTGGTACGGTTTTCCATTGATCAGTACAATTGGAAAGAGAGAGCTAAAAGATGCTGAGTTTCCTGGGTTCCAAATACAGTGTTACCTATTGTATAGCAGTCACGTCTGTTCTGTAGCAGGAATTCAGTTTCCCCTTGTCAGCAAAATCAATTACTCTGCTAGTACAATATGTACCTGTTGGTTCAGCTGCATGAAAAGCCCCCAGTTGCTCAAAAGGTAGTCTCAGCTCCCAGTTAATCAGTTTTCTGATAGAAGTTAATGTTCCTGGTAGACACGTGTCTCATTGAGCACTAGGACCTTAATATTAACCAAGCTAAGGTTTTATTAATGGGAGGTAAAAAAAATTTTTCGAGTGAGTCATTTAGTATAATAATGAGATGGCTTACCATTACTTGTACTTCTTGATTCCCAGACGTGTGCACTCTGGCTCTGGGGGAAACTGTACCATATTTTGGCTGCTGATTTAACACAGATAGAGCATTCTGCACTTGATCCTCATAATACTGTTTCCAAGCAGGTTCATAACTGAACCTTCAACAGGCCATTTCACTGTCTTACCAAGCCAGTTGCCTCTGAATGATAGAGCATGTAGTGAGATAAGTGAAATCCATGCTCATGATCCTATTGCCACATGCTCATGATTCTTTTGCCATAAACTATATTCTTTGGTTGGAGGCAGTGTTGTGATGGATAAGGCATTCTATAAATCTAATGACAGTGGTGCTGCAGAACACTTGAGGCAGAGAAGGAAAATCTGTGTTTAGAACATGGATCTATCCTTCTGAGGACAAAACATTGTTCATGCCCCAGTGGAAGAGGTCCAGTATAATCAATCCCAGCTGGTTCCTCAGGGACATGGTACCATATTGAAAGCTCAGCATTGGCTTATGCTTTGGGGAGGTTGGGCTCTCAACAGTGGCAGTAGCCAGATCAGTATTTGTGAGTGAAAGACTGTTTTGTTGGGCTCATGCATATCTCCATACTTGCTGCCGTAGCCAGTTTGTTCTTGAGCCTATTGAATAAGCACTGGATTGGCCAAAGAAAGAGGCTGGCTGGCATCCTCAGGAAGGGTCATCTTGTCCACCTGAATAATGAGAGCCTTCTTTACAGTGGGACATTAATATCTTCAGATTCTCTGCCCATTCACATACATCTTCTTCAGACCTCCCTCTCACCAATTTTCCATTTCCATTTTCTTCCTCATACCCCCAGTCATCTGGCAATCTCATTTGCCACTTCCCATAAATCAGTCTATTCTAGATCCAAACCTCTGTCCATTTCTCCTTCAATATGAAATGGGTAACCAAATGTACAAATCTGCATAGGGTTATTACTCTGGGATCATCCATTCTGGCTGATACCAGCATCTGGTGCAGATCCAGTTGTGAACCAGGCCCTCAATTTTCTCTTATAATAGGGAACTCTGCAAGAAGCCAAAGGAGTAGGCTGAGGGAGCGGGGTTAAACCACATACCATGAAAGTCTAAACTGCCTGCTGATAAAGTTGACTTGTCCCTCTTGGACCTGTTTATACCTACTCACTTGCATTTTATAGTGAAATGTGCTCTGTTGTCCAATATTATGTTTCAGTACATCAGTTAATAACTAGTTCATGATGGGCAGTTCAGGTTGCATAATCTTTTGGTGTCCTATGGTCAGACATTTGTCTCTACCAGGGTTTTGTAACAAGCCAAGAGCTGCTTTTAATGGAGTATCTGCAGTGTAGGGTGTGGTCTTTTCTAAAAACTATAGGACTGTGTGGTCATTATCTTTTGGGGACTTTCTACGGGCTGCTAACATCTCTATCACAAACACTTTGAATAACACTGGGTTGGCTGGGTCATAAATCTCATGTGGCTGAAGAATTTGTATTGAGGCCTGGGCCTGCTAGGTAGCCCTTTCTTGCTGTGGGCCTCACTGAAAACTGACAGCCTTATGAGTTACCCTTCAAAAACGGGTCAGAGTAGCAAATGTAGCGTTCTTTTAAATCCCAGAGGCTCACCAAGCTTTGTACCTCTTTGTAATTGGCCTTTCAAGGCACAGCATCTTGCCCTCCACTGTAGAGGAACCTCCTAACATGCATGAAACTACTGGACCCTTAGAAACTTCATATTTGTGACACATCCCTGAACTTGTCACCCTTCTTCTAACGCACATTCGCCTTACTCAGGCACTACTCCTACTTGTTACTTCTCAACAAATCCAGTTAGCATAAAAGCATCAATGTAATCGACCCGCATGATACTCTTTGAAATAGTAAGATGATCAAGTACTCTCCAGGCTAATTAGGATAGAAAGCAGTAAAATTGATATATCCCTGGGACAAGACAGTTAACATATTCTATTGCCCATGTTATGTAAATGCAAATGGCAATAGCTAGAGACTGTCAGTCACCTATGCTCCCTGGAGAATATGTTCTGTTGAAGGGAGTCCTGAACAGTGCAGCTCCTTGGCCACTATGGGGGTGTGCTACAGGAGGGTCTGTGATCCCTTTGGGCCCTCCTGAGAGGGACTTGGGCTAATCTTCCATCAGGCTAAGTCCCCATTCTAACTGGTGACTCACAGTGGAGTTTCAGAATTATAGGGTCCTTCAGGGCCATTATCTAATAGCCCCCAGAATATCTTGATAGTTTCCATTCTTCAGCATATTGTCTCTTTGTAAATATCTCTTGCAGAATGGCTTGGGGAAATTTTTGCAGTATACATCTGTGGCCATATTACAGTATCCTTCCTTAAAGGGATTCTGCATCCCCCTTCTGAGGCAGGATACCAGGTATATGAAGTGGCTTAAATCTAGGAACTTGGAACAGGTCATGAATTCCAATTATGGTGACTTTCATTCATTTCTGCCCAACAGAATTAGAATCTTCTAATTTTTAGGGATCTTGGAATCAGGTAGCCACCACTTAAGATCTGTTTTGGATAAAACACTTTGATTAGCACTCTGCCCTGTGGTTTATTGTGGTGATTGCTTCCATTTTGTCTTTGAGGGCTAAGTGCTGTCACCTGGCCTTTATCATTCCAGGATTACGTTATTCCCCAATGAGATCCGGGAAACCAGTTCCATTGCAGCACCGTCTGTCATTCCTGGCCTAATGAAAACACCACCACAGAACTCTGGTGGATGCTAGTGTCCCTCTTACCAGTGTACTTCCTAAAGGCTTCCTGGGCAAGATGAGAAGACTGTACCTAATGGATCCATTTCAACATTTCCAGTTCCCTGGTCCTTTGGACTCCCATCTTCTACCAAGAAGCTCTGGCATTTCATCATCATTAAAAGAGGCCACTGTAGAGTCCCAGCATTTACTCAACCAGCTGTTAATGCCATTTGCAAGTTATCATTAAATTCGGAGTCCCAGGGAGTTGCATTAATCACAATTAAAGTGGCCCAAACATGACTTATTTTTCATCCCCATTGGTCTAAACATTTTGTATCTCATTGCCCCAGAATGTTGAGATCTTAACTCCCATTTTAGGCATGGAGGCAAGGAAAGATGGTAGAGGTGTGTTCTGAGGAAAATTGTCCTCAATTTGTGAGTCATTGGAAGGTTTTTAAGTAAAGGAGTGGTTTTTCCTCACAAGGGATTCTATTAAAGAAAAGGAGTTGCCTCTGTCAACAGGAAAGACAGATGTTTAAGGTTCTCAGTCTCTGTGTCTGGCAGAACATCCACATCCCATATCTCAGAGTCCCACTCCTTCCCCATCCTTACTGTAGGAGACCTGGAGGGCTTAAGCTTTTAAGTGGCACTAGCTCTTTGCAGATCTTACATTAGACTCTTTGCTTTGTTCTCTGCCATATACACCCTATGATTACAAGAGATGAACTCCTTCACAACTGCCAGTGAGGACTTCTGGTTGCCCATGAATGTCTTTAATTGTGTGTTCATAACTTTAATTTTTCCCCTTCATTCTCTGAGACTGTCAGAAGAATACAGGTGATAATCACAACTTTTATAACTATTATTGCTGTAGCAATTAAATGTCACAGTCATTTCATCTCACATCTTGCTCTCTATCTGCATTTCATCCTATGCTACCACTGATAATAATTTGAAAAATCAGGATGCTACATCCCATAGATTTCTCATGGCCTTATTTTGTTGTATTCCCTGAATATATGAACAACCTGGTCCCAGAATTCTATTTTGAGGATCTATTTCTTAGGACTATTTCTGGTACAACTACTGTGTCTGACTCAGAAAACAGATGGCATACTCAGAATAATTCAAGGAGAACCTAATAAAGAGACAATTTACCAAGCTATGGTCAGCATACAGGGAAACTGCAAGGAATAGTATAGTACCCTGGAGCTGGTAATAGTATAAGTGCTACCATCTTTAGGCTGGAAGGGAGGAGTGGAGGGAAAGGTTAGCAGAACTCAGAAGGAAAAAATCTCAAGAGAGCCACCTTGAGAGAAACTGGGTTCTTTGGTCGAGAGGCACAACCATCCAGTGGCTACTCCATAGGGAAAGTCAGGGGAATCTCTTCTGTCCCTCAGACATCCTACCAGGGTTCCCCAGTGGCAGGACCCAATGGAAAGCCAAAGGGCAGGGGAGAGCTTTGATATAGGTCAAATAGGTGAGCCTCCTGAGGGCAGAGAGCAAGGTATAAGATGTTGGAGAATGGATAGAAAGACACACCAATCATATAAAGGGTTTCAAAAATGTTTTTGTTTTGGCATCTTATTTAAATTTAAGGCATGACCTGGAGAAGGAAAATAGTATAATTTGATGAGGTAGTCTCAGATTAGAATTAAGAGTCTAATCAACTTATGAAAGGAGAAAGCAAGAGCTTTGAGAAACCCATTTCTGTATTCCACATACCTCTTCAGGGGAAGAGTGACTTTTGTAAGCATCTTAACCGTCTTGTGAGTTTACATGAGTAATTCAGAAATATTTTAGTGCTCACTCTGTGCTATTCCCAGAATAACAAATATCTGGGCTTGTTTTTATTAAATAATTTTATTAACTGACCTACATAGACATTGTCTTTAACAATTCAACATAAAAATAAATACTTTAGGATAAATTAAGTGAATTTTTTAGAGCCCGTAGGGCTTACAAAAAGAATCTTAAAAGATCCATATTTATCATCTGAAGACTAATAGTTACAAAAGGTAGAAAAGCATACATCAAAAAATAAATATACATTTTAAATATTTAAATAAATAGAAAGCCTGATACATTTAAAATGGGAGGCACTTAATTATCAAGTCATTGTTGAGTAGATGCTTTGACAAAAGGTAATCCATTTGTTCAGAAGTTCTACAGCGGTTACTGTCTCATCATCATATTCACATGTGAATCTTGTTTCAGATCCCTGTAAAAGAAAACATTTTAATTTTGTTTTAGTTCAGGGTAGTTTACCTTATATATAATATTTTCAGTTGAAGTCTTATAGACTTAAGGCCTTTATTTTCAAGTATGTTAAACATATTAACCATTCACATTCTCTTGAAATGATCAAAATGATGTGCCAACGTTATATGTTATGATACCCAGTGATAGTGACATAAAAACGGAAATTTTCCTCATTTGTTAATTGTCACTCTTAATGAACACAATGTTTTTCCTGAATTTTGTACAATAAACATTTTAAAACAATTTTAGACAAATACTTCATTAAGTGCTGCATGCAGAATTAAAGTTGTTAAACCTCTTTTCCTCTCGAATTATATCTGTATCTAAATATAGGTTACATGTATATAGTGATAAGCACATTATACTTTCTTCATTTCTAAACCTTAAATCTCCTATTAGTCTGCTTGAGTGAATCTCCTCATATTTTCCCCAAAGCAAGATGGAACCAGCCCAGAGTAAGTTAGGATAAGCTTTGGGGGGAAATTTGTATGAAGAACGTTTTCAAAAATACTCATAACGAATCCCACCCCACCTCAGTGCAGATAAATTTCCCAATTTTTAGAAATCTAAACATTAGAAATTCTGTGGACTGACTTTTTAGAAATTAACCTCCTCTGCTGATAGGAACTGTTTGAACTCTGCCTCTGGCTGACAAGCTAAGAAGAAAATATTTTGATATATAGTGAGATTGAAAGGGGGGACTTTTTCAAATTTGAAGTAATTCCTATCCTGAAAACATAAATCAAGTGAGATAAAGTATTCCCTTTAAACAAACTATTGCAGTATTATATACCCTCTTACATATAGTTATTTAAATATTATAACTTCTTGGGGGCTTAGATTTTTTAAAGTATCTTGCTTTTTCGACTTTCATGTAATTTTTTATTAATTTTGCATCTAGAATTTAGAATCAGTTTTTCTGATGTTGGTCAAGAATTTTAGAGCAAAATTATTGACATAGATGGTAAACTGAGTCCATCAATGGGTAGATGACATTGATCTCAATGTATTTTTTAAATTAAATAGAGACTGTCTACTAATAAAGTGACTCTTATTTGGAAACAACTAGAGTTACATACTTTTAGAAAGTTGGTTCTACTGTAATTAAAATTATGCTGTTTATTTAGAATATCTATTAATTCATGAATTTTGTACTTTGGCAGATGGATGAGAAAAGAGAGCCATGAATTCCTCACATCACCCAAGTTCCTTGTATGTTTCATGCTTCCTATGCATTTAAAAATACTTGAGGTCCTGAAAGTGAGTATTACTTCTAAATAAAAAGTTAATTATCTGGTCCATTGGCCATTTTACTGGTTGCCATTTTTTTTTTTTTAGACAAATCTCTCAGTTCTTCCACCAGATGATAGGAAAATCTCATTTAAAAAGTCTTTCAGGTAATCAGAATTAGCTATTCTGGAAAATTATCTGAAGGAATTAAAAAATATATAATGAAACCTGTCTGCTTTCTGTGAAATTCAATTCAGTGTCTTCTTCCACTCCCAATTTTGTGTTCATGTGAGGGGTGACAGAGTGCAGCGGTGGGGGCTTGTCCCTGAATGGATGGTAGGTGGAAGCCCTCTAGCTTACACTTCCCAGCTCCACCTAATATAAAAATGAGTTATGTTCACAGTGGACTTAAAATGCATGAGTACTTCACAAACACCAAAAATGTTATACCATGTTAAAACACCCTTCCATTTATTTTATTTCCAGGAGAGCAAATAAGGTAATATCTTACCTTTAGTGTCAAAACTATTCTGTTGATATTGTCCATTAAATCCTTGATATCTATCGAGTTCTGGGTTTTGCTTTGAGCAACATTTAGCACATCCTCCAGAGGTTTGAGTTCTTCTGCTAGACACTGAAGATGTTTCAATTCTGTAGCCTTGAATAATAATAAAAGTAATTATCAGGTCAATTTGCCCTGACTAAAGGTCAGAATCAGAAATTAATATCAAAATGTATTAACAGAGGCAGTATATAGTTTTTACCATTCTCTGTTTTCATCATTGCTATAAAGATGGACCAACATTATAAGACTGGAAAAATGAGAGTTCAGCTGCCCATAGTTAGCATTAACTGTTAGTTAACAAATAATGAGTCATTAATTTCAGCTTAATTTGACTTTGAAAAAAAGTCAACATTTCTGCACCCAAATGTAAATCACCAATATAGGTTGAATTCTTTTCCAGTCTGCAGAGAAATTATTAGAATCAGAGTGGTCATAATGTGGAAGTATAGGATCACATTCTCCGATTCTAATATTTAATAATCTAAGAGTTGAGAATCATAGAATGTTAGGGACAGAGGGAGCTCTTGGATGCCATCTGTCACAGTTCCAACACTTTATGGATTAGTTAGTTGTAGTTATTTAGTAATGGGTCAGTATAGCAAGGCACATATAACTACATCTTAATTTTTTACTTTTCTATAATAAGTACATTAAGATACTTTTTTTTTTTTTTTTTTTTTTTTGCGGTACACGGGCCTCTCACTGCTGTGGCCTCTCCTGTTGCGGAGCACAGGCTCCGGACGCGCAGGCTCAGCGGCCATGGCTCACGGGCCCAGCCACTCCGCGGCATGTGGGATCTTCCCGGGCCGGGGCACGAACCCGTGTCCTCTGCATTGGCAGGCGGACTCTCAACCACTGCGCCACCAGGGAAGCCCTAAGATATATTTTTAAAAATGATTTGTCCAAATCAAATAAAAGCTTACAATATTTGAAGGATTTTTGGCTGGGCCTCCTAATTTAGACATATACACATACAAATACACACACACAACACACTTCTGTATATAATGATAATATTTCATACTTCTGTGGTACATTATAATTTCAAAGTGTTTTGTCCTGAAGAAGCCCAAGTCTCACAGCCACCTTTTGTGATAGGTAATGCAGTGTGTTATCTCCATATTACAAATAAGGAAACTAAATCTCAGAATTTCAATGTCTTCCCCAAGGCCATATGACTAGGTGGAGCCAGGATTAAACTTCAGTTCTTTTTCTTTATAACATTAACATAACAACCTTTGAATTAAATGTTTTTATAGCTCTCTAAATTCTTTTGCAAACATGAATGGTTGTAAAATGAACAAATGAATGGCGTTTATCACATTACTTTTAGTTTCAAATAGATTTTGCAGTTGTCATTTAGAAACTGCTAGATTTCAAAGAATTCTACCACCCTCTAAATTATGCACATAATCTGGTGTTATCTTTTTAACACTTTTTAAAGGGAGAGGTAGGAATACACCACATACATTTTATGACATTTTCATCTAATGCCCTTTCAACTTGCTACTATAAATTCTACAAGTTCAGGGCTTAAGTTTTTGGCATGAGCAAATTGGAGCTCTTTCCTTCAAAAAACAGTATAGTGTCTTTACGCTGCTGGAGGTAAGAGTTACGTGACTCTGATTAAGTTGGAGGAGCATCTCTAAGTTATCTCCTTTTTATCTTTTAAAGGGGTAGTTTGATGTATAATTTCCTCAAATTTATAAGAAGTGGGTCAGTGTGATTGCATTCATTACCCTTAAATCCCATTTTTTTTCTGGGCTGTTCACCCAGGGACAAGCTCTTCTTAGCATCAGATTTTGCCCATTATCTGTTGACTGGTACGACGACTAGGAAATTTTACATGACTAGCGTAGCTCTAGGAGCTTAGATGATGCTTAGCTAACTGTCTGAATCCCCAAACGACCAAATGAAGCTTTTAGTCTTGGAATGTAAGTCATATAGCATCAGAAGTCTCTAGGTCTATTGACATGAAAGATGTGTAAGTCCAAAATTTTACTTTACACTCTCCAGGAAGAATTTTGTCTTTATTATTACTTCTAATAGCTAATGCTTATATGGTGTTTACCATATGCCAGATACTGTTCTGAGTACTTTACATTTACTCCTTAATCCTCACAAAACTATATGAAGTATATACAATTATCATTTACATAAGTAAGTAAGAAACTGAATCACAAAGAGAGTAACTTGCCCAAGGTTACAAAAGATTGGACATGGCAGAGCTGAGATTTCAGTTTAAATAATCTGCCCTAGAATCTGTGCTATGGATTACTGCTATGCTGCATCTCGAAGATAGATCCTTAAGATTCTTTCCTAAAACAGTAAAGGATTTATTTTAAAGTGGGCCCTCTGATATCAGTTTTGCTAATTTGAGTGGTAAAGTGATATGATCAAGTATCTCTAGAGTTTTATATTTTTAAATAAAACAGTAGGTCAACACAATCTTTTTTAAAACTGTCTGAGCAATAAAGAGAATATTATTCTTTTCTTCCCATTCCCTCTACCCCCAAACACACATAAGTACGTATGAAGAAAATATTGGCAAAGCCATTTTTCAGAGGCCCATTAGCAAACTTGGTTTTTTTCAAAAAGATGCTGAGGTTACTAATTCTTCTCCTCAGATGAAGTGCTATTAATCCAGGTAGTTTGTAAATTTTCACATTACTTTCAATTCTATTAAAATGTAAATGAATGTAGAAAGTTGTACTTACCTTCTTGGGCATGTAAAATTTAAATGTGAGCATCCTGAAGAGCTTGAGGTTCTCATAGTTCTGAGAAAGCATAACAGATTGTTATTAAAAAAAAGAAACTCCACTTAGACAAATTAAATGTAATAATTTGAGTAAGAAAGGGAATAAACTTACATTAATTTCCTTCAAAAGCAAATGTAAATCCTGCAGCAATGACTGCACTTGTTTCTTTGTGTTCTCTGTAGAGCTTGAAGTAGGTGCACCGTTTGCCACGAGTGCAAGAGTTAGTGCAATGCAAGACAAGAGTTGCATCTTGTACATTGTGGCAGGAGTTGAGGTTACTGTGAGTAGTGATTAGAGAGGCTGATAGGAAGCTCTTGAACAAGAGAATTTATACTGTTAATTCTGGAAAAATATGATGGGGGTGTCAAAATGTTTTACATATTACACATACTTTCAAAGATTCTACCTGTGTGGCAAAAAGCATTACCTTTATTTTTCCTCTTCTGATGACTCTTTGGAATTTCTTTAAACCCCCATAAACTGACTGAATGGATGTAGGTGAAATCCCTCTTGGTTACATTAGCCCACACTTAGGTGGCAGTTCTAATTCATACAACTAACGCCTTCTGTGTGAAACAGTTTTTCCTCCCTCTTTCTTTAAGGGGGTGGGGATACAAAAGAGTCTCATGAAAAATTTCTCTTTGTCATAAAACTATGTGGAACACCATGTTGTGGTGGACAAGAGCAAGAATAAATAGTTGAAAAGAATAAATTTTTAGATTTGTTGATTAAACAGGAAGAATATTGGTTTCCTGTTTCAGGATGGCTTTACCTTTTTATCTCCACGATGACTGAGCTAATGCATACAACATGCTAGATTACTTCTTATACAATCAGCTAGAGAGGTATTAAAATTAGAATACATAAAATACTGAGCTTGAGGCACTGTTTTATGCTGTTTTAATTTTAACATGTTTCTTGTATCTGTTTAAATCTCTTAATGTCTGTTGTACTTTTTTTTTTTTTTTTTTAGTGGTACGGTGTTTAACAAACATGCTCAGAAAAGGGTTTGCATACAAGGACACTACTAATGCTAATGGGGGTTGTTTTTGGTCATTTGTTTTACAGATTTATTTTTGCTCCTTTATTCTTTTTGATGGGCATCAAGGGGATATAGTGAGAGTTGGAATGTTGCCAGAATCAAGGATGCTTTATCTTCCTCTCAGTCTCTCAGGGACCACCTGAGCTATTAGATCTTTCTCCCTCTTCATGTCCATTTCATTTCTTTCTCTCTCTCTGTTGAACAGATTGCTTATATTTCTTTAAATATAAGGCAGAAAATGAGCATAACAATAGGGATCCCCAAGTTTATTTGTTTATAGGAAGCTCACTAACTGGAATTTCTGGATACCATTCGTTCACTCTTTAGGAGAAAGATGATGTGACTAGCTCGTGGTGATCCAATACTGGCCTAATTATTGTGGCTGGGGGTGCAAAAGGCAGGGTAATAAGCAGTCCAGGAGGCCATGGTGAGCCACGGAACATGTGTGTGTGTGTGTGTGTGTGTGTGTCTTGTGGAGTGAGAGCAGTCCTCAGAGCAGGGGTATTTGGGCTCAGTTATTCCAACATGACTCTTAAAATACAGAAGCCAGAACTCAATCAATAGAAGTTACCAGGAGGGGTATCCATTACGATTCTTGGAACACCTTTATGAAAAAATTAAGTACTGCAAAAAACTTGTGACAAACAAATACTCAGAAAAGGGTTTGCATCCAAGGGTATTGATGCCAGTTTTATAATAGACTTTATGTGTGCCATATATAAACCAGTCCACAAGTTTCTAGTTTATATGTTTTCACTCTTTAACAGATTTAGATTTAGCTTCTAAAGCACCTGTGACACTATGAGTATAACAATAATAGTTATTAAATAACATCAGATCAGTATTTTTGTAGTCATTTTATCAGGTAGGATACTTAGGATTGTGTTCGTTTGTCCTCAGTGTAATGCACTGACTGCCTGAATGATGGTACAGATATATACTGCTAATTTAAACTGAGGAAATCCTTCTTCAAAGACATTTCTTGTAACTTCTCCGTTCTTACTACCTTATTCATTTCTTGTCTGTTCTTTAAACAGATATTTATCTAGCACCTATGATGCTGTCAGGCATATAGAAAGGAAATGCGCAGGCGCACCGTCTAGTTTAAGCCTTACCTGTGAAGTGATGGTACCATTTTGTAGATTAGACAACTGAAGATCAGAGATGTTAAATAATTTGTTCTAGGTTATTTAGCCTTTACTACCAGTTTAGGGCAGAACAAGGATTTGAAACCAGAATAATCTTACTCCAAAGCCCACAGTCTTACCATTTGTGTTCTTTCTCAAACAACCTGATGTGTAATAGAGCAGTCATACACAGACAGGTGTAATCCCAGGTAATAGGTGATTGCTGCCTCAAGAAAAGTGAATATGAAGAATTTTGAAGAAGAAACATGACTTTAAACCGAATTTTGACAACATGGTTAAAATGTAGATATGTAAATTTAGGATTAAGATGAGGGTGGATAGGCAGGAAAGGTTACACATTCTTTGAGCATAATTTACTTTTTTTTTTTTCTTTTGGTCACATTGAGAGGCATGCGGGATCTTAATTCCCTGACCAGGGATTGAACCCGTGTCCCCTGCGGTGGAAGCACAGTCTTAACCACTGGACTGCCAGGGAAGTCCAGGTTACACATTCTACGGAACACTTAATTGTATATAAAAAGAACAGAGAGGGCTTCCCTGGTGGCGCAGTGGTTGAGAGTCCGCCTGCCGATGCAGGGGACACGGGTTCGTGCCCTGGTCCGGGAAGATCCCACATGCCGCGGAGCGGCTGGGCCAGTGAGCCATGGCCGCTGAGCCTGCGCATCCAGAGCCTGTGCTCCGCAATGGGAGAGGCCACAGCAGTGAGAGGCCTGCGTACCGCAAAAAAAAAAAAAAAGAGAGAAATGTTTCAGTACTTTTTATCTATGCATTAGGCAATATTCAGAAGAATATAAAACATCTTCCTAAAATTTAAAAATAAGAGTTACAGTTCCTCAACGGAAAAAAAGTAAAGAAAAAGCCAGGTTAGAGACAATAATTTTTTCTTTTAGAAAAGATTAGAGACCAATGATGATGATCTTTTCCTTTTTTTTTTTTTCCCTAATAAAATGCAGAATGTCTCTCTGTACCTTTCAAATCAAAACCACAAATTTAGCATCAGTTATAAGGGAAAGGCTATTTGGTAATCTGTGTGTCAACTTTATTACACTTGTTTCACTTCTCTAAAGACTTCAGTGTCTCATCCCAGCATCATCAGCTCAGGCCTTTACCCTTCCAGAATGGAAAAATTCACACCCACACATTTTTCTGTGTGGGGCTTTTCCAGTGAGGCCTGTGATGTGCTCATAGTCTTGATATTTATATTTCTCCGGCTATTTCCATGAGAGAGTGGGTCAGTATATGGCTACATTGACGGGACCCTGTGGAAAATTGAATTCCTAGGCCCCTGGCTTGTCCTTATTGTGTAACAGGCATCATTATGGAAGTTGGCCTTATAACTTCTTTCTTGAAATGCTTGGGAAGAAAGCTACGGCAATCGTATGCTGTGGCAAACTTTCACTTTTTAACACGTCTGACACATCAGCGGACTTCTTCGGCTATAGTGGTTATAGAGTCAGTAGTAGACTGCTAACTACCGCATGTGTCACACCCCCTGCTTCCCCTTTGAAAATAAACTTTACTGTTCAATTAGAAGCTCTTTTAGTTGCTTAGCATTGTTTGTGAGTCTGCCTGTTAGACTCAGGAATAGCCCAAGTTGCTAAAGCTGCCTCCCAGGGAGGTTGGTCAGTCAGTTGCCTAATCATCCATCCATCAAAGCTAACTTTCAGGGACTCCACCTCCTGCAAGAATTTCTTCTTTCTGAGCCTCTTTCACAGCTCTGTAAAACTTTAATTTGATCTGGAGCTTGATGCCTGTATTAATGCATCTCTTGTCGGTCTCTCTGAAGGCCTCTTGGTTTTTCAAGATACCGTTCTCTCCTTTTGAAGTTAGGACATATTGTTGGATCATCTCCATACCACCTAGAGAACATTTCACTAGGAGCTCTGTGTTTCCTGTGAAAATCCAGATTTCCTCAGGCATAGGTTGGTGCCCATTGTTTGTCCTTATTAGACCTGTGGTCCGCCTTAATGTGATACCGCTTCTGTAAATCTGTCTGTTCATCACAGTTAAGTCTCGTTTGTGTGTGCCCTTCTTCTGTGTGGTAAATTTTAATGATGTTCATAACCTTTTGGAATGGAAGAATTATTTCCTTGGTACTTTTAATTTTGCAAAGTGTTTTCAAATTCATTATCTAATTGAGTCACATTTTGCTGATAAGAAATGTGATGTTTTTAGAGGTTTAAGTGACTTACCCAAGATCCCATTCTTAAATTAGTGGTGAAGTTAGAGCAAAAACCCAAGGCTTCCTTGTCTCTAATCTTATGTATTTCCTGTGCTAAATAGTGATGCCAAATTCTAGGCCCATTATGCTACATAGAAAAAGATGAATTGTGCCCATTTTCCATCTCACTCATTCTCTCAGTGATAGCTGATGAATCAAGTGAGGCATCATCCACCATCCACCTTCACTTAACCAACACCTTGTCTGAGCAACTTTAAGATTTCTAAAAATTTAGAGCAGCTGAATCCATACAGTAGCTATGGAAGCTGGGGTTTGCTCATGTTTTTTAATCTCTTTCTGGGGTCTTTTAAAAGCACTGGAACATTTGATGTTTCCTGACACTTCTCCCATATCTAAAGTAAGAAAATGATTGTATTCAATGTGGATTTAAGCTGCATTGTCCTTTTAGGAGTGCAGTGTTCTAAGGCTGACATGGGGATATCACACAAGGCAATTGTCTGCACTTGTCAACCAGGAGACAGCTTATTACTTAAATGTGATGAGAATTGGGGGTATCTTCACAACCTTTGGAAATAATTTTTTGTGTAAATATATGACCCCTATGACAAGTCACACAGCAGTTACTAGAGGTAGAACATGACAGTCTTCTGATGGTAATAGTAATAGATTTGTAAAGCACTTCAAGTTCATAAAGGACTTTCACATCCATTTATCTCATTTCACAGTAAAATAGTTAAGGAAAGAAATTTTCTGGCTGCATGTATTTCATGAAGACCTTTATTTTCTTTGTACATTAAGATTAAACCTTGCAACTTACAAATGAATATTAGCTTTCTCCTCTGTGGAGATAAATGCCTTCATTAAAATCATTGTAAAAATAAAATCATTTACATTTAAGTTCTCTGTTAACTATTGGTTCTTTCCTCTTCTACAGAAGCTTTGGATGTATCATTGACAGTACATTGTTCCATCATTCCTAATGTTGAAAGATAAACTTAGGCATACTAAAAATTTTGAGAGTTTGAGCAAAAGTCAATTCGAATCAGGCAGCATCCAATCTAGCAGATAGAAGGGAACTCTGGGGAGCTGTACAAAATGAAAATAGCCAGAAGGGAATGAGAGCAAGGAAGTTATACTAGGCAAAAAAGTGGATTGGTTACTGCAAGGTTACTTTCCTTTAGGGGATTGCAGGGGTCTATCAGGCAGATTACCTAATTTATGCTGATTAGGCAATTCCTTATGGGAATATCTGGGAGAGCCAAAACTGTAATTAAGTCTTGGTTTAGTGATGTGGGACTTAGCATAAACGATTCCATTTTGGGCCTGTTGTATTGTTTTTAACACTAACTAATATATTTTTTAAAGATTATAGCCTGATTTTTTGTTTAAAAATTGTAACATGATCTAATTACAAAATAATACATATTCATTATAGAAAATTTGGA
Source organism: Lagenorhynchus albirostris (assembly GCF_949774975.1). Classification (NCBI taxonomy): domain Eukaryota; kingdom Metazoa; phylum Chordata; class Mammalia; order Artiodactyla; family Delphinidae; genus Lagenorhynchus; species Lagenorhynchus albirostris. The sequence continues at coordinate 129,380,915 of NC_083098.1, forward strand.
AAATAAAAGGAAACTGAAAAAAATTAAAAATCAACTGTAATCTTACCAGGTAGATATAACTATTGTTATCACATACTGGTATTTATGTCCATCTAATCTTTTTTCTGTGGTATGGTTTTACATGCTTATTTCTCTTAATCATGTGTTATAGATATCTCGCATATTAAGTATTCTAAAACATTTTTATTCTGTTGTGTGACTATTTTATTATTGGAATTTACATTAATTACAAACATTCACAATTATGAATAGTGCTGTAATTCACTAAGCTCTTTTGTACGTAAATATTTGTGCAAATTTCTGATTTTCCTTTTAGGATAAAATCCTAGAATGGGAATTACTGTGTCAAAGTGTATGAATATTTTAAGGCTTTTGATACTTATTCAGAAAGTTCTTAACAATTTACCACTCCTTATCAGTGGTATAAGCCTATATTTCTGTACCAATTACATAGTTTCCGTATTATCAAATATGGGTGGATCAAGAGGGAGAAAGGAGCGGGAATGGTGAAATGTATGCCAGTTGGAGGTTATACTAATACATTCAGTTCCATATTTGGAATTGGGAATCAGGTGGACCTGAGTGCCAGTCGTCTTTATCACTCACTGGCTGTGTGACCTTGAACAAATTTCTTATCCTCTCTGAGCCTGTTTTTTCATTTCTAAAATGACAATATGGACCTAAGTGGACTCTTGAGTGAATGACAAAATATCATAAATGAAACCACACAACACTAATCTGATAACTTTGAATGAATGAGTAGTCCCATGACCTGTTTCTGGTATGCTACACGCTCTCCCTTTTTTAGTAAGATATTTCTTTAAATGATGGCATTTGCTTTGCAAACTGTTTTGATATCATCCAGGTTTATCAATCTGCCTAATATGAAGGTTGAAAAAGAAAGAGGTAGAAATTTTTACCGTTCCAGCAAAGCCCAGATTAAACTCAGATAAAATCTAATTAACCAAATACTTTTTCATCATTCTGTAGGGTTACTAGAGGTAAAGTATAACATAGATATTATTCCATAATATATCAGTCCCGTCTAAAGAGATCTCTGTCCATTGTAGAGGAGGAACATTTTTCCTTTATCCTTCTAGGTGCTCTGCTGAGACACCCCCCCACCCTGTAATAAAAGACAGATTAATAGGAGAAAAAATAAGCAATTGTAAGTACATACGTATGTACCTACAGGAGCACTATAAAGATCTGAGCCTCAGAAGGCAGCCAGATGATTGAGGCTTAGATACCATCCTGAGCCAAGGAACCGGATAGGGGTCTGGGGCTTCAAAGGGGGGAAGGCGTTTCTTGGGAAGGTGAAAAGAGGAAATGTTTGGTAAGCAAAGGTTGCCCTGCCATGCAGATAAGTCTCTCAAGTTAGAAAGTTATATTTGGAAATAAAGTGGGTTAAAAAAAATAAAAACAGATAAACGAACAGTCAAAAAAAAGTTATCTTTGGTAAGAGCTTTCTTCCTGGTACAGACCCCTCTCTAAAGTAAATTTCCTTTATAATTGTAGATCTCTCTTACAAAAGGGTAACTTCTACTCTGTTTTCAGAGATGCTCCTGTGTCTGTAGTTTCTCAAAATAATCAACTAAAAATAATTCTTACGGCCAAAAGGGTGTATTTTGGGGTGAAATATTCTGCTACCTTCATCATCAAAATTGACCTATCCTGATCTGAGTTGAAAAGCAGCCTCATTCCTCTAAAACAACCAAAACTCTGAAAGTTAATTTTCAAAAGTCGTCTGATGTGCTGAATTATTAACAGTGTCTGCTTGGAGTGCTGTACTGAGAATAATTTGTTCTCAGTGGAGAAGTGCGCAGGGATATTTAGTCTGCAGTGGGCTCTGGAATGTGGAGTCACGGCCTGTATGCCAAGTTTTTAACATTTGTGCTCCATGCTCATGCTTTCTTTAGGCCCAGTTCTAGCCAGCTTTTTTGTTTTCAAGAGCAGGTTAGATTAGAAACAATTGTGGGAATCAGGCTGCCCACAGAAGAAATGATCGCTGACAGTTTAAAAGGATGAGGCATAGGAGGTAACTATAAATACAGAAAACAAGTATTAAAAATGAAGGAAATATGGGGACCAAAGAAAAGCACAGCCTTCTGAAACCTTAGTATGTGATCCAGTAGCCCCCATGCACCCCAATAACCCTGTATGATAGCAGAATATAATGACTGATAATCACAGTGATAACCTGCCTCTTCAAAAAATGTTGAAATTATGTTTTGCCTTGTTAAAATCTGCTTTGTTTAGGAAGTCAGAGTATATGTAATATTTTTAGGAAAGATTTCCATTACAAATGTTTAAGATAGAAACAAATTTGATATTTTAGCAAAAGCAAATGAGAGCATGTCTTCACATGTCTGCAGATCAAATTTTAAAAATTATTATAGAAGACAGTAATGCTAGAGAAGAGGAGGGAGTCAAACAAATCAACACTGTATCAGGCCTCACTCATGCAAATCATAGAGAATGGAAGGAGGAGCCAGCCTCTGTAAATAAGATGCATCTGTATCTTCTGTTACAGGGAACAAAAGGAAAGCTTTCACACCACCTCATGGTTACTTGGCTTTTTATACTGGTAGAGATTCTAGAAGTAGTTACTTAGGTGGCTGATTTTAGAGTCAAGCTTGCCTCATATAATTTTTTATTTTTTAAATTTATTTTATTATTTATTTATTTTTGGCTGCCTTGGGTCTTTGTCGTTGCGCGCAGGCTTTCTCTAGTTGCAGCAAGCGGGGGCTGCTCTTCATTGTGGTACGCGGGCTTCTCATTGCCGTGTCTTCTCTTGTTGCGGAGCACGGGCTCTTGCCACGGGGACTTCAGGAGTTGTGGCTCGCAGCCTCTAGGTTGCAGGCTCAGTAGTTGTGGCTCATGGGCTTAGTTGCTCTGCGGCATCTTCCCAGACCAGGGATCGAACCCGTGTCCCCTGCATTGGCAGGAGGATCCTTAACCATTCTGCCACCAGGGAAGTCCCCATATAACTTTCTAAAATTTATGAATATGTAATTTATTCTTAATTCTCTATCTTTGACAATATTAGGCAAATAATTCTGGGCTACTCACCAAATGATATTAGGATTCTGGTAGAATTCATTTCACCTCTTAAGCCAAATGTTGTTTATAGATGAACCCACATAGACTTCTGTGTGTGTGTGTGTGTGTGTGTGTGTGTGTGTGTGTACTTGTATGTATGTATACATATAGACATATATCTGTATTTATTTCCTATTAAGAATTCAGGCAAACTTTATCCATGGGGTAAGAATGTATTATGGAACTTACAGGCACTGGCAAATCTCTGGGGTGTTTTAATCTGATTCATAAATTGTGAGGCATAATTATCACCAATAGTCGAGGTTATTTTAACCTCGGAGGAAAATCTTGTTTGTTGACAATCATTATGTTAGCCCTTGCTCACAAATATGAGGAAGCTTCTAACTATACTGAAGGCACAGTAATTGAGAATATTTATATTAATAACACTTTTCCTGTGCAAATTAACCTGGAGAAATTGAGATTCCCCCCTCCTCTCTCTCACTTTTTATAGATATCTCATATTGTGAGTCAGCAGTATAGGGCAGTTCTTACAAAACCATTGAGCTAATATTAAAACATGGAGTATACCAAAAACCTAGTTATTTCTAGCATCCCTTCTTTCCTAAGGGGAGGGAGTAAACCCTTGGTGCAACCCATGGACCATCTGGAAGGCACCCTAGATGTGGGTATAAGGGGCATCCTTAAATTTTTATTATTCTGAGTTTGGGTATTTTGGGGGGAAGCAAAACCATGAAGAATTCTCAGCGGTGAATACTTGCTCAGGTAAGATGCAGGTACAGTTCCTAAAAGAAAGAGTAGCAGCAGGTTGGCTGCTTCATGGACCAGAGTAATGATGAAGTGTTTTGAATATAGCAGGTAGTAACATAATAATGCCTAAGAATTTTACTTCTTCTATAAGTGAAGAATCATTGTTTGACCTAGAATTACCTATGAACATGGTAAGAGATGGCATAAAAGTACAAAGAATATTCTTGAGGTGAGGCAAAAGGTAACTTATGTTTTCTGTGTAGAATATACAGAAGAGAAAAAATAATTGTATTATACCTCACAGGTAGACTATGTAATCCAAGATAATACACTCTTTTAATACAGCGTTCTCTCTGTGGTTGGCTATGCTGGCTGTGGTGGTTAAAATCCCAACTATTAGAAATACTTTTGTGTGGTTGAAATATCACTGAAAGTTCTTTTGACGTGCTCATATACTACTTAGAAGAATAAATGTAATGAAATCCTAGTATCCCCTAGATTTCAAGATATTGTTCTCTACACTAGAATACGTTTGGGGGGAAATGGAGCACTAAGAAATTTAATTTGACTAGGCATTTAGGGATGATTTAAATTTAGATTGTATGATACTATTTCCTAGGGAATATAAATTCAAGTGCCACACCACAATGGTGAGGGTAGGACCACATGAGGGTCCCAGATGGCTAGAGCATCAGAGCCTGAAAAAAGGAAGAACAAGCAACATCCATCCCAGGCGTATCTCAGTCCATTCCTACAGGGTCAGCTATGAGACACTGAATTACTTTGGAGCTTCCTAAATACCTTATTTCTTCAGGCACAAACGGATTTTAAAAAGTTATCCTGTTATTTCTGTTGTAGAGAATGCTAATTTCCTCCTAATATCTATTCTTCCTTCTTGCTTAGAATAAGAATCCTGAGTTTTAGCTGGTTACAGTACCGCTCCCCAGTAAAGACCACATTCCCTAGTTTTCCTTTGCAATGAGGTGTGGCCATGCAGATATAATGGCGGCACTCTAGCGACTCTTCTGGACCTAAAGATAGGGAACCACACTCTAGGGATGTTAGAGCTGAGCTAGGATACCAATATTTTCATGGAGCTACCAAATCAACTCTGATTGCCTAGTTGCTGAATTATTTTATGTGAGAGAGAAATAAATATATCTTGTTTAAGTCACTGTTATTTTGGGTTTCTCATTATATGCCCCTAACAGCACTGTATGAGTACATTAGGCCTTGTTCTTATTAGACAATCCTATTGGGGTTTTTTTTTTGACTGCAAAATATTTAAGGTACATTATCGAACATCATCTCATGGGCTATGAGAGTAAAAAAATAGGTTGCTATCCCTAGCCTACAGAATTTTATATTTTAGTAGAAAAACAGACATATATAGGGATTCTCCAATGTAATACAGTAAATGCAAGGGGACCAGTAGGTTGTTACTTGCCAAGTATAACATATATGCTAGCTTCTACTGGCATAAGAATAGACATAGAGATCAATGGACTAGAATTGAGAGTTCCAGAATATACTCTTGCTTATAGTCAATTGATTTTTGACAAGGGTGCCAAGACAGTTGAATGGAGGAAGAATAATAGTCTTTTCAACAGCTGGTGCTGGGACAACTGGATTTCTACATGTGAAAGGATGAAGTTGTACCCCAGCTTCATACCATATACAAACATTAACTCAAAATGTATCATAAAACTAAATTTTAGAGCTCAAATTACAAGACTCATAGAATAAAACTTAGGGGTAAATATTCTAGACTTTGAATTAAACAGTGGTTTCTTAGCTATGTCACTAAGAGTAAAATCAACAAAAGAAAATAATAAATTATACTTCATCGAAATTTAAAACTTCTGTGCTTCAAAGAACACCATAAAGAAAGTGAAAAGACAATCCACAGAATGGGAAAAAATATTTGCAAATCATATATTTATAAGTGATTTATATCCAGAATGTATAAAGAACTCTTGCAACTCAACAATAAAGGGACAAATAACCCAATTTAAAAGTGGCCAAATGATTTGAAATTTCTTCAAAAAAGATGTATACATGGCCAAAAAAGCCCATGAAAATATACTGAATCTCATTAATCATTAGGGAAAAGCAAACCAAAACCACAGTGAGATGCCTCTTCATACCAATTAGTATAACTGAAAAAAGACAATGTGTTTGCAAGGATGTGAAGAAATTGGAACCATGATGCATTGCTGGTGGGAATGTAAAATAATGGTCCAGCTGCTTTGGAAAACAGTTTGGCAGCTCCTCAAAATATTAGAGTACCATACGACCCAACAATTCCACTCCTAGGTATAAGCTCAAGAAAAATGGAAATATATCTACATAAAAACTTGTACACAAATGTTCATAGCAGCATTAATCAAAATAACCAAAAAGTGGAAGCAACCTAAATGCCGATCAGCTGACGAATGGATAAATAAAATGTGGTGTACCCACACAGTGGAACATTATTTGGCAATAAATACTGAAGTACTGATACAGTCTACAACATAGATGAGCCTTGAAAACATTATGCTTATTTCAAGCAACTGACCACAAAACGCCAAATATTGTATGATTCTATTGATACGAAATGTCCAGAAAAAGCAAACCCATCATGTCAGAAAGTAGATTAGTAGTTTCTAGAGGCTGGAATAAGGGAGAATGGGGAGTGACTGCTAAGGGGTTATGGGGCTTCTTTTGGGGGGGGGTGATGAAAATGTTCTAAAATTAGTGGTGATGGTTGCACAGCTTTGTCAATATAATGAAAACCAATGAAATGTACACTTATGGTATGTAAATTATAGTTTAAAGCTGTTAAAATTTTTTTGCTAGCTTCATAATTGTGGTTGAAACATGCAGTATGTTTTTGATTTGTGGCTAAACTGAAATAGTGTCTTCAAATGAAACTATATTTATCTCTAAGAATTATATATATAACCAATGTAATGTAAAACAACTATATTATTACAATTAAGAAAAATGAAATGGGTTAAAGTTTTAAATTGTCTTTATTGTTAAATGGTAAAAGATAACACATGGCACTCAATCACTACTCCTATTGCCAATTATCATAACCTAATTAAGTCCCAAATATGGTAGAAGTGGTAATGCTTTCCCTTTGAGTAGTAAATGAAAATGGCATCCTCCAACACATCAGTATATTTGAATACTTGAAAAATATATTTTAGGATGAATAACTGTACCAACCAATACTATAGAAATGTGACAATAGTTCCAGAAAAGGTGATTCCGTGGCTTTCCCTCTCACTAGCTAATGGGAATTCCATACAGCATGAACTGCTCAAAACAGCAACAAAAAACTATGCAATCATCTTTGTTTTCTTTCATCTTTGTTTTCCCATATTCAGTCTGTCAAAAAATCTTGTTGGTTCTTCCTCAGAATTCATCCTTGATCCACCACTGAAACCACAGCTATCTCAACCACTCTAGTCTAAGCCATTATTATCTTTTGTTTGAATATTTCAGTAATTTTCCTAATTGATGCCTCTTCTTCCAGTTCTTGCCCCTTATACTGTAAGCCTCTTTTCACACGGGAGACAACATGATCTTTCTAAAATCTAAATCAGATTACATCAGGCTGACCAGAACCTTCAAGAGGCTTCTCAGCTCACCGAAAGTAAAAGGCAAAGTTATTAATTGGCTTACAAGGCCCCCTCATCTGACCTCAGTAATGTCATCTTCCACTCTTCTCTCTTCCCTCAAGTCACACTGTTCTCCTTTCTATTCCCTGAACAAAACAGCCTGCGACAGCTTCAGGGCCATTGTTTGCTGTTTCCTCTGCTTGAAATGCTCTCTACCCCAGTATCCTCTTGACTTCCCTCATCTTCTTCAATTCTTTTCTCATATATCTTCCTCTCAGAAAGACCTTTTCTGTTCATGTTATTAATTCTGACCTCCCAGGAACTAGCTATCTCCCTTCCCTGTTTTTTCCCCTTCTACAGCTTATTATCACCTTCCAATACACTGCATTATTTTCTTATTTATTCATTAAATATAGTCTGTGTCCTTCCACTATAATATAAACTCTGTGAAGGCAGGGATTTTTGTTTGGTTGTTTTGCCTATTACTAACTACCCCTAGGGCCTGTAACAGTATCTCACACATAGATGTCACTCAATAAATATTTATAGTAAGCCATTCTGAGGAAGTAGGATTTTTCCTGAGTACATTGGAAAGATATTGATAGATTTTATGTTTCCATTTTATAAAGATTCCTCTAGTAGTATTACGGAGGAGAAATTGGAGGAGCAAAGCCAAAAAAAAATGACTTTTTTTCTCATATCAAAATTTTGCAGAAACACTCTATGGGGAGCCTGAACATAGCTTAGGAAGACAGCATATCATTTCCTTGAGAAATACCTTGATTAATTAAATAAAATCTGAATTTTATTTGCCAATTTGTGAGCATGAGGTACAGCATCAGGTTTGTATGTAAATTTACCATGTGCTATTTGTTACTGAGAGATTCAGAATGAAGCAGTGCTATCGTATAATGTGGAATCAGCAGGAGTGTTGAAAGTTTGGTAGGGAACGTTGGAGTGGGGGAGAAATGTGGATTACTGAAGTGCTGACACAACTATTTTATCACGGGTAAGCAAGGAAATTATTCACTTTTTTTCCTCATGAAGGCCAAAAACACCTTTCAGTGGGTGTTTTGTAGTATTCTGGATGGAAAGAGTTACTGCGTCTCAAATAAATGAGTGACTGAATTCTAAGGGAGCAGAAGAATCTGTCCTCTGAACAGAGTTTTGAGAGAGTCAAATACTTATAAAAGCAAAGATCCTCCTTTGTTGATTTACGCTATGTATAGTCAACTGTGTGTTCCATGTTTTTCTTTTGATATTTACCTATAATCTGAAATAATGAAAAGTTGGGCTTTCCATGGAACGCTTCCATCCTGATGCTACTCTTTATGGTGAAAACGGCATGCTTTTATGGTTTTCTCTTTGTGATTATGCCATATATTTGGAGAAAAAAATGTGATGTGTATTTATACTGGGGTAGATAAAGGTTTTATTTCACAATTACCATAACCATTTCGTATGACATACAGTCTATTCCCTAACTTTGTACTTTCTATTAATCTACCTCTTGCTAATTTTCTGGCCAAAAAGAACTAAAAGAGCTGTTGTCTTAAATCAGAGAGCTGAGTGAGAGACTCTTGTTTCTGCCCTGCTGAGCAGATAATAGTCAAAGGAAAACTTCTCAAATAGTCATTTCAGTTGTGAGCTTTCTCCTTGGGTTTGTTTTTTCATACCTGTTCTTTCTTGAATTCATGAAGTTTAAAATTTAATATTTAAAATATTTTTATTGATAATTTCCTAAAACACTAATTCCAGAGTGGATTGATAAGACTGGATTCATGGATAAAGGGGAATAATGTTTATTAATCGAAGATTGTATTAACATTGCCAAGAGACCTGTTTTCAAATTGCTCAATTTACATAGACTAAAGTTTGTGCTTTCAGTAACACACAAGAATGATAGCTTCAGAGAGAAATCTCATTTACTACTTTCCCACTTCTTTGTAATAGTGTGTTTCCAGGTTGAAATGTTGTCTCCATTTCATCAAAACAGAGGCAAACCAATTTTTTATATACTTTCACCCATGAATGTCTGCAGTCTTTGTAGCATTTTAGCAAGAAATTCTAAAATCTTTTACATTCCTTCAAATACCCATCTCCTAACCATTCTACTGGATTTCAGTGTTGTTTGGCCATATATACTGGGCTTAAAATTTCTAGCCAAGTTGTAAATAAGTCAGTAACTACACAGAGTAGATAAGACATTAAGTTTACTAAATTAAGTTAGTGGAAATTGGTTAACCTCCCACTTTCTCAAAATTTACTTTATTATTCAATCTAAATTATCCAACATGATATTTCTTCTATTTCTCCAGGTAGATAGCAGGAGAGCCTGGGATTGGGGGGAAATTGGCATTAGTGAGCTTGGGAGTAAACCCATTTCCACCTACTCAAGTTGTTCATCCTCAGAAAGATTCACTTTCTAAGAAAAAAGTGACTCTCCCCAATCTTAAGTCAGTATGAGATCTAAGATGGAAAAACAAAGATGAAACCACAAACCCACGTCATATAAGAGAGACTTAGATATTCCATGAGTTAACATTCATAGAAATAGCCATCATATTTTAATTCTGTCTGCAAAAACCTTCCATAACTAGGGGCATTATTTCATGAGCAAACACGTTATTAAATTGGAAAATTTATTTTACATTTTATAGTTGACCATGTCAAAGAGATAGTTCAACCATATCTGAACCCAGTTTCGAAGAATACAAATGCTGTCAGGAATTACTAACTTATTTTTTTACAACTTTATTGGGGCATAATTGATATGCAAAAAACCCGCACATATTTAGTGTATACAGTGTGATGAGTTTGGATACAGGAATACCCATGAAAGCATCACCACAATCAAGGTAATAAACATATATGTTATACCCCCCGTTTTGCTGTAATAACACAACACGTGATCTACCCTGTTAACAAATTTTTAAGCACACAGTGTATTACTGTTAACAGTATGCACTATGTTACACGGCAGATCTCTAGAGCTTACCCATCCTACACAAATTAAACTTCATATTCATTGAACAACTTCCCATTTCCCCCTCCCTCCAGCCCCTGACAGCCACCATTCTACTCTGTTCCTATGAGTTTAACTATTTTAGATGCCTCATAGAAGTGGAGTAGTACAATATTTATCCCTCTGTAACTGGGTTATTTCACTTAGCATAATGTTCTCGAGATTCATCCATGTTATTGCATATGGCAGGATTTCCTTCTTTTTTAAGGTTGAATAACACGCCATTTTATATATATATATATATATATATATGCCACATTTTCTTTATCCATTCATTTGTTGATGGATATTTAGATTTTTTTCATATCTTGGTTATTGTGAATAATGCTGCAGTGAACATGAGTATGCAGATATTTCTTCAGTATCCTGATTTCACCTCTTTTGCATGTGCCCAGAAGTGGAATTGCTGGATCATATGATAGTTTATTTTTAATTTTTGATGAACCACCATACTGTTTTCCATAGCAAGTACACCATTTTACATTGTCACCAATGGTGCACAAGGGTTTCAGTTTCTCCACATTCTAACCATCATTTATTATCTTTTTTAAAAAATAATAACCATCCTAAGAGGTGTGAGATGTTACCTAATTGTGATTTTGATTTGCAATTCCCTAATAATTAGTTGAGATTCTTTTCATCTATATGTTGGCCATTTGTATGGTCTTCTCTGAAGAAATGTCTGTTCAAGTATTTTGCTTGTGGTTTTTTTGTTTTTTTTTTCTTCCGGTACGCGGGCCTCTCACTGCTGTGGCCTCTCCCGTTGCGGAGCACAGGTTCCGGACGCGTAGGCTCAGCGGCCATGGCTCACGGGCCGAGCCGCTCCGCAGCATGTGGGATCTTCCCGGACCGGGGCACGAACCCGTGTCCCCTGCATCGGCAGGCGGACTCTCAACCACGGCGCCACCAGGGAAGCCCTTTGCTTGTGTTTTAATTGCGTTGTTTTGTTTTATTATTATTGAGTTGTAGGAGTTCCTTATATATTTTGGATATTAACTCCTTATCAGGGGTATGGTTTGCAGGTATTTTCTCTCATTCTGTAGGTTGCCTTTCATTCTGCTGATTGTTCTTTGCTCTACAAAAGCTTTTTAGTTTTGGTGTAGTCCCACTTGTCAATTTTTGCTTTTGTTGACTGTGCGATTGGTGTCATATCCAAAAACCATTGCCAAGATCAGTGTCAAGAAGCTTTTCCTCTATGTTTTCTTCTAGGAGTTTTACAGTTTCAGATCTTACATTTAAGTCTTTAATCCATTTTGAGTTGTTGTTTGCATGTGGTTTAATATAAGGGTCCAATCGCATTCTTTTGCATGTGGATATTCAGTTTTCTGTACATAATTTGTTCACAAGATTATTCTTCTCCATTGTGTATTATTGGCACCTTTACTGAAAAGTAATTATATTTGCATGAGTTTATTTCTTGTCTTTCTATTCTGTTCCATTGATTTATATGTCTGTCTTTATACCAATATCATACTGGGTTTTTTTGTTTGTTTGTTATTTTGCTTTTTTTTTTTACAGCTTTATTGGAGTATACTTGCTTTACAATGGTGTGTTAGTTTCTGCATTATAACAAAGTGAATCAGTTATACATATACGTATGTTCCCATATCTCTTCCCTCTTGCATCTCCCTCCCTCCCACCCTCCCTATCCCACCCCTCTAGGTGGTCACAAAGCACCGAGCTGATCTCCCTGTGCTATGCGGCTGCTTCCCACTAGCTGTCTGTTTTACGTTTGGTAGTGTATATATGTCCATGCCACTCTCTCACTTTGTCCCAGCTTACCCTTCCCCCTCCCCATATCCTCAAGTCCATTCTCTAGTAGGTCCGTGTCTTTATTCCTGTCTTACCCCTAGGTTCTTCATGACATTTTTTTTTCTTAAATTCCATATATATGTGTTAGCATACGGTATTTGTCTTTCTCTTTCTGACTTACTTCACTCTGTATGACAGACTCTGGGTCCATCCACCTCATTACAAATAGCTCAATTTCGTTTCTTTTTATGGCTGAGTAATATTCCATTGTATATATGTGCCACATCTTCTTTATCCATTCATCCGATGATGGATACTTAGGTTGCTTCCATCTCAGGGCTATTGTAAATAGAGCTGCAATGAACATTTTGGTACATGACTCTTTTTGAATTATGGTTTTCTCAGGGTATATGCCCAGTAGTGGGATTGATGGGACATATGGTAGTTTTATTTGTACTTTTTTAAGGAACCTCCATACTGTTCTCCATAGTGGCTGTACCAATTCACATTCGCACCAGCAGTGAAAGAGTGTCCCCTTTTCTCCACACCCTCTCCAGCACTTAATGTTTCTAGATTTTTTGATGATGGCCATTCTGACCTGTGTGAGATGATATCTCATTGTAGTTTTGATTTGCATTTCTCTAATGATTAATGATGTTGAGCATTCTTTCATGTGTGTGTTGGCAGTCTGTATATCTTCTTTGGAGAAATGTCTATTTAGATATTCTGCCCATTTTTGGATTGGGTTGTTTGTTTTTTTGTTATTGAGCTGCATGAGCTGCTTATAAATTTTGGAGATTAATCCTTTGTAAGTTGCTTCATTTGCAAATATTTTCTCCCATTCTGAGGGTTGTCTTTTGGTCTTGTTTATGGTGTCCTTTGCTGTGCAAAAGCTTTGAAGTTTCATTAGGTCCCATTTATTTATTTTTGTTTTTATTTCCATTTCTCTAGGAGGTGGGTCAAAAAGGATCTTGCTGTGATTTATGTCATAGAGTGTTCTGCCTATGTTTTCCTCTAAGAGTTTGATAGTTTCTGGCCTTACATTTAGCTCTTTAATCCATTTTGAGCTTATCTTTGTGTATGGTGTCAGGGAGTGATCTAATCTTATACTTTTACATGTACCTGTCCAGTTTTCCCAGCACCACTTATTGAAGAGGCTGTCCTTTCTCCACTGTACATTCCTGCCTCCTTTATCAAAGATAAGGTGACCATATGTGCGTTGGTTTATCTCTGGGCTTTCTATCCTCTTCCATTGATCTATCTTTCTGTTTTTGTGCCAGTACCATACTATCTTGATTACTGTAGCTTTGTAGTATAGTCTCAAGGCAGAGAACCTGATTCCTCCAGCTCCATTTTTCGTTCTCAAGATTGCTTTGGCTATTTGGGGTCTTTTGTGTTTCCATACAAGTTGTGAAATTTTTTGTTCTAGTTCTGTGAAAATGCCATTGGTAGTTTGATAGGGATTGCATTGAATCTGTAGATTGCTTTGGGTAGTAGAGACATTTTCACAATGTTGATTCTTCCAATCCAAGAACATGGTATATCTCTCCATCTATTTGTATCATCTTTAATTTCTTTCATCAGTGTTTTATAATTTTCTGCATACAGGTCTTTTGTCTCTTTAGGTAGGTTTATTCCTAGATATTTTATTCTTTTTGTTGCAATGGGAAATGGGAGTGATTTCTTGATTTCACTTTCAGATTTTTCATCATTAGTGTATAGGAATGCCAGAGATTTCTGTGCATTTATTTTGTATCCTGCTACTTTACCAAATTCATTGATTAGCTCTAGTAGTTTTCTGGTAACATCTTTAGGATTCTCTATGTATAGTATCATGTCATCTGCAAACAGTGACAGCTTTACTTCTTCTTTTCTGATTTGGATTTGTTTTATTTCCTTTTCTTCTCTGATTGCTGTGGCTAAAACCTCCAAAACTATGTTGAATAAGAATGGTGAGAGTGGGCAACCTTGTCTTGTTCCTGATTGTAGTGGAAATGTTTTCAGTTTTTCATCATTGAGTACGATGTTGGCTGTGGGTTTGTCATATATGGCCTTTATTATGTTGAGGAAATTTCCCTCTATGCCTACTTTCTGCAGGATTTTTATCATAAATGGGTATTGAATTTTGTGAAAAGCTTTTTCTGCATCTATTGAGATGATCATATGGTTTTTCTCCTTCAGTTTGTTAATATGGTGTATCACGTTGATTGATTTGAAGAATCCTTGCATTCCTGGAATAAACCCCACTTGATCATGGTGTATGATCCTTTTAATGGGCTGTTGGATTCTGTTTGCTAGTATTTTGTTGAGGATTTTTGCATCTATGTTCATCAGTAATATTGGCCTGTAGTTTTCTTTCTTTGTGACATCCTTGTCTGGTTTTGGTATCAGGGTGATGGGGCCTCATAAAATGAGTTTGGGAGTGTTCCTCCCTCTGCTATATTTTGGAAGAGTTTGAGAAGGATAGGTGTTAGCTCTTCTCTAAATGTTTGATAGAATTCGCCTGTGAAGCCATCTGGTCCTGGGCTTCTGTTTGTTGGAAGATTTTTAATCACAGTTTCAATTTAAGTGCTTGTGATTGGTCTGTTCGTATTTTCTATTTCTTCCTGATGCAGTCTTGGCAGTTGTGCATTTCTAAGAATTTGTCCATTTCTTCCAGGTTGTCCATTTTATTGGCATAGAGTTGCTTGTAGTAATCTCTCATGATCTTTTGTATTTCTGCAGTGTCACTTGTTACTTCTCCTTTTTCATTTCTAATTCTATTGATTTGAGTCTTCTCCCTTTTTTTATTGACGAGTCTGGCTAATAGTTTATCTATTTTGTTTATCTTCTCAAGGAAGCATCTTTTAGTTTTATTGTTCTTTGCTATCGTTTCCTTCATTTCTTTTTCATTTATTTCTCATCTGATTTTTATGATTTCTTTCCTTCTGCTAACTTTGAGGTTTTTTTGTTCTTCTTTCTCTAATTGCTTTAGGTGCAAGTTTAGGTTGTTTATTTGAGATGTTTCCTGTTTCTTAAGGTAGGATTGTATTGCTATAAACTTCCTTCTTAGAACTGCTTTTGCTGCATCCCATAGGTTTTGGGTTGTCATGTCTCAATTGTCATTTCTTTCTAGGTATTTTTGTATTTCCTCTTTGATGTCTTCAGTGATCACTTCGTTATTAAGTAGTGTATTGTTTAGCCTCCATGTGTTTGTGTTTTTTACAGATCTTTTCCTGTAATTGATATCTAGTCTCATAGCGTTGTGGTCAGAAAAGATACTTGTTACAATTTCAATTTTCTTAAATTTACCAAGGCTTGATTTGTGACCCAAGATATGCTCTATCCTGGAGAATGTTCCATGAGCACTTGAGAAAAATGTGTATTCTGTTGTTTTTGGATGGAATGTCCTATAGATATCAATTAAGTCCATGTTGTTTAATGTATCATTTAAAGCTTGTGATTCCTTATTTATTTTCAGTTTAGATGATCTGTCCATTGGTGAAAGTGGGGTGTTAAAATCCCCTACTATGAATATGTTCCTGTCGATTTCCCCTTTTATGGCTGTTAGTATTTGCCTTATGTATTGAGGTGCTCCTTTGTTGAGTGCATAAATATTTACAATTGTTATATCTTCTTGGATCGATCCCTTGATCATTATGTAGTGTCCTTCTTTGTCTTTTGTAATAGTCTTTATTTTAAAGTCTATTTTGTCTGATATGAGAATTGCTACTCCAGCTTCCTTTTGGTCTCCATTTGCATGGAATATCTTTTTCCATCCCCTCATTTTCAGTCTGTATGTGTCTCTAGGTCTGAAGTGGGTCTCTTGTAGACAGCATATATATGGGTCTTGTTTTTGTATCCATTCAGCCAATCTGTGTCTTTTGGTGGGAGCATTTAATCCATTTATGTTTAAGGTAATTATCGATATGTATGTTCCTATTCCCATTTTCTTAATTGTTTTGGGTTCGTTATTTTAGGTCTTTCCTTCTCTTGTGTTTCTTGCCTAGAGAAGTTCCTTTAGCATTTGTTGTAAAGCTGTTTTGGTGGTATTGAACTCTCTCAGCTTTTGCTTGTCTGTAAAGGTTTTAATTTCTCCATCAAATCTGAATGAGATCCTTGCTGGGTAGAGTAATGTTGGTTGTAGGTTTTTCTCCTTCATCACTTTAAATATGTCCTGCCAGTCCCTTCTGGTTTGCAGAGTTTCTGCTGAAAGATCACCTGTTAACCTTGTGGGGATTCCCTTGTTTGTTATTTGTTGTTTTTCCCTTGCTGCTTTTAATATGTTTTCTTTGTATTTAATTTACGACAGTTTGATTAATATGTGTCTTGGCGTATTTCTCCTTGGATTTATCCTGAATGGGACTCTCTTTGCTTCCTGGACTTGATTAACATTTCCTTTCCCATATTAGGCAAGTTTTCAACTATAATCTCTTCAAATATTTTCTCAGTCCCTTTCTTTTTCTCTTCTTCTTATGGAACCCCTATAATTCAAATGTTGGTGCGTTTAATGTTGTCCCAGAGGTCTCTGAGACTGTCCTCAGTTCTTTTCATTCTTTTTTCTTTATTCTGCTCTGCAGTAGTTATTTCCACTATTTTAATTCCAGGTCACTTATCCATTCTTCTGCCTCAGTTATTCTGCTATTGAGTCCATCTAGAGTATTTTTAATTTCATTTATTTTGTTGTTCATCGTTTCTTGTTTCATCTTTAGTTCTTCTAGTTTCTTGTTACATGTTTCTTGCATTTTGTCTATTCTTTTCAAGACTTTGGATCATCTTTACTATCATTATTCTCAATTCTTTTTCAGGTAGATTGCCTATTTCCTCTTCTTTTGTTAGGTCTGATGGGTTTTTATCTTGCTTCTTCATCTGCTGTGTGTTTTTCTGTCTTCTCATTTTGCTTATCTTAACTGTGTTTGGGGTCTCCTTTTTGCAGGCTGCAGGTTCGTAGTTCCCGTTGTTTTTGGTGTCTGTCCCCAGTGGCTAAAGTTGGTTCAGTGGGTTGTGTAGGCTTCCTGGTGGAGGGGACTAGTGCCTGTGTTCCAGTGGATGAGGCTGGATCTTGTCTTTCTGGTGGGCAGGTCCACATCTGGTGGTGTGTTTTGGGGTGTCTGTGGACTTATTATTATTTTAGGCAGCCTCTCTGCTAATGGGTGGCATTGTGTTCCTGTCTTGCTATTTGTTTGACGTAGGGTGACCAGCAGTGTAGCTTGCTGGTCGTTGAGTATAGCTGGGTGCTGGTGTTGAGATGGAGATCTCTGGGAGATTTTCACTGTTTGATATTATGTGGAGCTGGGAGGTCTCTTGTGGACCAGTGTCCTGAAGTTGGCTCTCCCACCTCAGAGGCACAGCACTGACTCCTGGCTGCAGCACCAAGAGCCTTTCATGCACACGGCTCAGAATAAAAGGGAGAAAATGTAGAAAGAAAAAGAAAGAAAGAAAGAAAGGAGAGAGGGAGGGAGGAAGGAAGGAAAGAAAGAAAGAAGGAAGATAAAATAAAATAAAGTTATTAAAATAAAAAAGTTATTAAGAAAAAACAATTTTTTTAAGGAAAAAAACGGACAGAACCCTAGGACAAATGGTGGAAGCAAAGCTATACAGACAAAATCTCATACAGAAACATACACACTCACAAAAAGAGGAAAAGGGGAAAAAATCATAAATCTTGCTCTCAAAGTCCACCTCCTCAGTTTGGGTTGATTGGTTGTCTATTCATGTATTCCACAGATGCAGGGTACATCAAGTTGATTGTGGAGATTTAATCTGCTGCTTCTGAGGCTGCTGGGAGATATTTCCTTTTCTCTTCTTTGTTCTCACAGCTCCCAGGGCTCAGCTTTGGATTTGGCCCCACCTCTGCGTGTAGGTCGCCGGAGGGCGTCTGTTATTTGCTCAGACAGAACAGGGTTAAAGGAGCAGCTGCTTCGGGGAATCTGGCTCACTCAGGCCAGGGGAAGGGAGGGGTACGGAGTGCGGGGCGAGCCTGTGGCGGCAGAGGCCAGCATGACGTTGCACCAGCCTGAGGCGCGCCGTGCTTTTTTACGGGGAAGTTGTCCCTGAATCCCGGGACCCCGGCAGTGGTGGGCTGCACAGGCTCCCCGGAAGCGGGGTGTGGATAGTGATCTGTAGTCACACACAGGCTTCTTGGTGGCGGCAGCAGCAGCCTTAGCGTCTCATGCCCGTCTCTGGGGTCCGCGCTTTTAGCCGCGGCTCGCGCCCGTCTCTGGAGCTCCTTTAAGCAGTGCTCTTAATCCCCTCTCCTCGCGCACCAGGAAACAAAGAGGGAAGAAAAAGTCTCTTGCCTCTTCGGCAGGTCCAGACTTCTCCCCGGACTCCCTCCCAGCTAGCTGTGGTGCACTAACCCCCTGCAGGCTGTGTTCACGCCGCCAGCCCCAGTCCTCTCCCTGCGCTCGGACCGAAGCCCGAGCCTCAGCTCCCAGCCCCCGCCCGCCCCGGCGGGTGAGCAGACAAGCCTCTCTGGCTGGTGAGTGCCGGTTGCACCCATCCTCTGTGCGGGAATCTCTCTGCTTTGCCCTCCGCACCCCTGTTGCTGTGCTCTCCTCCGCGGCTCCGAAGCTTCCCCCCACCACCACCACCCGCAGTCTCCGCCCACGAAGGGACTTCCTAGTGTGTGGAAACCTTTCCTCCTTTACAGCTCCCTCCCACCGGTGCAGGTCCCGCCCCTATCCTTTTGTCTCTGTTTATTCTTTTTTCTTTTGCCCTACCCAGGTATGTGGGGACTTCCTTGCCTTTTGGGAGGTCTGAGGTCTTCTGCCAGCGTTCAGTAAGTGTTCTGTAGGAGTTGTTCCACGTGTAGATGTATTTCTGGTGTATCTGTGGGGAGGAAGGTGATCGCATCTTACTCTTCTGCCATCTTCCCCTCGTCCCTATCATACTGTTTTAATTACTGTAGCTTTGTAATATATTTTGAAATCAGGAAGTATGATGGCTCCATCTTTGTTCTTCTTTCTCAAGATTGCTTTGGCTATTTGGGGACTTTAATGGTTCCAAATGAATTTTAATATTTTTTTCTATTTATATAAAAAATGTCATTGGGATTTTGATGGGGATAACATTTAATCTATAGATCACTTTGGTTAGTGTGGACCTTAAACAATATTAATTCTTCCCATCCATGAAAATAGAATGCCTTTTCATTTATTTGTGTCTTCTTTAATTTATTTTACCAATGTTCTGTAGTTTTCAAGTCTTTCACCTCTGTGGTTAAATTTATTCCTAAGTATTTTATTCTTTTTGACACTATTGTAAATGGAATTTTTTTCTTAATTTCTTTTTCAAATAACTCATTGATAGTGTGTAGAAATGGAACTGATTTTTGTGTGCTGGTTTTGTATCCTGCAACTTGCCTGAATTTATTAGTTCTAATGCTTATTTTGTGGAGTGTTTAGGGTTTTCTACATATTATGTCATCTGCAAAGAGGGATAATTTTACTTCTTCATTTCCTATTTAGATTCTTTTTATTTATTTTCCTTGCCTAATTGCTCTGTCTAGAACTTTCAGTACTATGTTGAATAGTGTGGCAAGAGTGGGCATCCTTGTCTTGTTAGTGATCTTAGAGGAAAAGATTTCAGTTTTTCACTGTTGAGTATGGTATTAGCTATGGGCTTATCATATATGGCCTTTATTATGTTGAGGTGAATTTCTTCATTATTTCTTTAAATAAGCTTTCTGTCCCTTTTTTTCTTTTCTCCTTCTTATACTCTGTAATGTGTGTATTGGTTCATTTGATGATGTCCCATAGGTTCCTTAGGCTTTCTTCACTCTTTCATTATTTTTTCTTTGTGTTTCTCTGAGTGATTTCAAATGACTTGTCTTCAAGTTCACTGATTCGTCTGCTTGATCAAGTCTGATACTGAAGCTCTGTATTGAATTTTTCAGTGTAATTATCAAATTCTTGAGCTCCAGAATTTCTGTTTGGTTCTTTGTTACAGTTTTGTTTTTTGGGTTTGTTTTTTTTTTACCATTGTTGATATTGTCACTTTTTCATGTATTGTTTTCCTGGTTTCATTTACAGTAAACTCTCTACGTATGATTTAGTTCCATTCTGAGATCGAGTTCATAAGTCCAATTTGTTTGTAAGTCCAACAAAGTTAGCCTACATACCCAACTAACACAATCAGCTGTATACTGCTGCTTTTACACTTGCTTCCAGACATCCTGTTGAGTATGATATTAGCTATGGCAAGGATGCCCACTCTTGCGACTTCTATTCAACATAGTACTGAAAATACTAGCCAGAGCAATTAGGGAAGGAAAAGAAATAAAAAGCATCTGTATTATTGTACTCTATACAGTAGTGTACAGTAAAGTACAAAAAAGCACAACTACTTGTAGAGGATGCATGCACTTGACAACGTATGCCAGACACGTGAACTAACTTACATGATTGGACACGAGAAAACATGTTCACATCTTTGAAAGTTCCCAACTTGAAGGTTCATATGTTGGGGACTTACTGTAGTTGTCTATCTGTGTTCTTTTGTAACTCACTGAACTTCTTTAAGATGATTACTTTGAATTATTTGTCAAGAAATACATAGATCTCCATTTCTTTAGGGTTGGTTACTGGAGGTATATTTTGTTCCTTTGGTTGTGTCATGTTTCCCTGAATCTTTGTGTTTCTTATAGCTTTGCATTGGCGTCTGCACATATGAAGAAACAGCCACCTCTCCCAGTCTTTTTGGATTGGCTTCAATAAGGAAAAATCTTCACCAATCATACTGCCTAGAGTTTCTGGGAGATTCTCAAACCTTTTCTATGAATGTGCGTACTCCATTCTCCCTTCTTCCTGCAGAAACATCTTTGGTGTTGTTTTGGTTTGTCTGTTTTCAGCCTGCAAAGCTCAAAATTATTGGACTCTCAACAAACTTAGATTATAGGCCATAGACAGAAAAGGCCTCTCTTGTTTTCTTCTTTCTCTGCCAACAGATGGGCCACCTTTAGTCCCTACTTCTCTCTTTCTTATAGAGTTTTACCAAGGCAGAAAGAAGCAGCTGATCCATTCTAACATTCCTAATTTTTCCTGTCATTTCCCTGGATACTGTAGCTTTAGTAGGTATGTCTGCCCCCAAGGTAAAAGAGTTTTACCAACTTTTTCCCAAGCAAGGTTCTAGAACCTCTCAGTGAGGAACAATATCAGGGTGCACGTTGCCATTAGTCCCACATTCTCTACTCGACAAATTTCACATCACATTTTAGAGTCTGAGACTTGTAGCACTTTAGTTTCATGTACCAAACTCTGTATCAGATAGGATACCTCCAGCTTTAAGTAACAGAAGCCCTACTTCGAATTGGCCTGAATACCAATGACATGTATTTCATATATTAGGAAGTCTAAAAGTAGGGTAGACTCCAGAGCCAACTGATTCAACACCTTAGAGAGGTCGTCAAGGATCCATATTCTCTGCTGCCACAGTGTTGGCTTCCTGCTAAGACTAGTTACTCTCATGAACATAATATGGCTGCCAGCAGAAACTAGAATAATGCGCGTCCTTGTTTATATCCAGTAGGAGAGTGAAACTAGCTCCATTTCCCAGAAACTCAAGTAGGTCCTTGATCTCAATTGTCTTAGGCCTGCCCTTCCCCCAATTAACCAGTTCCAAGGGTGATAGTCTTATTGTGATTGGCTTTCACTGACCTTCTGCATATATGAGTAGATATTGGCAGAAAAATTGATTGACAAAGCTATGTATTTGTTATCTCTCTTTTGGCTTAAGTTATTGTCGACAACCAACACTTTTATAATTCAGTAACGCTAGGTAGACTCCCTGTATCATTTAGAAAAGCTTCAAGGTTGAAAGTAGCAAAACCCCAATATAGTGGCTTTAAAAAAAATAGGGTATTATTTGTGTCATATAAGAAATCTGGTCATATGTACTTGCTGTTTTGGCTCAGTAGCTTGACAATGTCAAGGTTAATGTCTGATTCTCAGCCTTTTTTATATACATCTGTCACCTCATGGTGACGAAATGGTCACTGCATTCCAAATATCAAGTTTATATTTTAAGCAGGAAGAAGAGGGAAGGGTGATCTTACTTACATACTATCAGCCAGAACTAATGACCCATGGCCACCCCCAGCTGGTAGGTGACTGTGGAGAAGGGGTTGGGGTAAGCCAAACACAATGTCTGCTGCATATTGACCACTGGATAAAGTACATAAGCATATATAGTTTAGTACAGAGTAATTTATTTTCTTCCAGAAACTAGAAATGAGTATCTGGTGATAGGCATAAGGATCTAGATAGGCCCAATCTAGCTACCCCATCCTATCAGAATGCTTCAGGCAGTCTACCTGTGGCAGCTCTCCTGGACTTGGGAGAATGTATGCTATCCATGGCCTCCTGCTACCTTGTGGTTTTTAGCTCAGCTTCTGAGTTCCCATCCATAGGAGTCCAATTGATTGGGAAATTGAATCACAATTGATGCTGCAGGAAGCTGTGGTGGACCTTGTTTCTTGTTACCCCGTAAATAGCCACATGATCTATTCTCATAACTCCTCCCAATGTCCATGTGGGGAATAAGGGATTCTTTGAGCCTCCCTTTCCTCCTCTGCCCCCCAAAGTTGCCTTTGTTCTTTTAGGATTGGCAAGCTCTGATAGACTTTGGAGAGGACCTTGCCTCCTTGCCTAAGCCTCAAGAACTATCCTCTTCTTAGCTTCAACTCTCTTATCTTCTCTCTTGTTATCTCTATATCTCACTGGACAGTGGGTGTGAAGAGGCTACAGTAGAGGGAAAAAGGATTATAGCAAAGGGGACTTCATTTTGACCTTCATTAAGTCCTGCTTTGTTCCCACAGCATCTAAGAGCTGGATGCAGAATAGGGCAAGACTGGAAGGCCTACTTCCCATACCTCCACCATTCCCAAGCTAGCCCTACTCTGAACAGAGAGGAAAGATTGAAACCCTTCGATGACTCAGCAATAGTCAAACCCTCTTGGAATCCTAGAGCTACTTGGAACCAAGGCAGCAAATAAGAGGTAATTGTCTTTTGTTGCCTTCAGTTCTTATTTTCTGTGTTAGAACAGAGCATCACTCTCTTCCATAACAACTTTCCTTCTGAGCCTTTTTCGTAAATCTTGTCATGGAATTCCATCCCTGCCTACCAGCATCACATGCACACACTAGTAATCCTGTTCTAAGGCAAAGAGAAGTAGAAAACTATTCTAGATTTCTGAGTCTAGGGAACTTGCTAATAAATGGTTTTTCACAACTGGAGCTTGAGGGAAGATGGTATGTATTTTCCTTTTTTGTTGGAAACTGGACATTCATCAGAGAAGTCATATACAGGTAGAAAGTCAACATCAGAGTCCACACACAACTCTTATGAACAGATACAGCTTTCAAGGCAATGAGGATTACATAGTTGGAAGTGTCCAGAACCAAAGAAGCTAAGTGGTGACAGCCTTTTACACATATCCAAGACTCCCTGTGCTCTTCTTCTCCAGACACTTCAGGTTTTGGCCAAAAGGTGTAAGTTTAAAATAGGCATGGATTGTTTGGAATGGCAGAATTCTTATAAGGGTGGTTTTTTTTTTTCATCCCAGTGCTGGGCATATATCTGTTTGCTATGCTCAGAAGCAGGCGTGTGGTTCCTGGATCCTTCAACAGCTGTTGGTATCCTAACAGTCTCTCAGTACTATCTCAGTACAGGAGAGAAAATCAGGTGTCCTTGATTTAAAAACAGATTCCTGAGTCCCTGAATAGGTTATCTCAGGAATGAATCTTAAAGATGCTACAAAGGGGAAGGGGAAGGAAATCTTGAAAGTCATTATGTTATTTTGCTATCTATGGAAAGAGTCCAACCCAGATCTTTTCACACAAATGCACCTCTGAATCCCATGTATCCAGCAGTGGAGTCCAGAGCTTTTGTTTTTAAAGTGATGGGTTTTTTCCTCCTGATTAAAAAATAATGCATGTTCATTGTAGCGATTTTGAAAAATATAAAAAGTACAAGGAAGACAAAAATTATCTGTAGTCCCATATGTCCAGCAATTATTACTCCTATCAGTTTGATGCATTCTTTAAAGTCTCCCGCTTCTTTCTCTGTCTCTCTCAATTCATGGCCCTGGCAAAGTTGGGATGATAACCGTATACATGATTTTGTATTCTGCTTTTTTCACCCAACATTATATTATAACTATTTTCTCAGGCAAATAAATATGTTTAAAACATCTTTTAAAATGATTTTGTAATATCAAATGACTGTATCAAATTTAATCATTTTCTTGATAATAATCCATACCGTTTCTGAACAATTTTAATAGTATTTATAGCATTTAAATAGCAGGTATATTAAAAATAAAATAAAGCATATGAAATGTTCACTGTCCTCTGCCAAATGCTGTAAAACATATAAAGAATTATAAGGCCAGTTTTCTGATCTCAAAGAGATTTTAGTTTATTATGGTATAACTTTTTAAAAATTAATTGTACCATATAGCTTAGTACTTAAACATAGAGTTTACAATTTAAAATAATTAGTACTTACAATTAATTATTTTAATTAGTATTTTAAAATACTGTTTATTCTACGTTCAGTCTACTTTCCAAAACTCTGTGAGGCAACTTACCATAAAAGAATAGCTAAAATAAAAGTGAAGATCATCCTAAGTAGAGGAAAAAGATAGGAACCAAGAGGAAGGTAAAGGAAGAAAGGAAGGTAGAGGAAGAAAGGAGAAAGAGACCAATGAAACCAGAAAACCTAATCTAAGAAAAATACTGCATGGGCTGAGAGACACCCAGCTTTTATTATCTAAAGTTCATTCCTTCAATTATTCATTTGTTCTTTCAGCTCACAAATAGTTATTGAGCACTTCCCATGTACCAGGAACTGAGTTAGGGGCTGGGAACAATGATGAACAAAATAGACTTGTGCTCATAGAACCGGTATTTCACAAAGAGAGATACACTTTGTCCTAGCTCCTAATGACAGTATCCTCAGTGGAAAATTCAAATCTTCCACACTTCTTCATCTCTTATAGATCCTTAGAAGAAGCAATGGACTCTCAGTTAAGTCAAAATATTCAACATAAAGTTTGAAAAATATAGTTCAACAATGTAGGATTTGAAATAGAAATAATAAAGCTTGGAAAATCTAGAGTATGAATGCTTATCACATTCTTTATGAAATTTCATATGTAAATTATCCTATCTAGTCTTTTGATAATAATAATGCAGTTGACCATTTTAAATTTTTTTTTAATTATCTAAGAAATCTGAACACATTACTAACATTTTGAAAAAGAGAAAACAAAATTCTCCCTTAAGGCCTTCACCTGGCCTAACCATTAATAACATTTATATATCTCTTTCCAATCTTTTAGATTGCCATATTTTCCATACCTGTAATCATACAGTACATAAAATTGTCCTGGAATTGTTTTCACAAATCATTATATCATAAGCATTGTGTTAATCAGGGCTCTCTGGAGAAACAGAATATATATATTCATTTTACATATATATATATATATATATATATATATATATATATATATATATATATATATAAAGTGAATGAATGAGAGAGAGAGAGAGAGAATTGGCTCACCCAATTATTGAGGCTGGGAAGTCCCAAGAGCTGCAGCCGGCAAGCTGGAGACCAAGAAGAGCCAATGTTTCCATCCAAGTCTGAAGGCTGGAAAAGACCAATGTTCCACGCAAGCAGTTAGGCAGGAGGAGTTCCCTCTTACTCAGCCTTTTTGTCCTGTTTAGGTTGTCAATTGATTGGATGAGGCCTACTCACACTAGGGAGGGCATTCTGCTTTATTCAGTCTACTGATTCAAAGGTTGATCTCATCCAGAAACACACTCACGGACAACACTGAGAATAACGGGCAGCAAATATCTGGACACCCACAGCCCAGTCAAGTTGACACAAAAAATTAACCATCAAAAGCATTTTGTATGATATATAGTTTTCATGAGCATAATTTACTTAGCCATTTCGGATTACGGTATTTTTTACTGTTTCTTGTTTTTTCCCACTTATAATTAACACCATGATGGACATGTTCATGATACGAATATTTCCATATTTAAAACCATTTCTTTGAAAAAAACCCCAGATGAGTTTCTTTTTGTTTAGGGGTTGGGACGTGTGTTGAGTTTCCTAGTGCTGCTGTAACAAAATGCCACCCACTTGTTGACTTAAAACAACAAAAATTTATTATTCTAGAGTTTAGATGTCCAAAATCAAGATTTTGGCAGAGTTAAGCCTGAGGAAGAATCTGTTCCTTGTCCCTCATCTAGCTTCTGGTGGTTGCTGGCAGTCTTTGGGATTCCTCAATGTAAGGATACATCACTCTAGTCTCTGCCTCTGGTTCATATGGTACTCTCTTCTCTGTGTCTGCACATGGCCTTCTTGAAGGACACCAGTCATTGGACTTAGGGCCCACCCTGATCCAGTATGATCTCATCTTAACTAATTACATCTGAAAAGACCCTATTTCTAAATAAGGTCACATTCACAGGTACCAGCATTAGGACTTCAACATATCTTTTTAGGGGGACACAATTTAACCCATAGTAAGGTGTCTGGCTATTCCTGATAGGTATTGTCAGACTGTACTCTAAAGGCCTGTATTTATTTAAAATACACCAATAGGGTATGAGAGTAGTTTTGTTTTACGTTTTATATTCTTATAATTGTTATACCTTACTGCTGATTTGACTCTTTTATCATTTTGGAAATGACACCTTTTTTCTCAGGTGAGCCTTTTTGCCTAGGACCAGAACTGCCGGCAGTATTCTTATACTGGGAAAATGTATAGGCTCTCATAGGCTATTCAGAGTGCTGGGACAGCCAGCAAAGGGTGCTGGGTTACTCCAGCCCTTCCGAGTTGTATGGAATGTGTGTAGGTTACCTCAGGGGATAAGGGCATACAACATATCAGGAGCACCTGGGCACTGCAGTCTAATGAAGACTTGAACATCATCCTGCAGCTACTCGGTCAGACCTCAAGAGCAGCCATGGAAAGCTCATTCGGGGTACAGTGCTTACTCCAGCGGCTAGCAATTTTATCTTTCTCTCAGTAGCAGATGTCAGCTGCTCCGTAGCAGACTAAGCTCCATCTGGTAGGCTACTTCTTATCTGTGTTTTTATGTCTTCTGCTGCTAACAATTAACTGACCTTAATCTCCTTATAGCTTCTGTTCAGTCATGGCTTCTACTCTACTATGGCTTCTGTTTCTTGCCCCCTTTCAGTGTCTCTTGGCTTCCATCCATACTATTGTCTGCTGGTTCTGATGCTGAGTGTTCTCAGTTCAAACTCTCCAAGAGAGCGATGCAGACTAGATTGGCCCATCCTCATTCCTGCTGAGCACAGTACTAGGTTAAGTAGAACTCATATGACAGGCCTCATGGGTAAGGGCCAGTCTATTGATGACTGTCTTTGAATCTGCTGGTTGTTCCTGGTGCAAGCAACCATAAACATGGTGGTGAATCCTATGTTAATAAATATGATGACTCAGACCAAGAAGCCTCTCTCAGAAGGGATATCAGACAGTCTGAGGCTTTCCCAGTGGGGTCAGTGCAGGCCGCTGGCATGGTCTATCCACTTGACACTTAGCTCACATTTCCAGCTCTACATATGTATGGTTCAGGATAACAATAACTTTTAGGTGATTGAGAAGTCTTCTAGAGAGGAATTCCTGGAAGAGAGGACAATAGAGCACAGTCTTGAAGTATAGTTAGAGTTGGATAAGGAGGGAAGAGAGTACCAGGCAGAAATTACAGATTGAAGAAAGGCATAGACAGGAAACATTATGCAATGTGCGGGAAACTAAGTAGTTCAGTGTTACTAGGATACAAATGTTGATACAAGACAGTGTAGTCTTGTGTAGGAACCGATTTATGAAGACCCTATTTGCCAAGTTGTAGAGCTTGGACTTTTGGTAAAAGGAAGTTACTGAAATGTTTTAAGCAGGGAAATATAATAGCTTTTTCTATTTCAAGTGTAAAATATAGGTTTAAAAGGAGCAGAACTAGCAGTATATTAACTGGTTAGGAAGCTATCAAAATAGCCATGCAAGAGACAATGAGGGCAGTGATAGTACAGATGGAGAACAGGGTACAGATCTGAGGAATGTTTGGAAGATAAAACTGGCAAAACTTGATAATTGAAATGATATAGAGACTGAGTGTCAGGAATGAGTTCAGAATGACTCCCAGGTTTCTTGCCTGGGCACTCTATGAGTGATGTCCCTTTAACTGAAGTATAAGGACTTAGGACAAAAGCAGGTTTGGGGGAGGAGATGAAAGGTGCATACTGAGCTCAGTTTTGGACATTTTGAGTTTTGAGTACCATAAATACACACATATGGATATATGCATCCAAGTTAAAGTGTCATTTCTTCAGAGAAAGCTTCTCTGACTAGTTGTAGGGTACAGATCTCCATCTCTTAACATCCTCTGCTTTTCTGTTGTGCTAATCACAGTTTAAGGTAAGTGACCAGTTGCGCAGTTAACCATTAATGTAATCTTCAGGAGGACAGGCTGTATTTCCCTGGCCTAGGCCAGTGCCCTCTCCACAGTAGGCAGTCAGTAAATATCAACTGAATGAATGCTAGGTGCATCTCAATCACCTAGGAGTTAGTTATTGTTATCCTGTACCTTACATATACAGAGCTGGAGATTCTGAGAAAGAAAGTAGCTTGTGCATTGACACACATTGAGTGAGTGTAGGGTAACCAGATTTAGCAAATAAAAATATAGGATGACCAGCTAAAATTGTATTTCAGATAAAAAAACAAGTACTTATTAGTCCCAAATATTGAATCAGATAGACTTACACAGCTCAAAGTGAGTGGCATTTGACTTAGAACTATGTGACACCAAAGTCCAACTCTTTCTACTCTGCCACTAAGATTGAACACCACTCCTATACTGGAAGCTTTGTTGGGGATTATACCAGCACCAATCCTCTTCCCCTGTTAATAAAAGTTTTTGTTTTATTTTATGTTGTTTTGTTTTAAAATTCCTGCTTTGATGGAAAGTAACTCAGTTTGTCCTGGATGCAGACCAGCAACCAGTGGATTCCAGAAGTTTTATCAGAGTCTCTCTGGGATGCTTTCTCCAAATATAAAGGTAAATTAAAACAACTTGGACCTTCTGCAGTTATCAGATACAGGGAAATGAGTTAAAGGACTCTCCTGAGTAGAACTGTTCCCCACCCACTTCTGTGGTATTTTGAGCCACTCAGGAGCTGTGGTCCCTATCAGATGATTATGTACGTCAAAAAACGATTGTTGGGCTTCCCTGGTGGCGCAGTGGTTGAGAGTCCGCCTGCCGATGCAGGGGACATGGGTTCGTGCCCTGGTCCGGGAGGATCCCACATGCCGCGGAGCGGCTGGGCCCGTGAGCCATGGTCGCTGAGCCTGCGCGTCTGGAGCCTGTGCTCCGCAACGGGAGAGGCCACAGCAGTGAGAGGCCCGCGTACCGAAAAAAAAAACAAAAAAACAAAAAAAAAAAAAAAAAAAAAAAAAAAAAAAAAAAAAAAAAAAAAAAACGATTGTTTATGAGTTTTCTCATAGATGATCTGAATTGTTCTGGAAACAAGATAACAGTGTGGTTCTGGCAATTTTCCTGAGCAAGCTTTAGGGCTATCCTGTGTGGTTAATTTGATCTGTGGAGCTGCTGCGTTATGGGTAATTTTGAAACACGAGGTTTACTTATCTGTCTGCCTATCCTAGGTGACAACGTTTAGGCATTGGTTCAAGGGGCAGTACCAGGCTTTTCTTGAAGGGCCTAGAAAGGCTCCTGTGCACTCTCTCTCCTTTTCTGTCTGTACGTATGTATGATTCTACATAGAGAGACACATGTTAGTCATTTACTAGAACATTAATAGAGATTATCTTCTGAAGAGTAAATTTTTACTTTTCCTTTATATCTATTTTTTGAATTTTTGACATAAGCAATATTACCTTTATAATAACAATAACAATAAAGAGAATTCTCTTTTGGGGGAAAAACAGTTTCAGCCTTCCCTTTACAGACCATTGGTTAGTCCTCATATCTGATACTCTTCTGTTTCTTCTTCCTCTCTTCCACTTACAAAAGAAAAATAAAAGAGAAATAAGATAAAGAAAAAGTAGAGAATCTTCTAAAAGGTTATTGAATAAAAAGCAAAAAAAAAAAAAATTTCCAAACAAGCAGCTCTTAAAAAAGGAAAATATAATATTGGTCAAAATCATCACAAAGAGATAGGTAAATTCTTTGGTTTAATATAAGCAATGAAAACATGTAAGCTCAGGATTTGATGTGCAGGCTCTTTTCAAGAGAAGTTTGCAAGAAAATATTTCCAGAAGTTGACATTTCCACATGGCAAAAAATTTTCGGAGCAGAGAGCACGTGTTAGAACCTTGAGCCTCAAGCATGACTACGTATTACCAAGGACAAGACAAAATGATTGTCATCTTTCCGTTCCTAATGGTTGATTTTTACCCAAAAATATAGGCCCATTTTCCAGATTGATTTCTCCTCCCTGCAGCCCCCAAGCAGCTGCTATCATTTATAAGGATTACTGTCAAATTGTTTTTGAAACATTTTTATCTATAGAAGGCAAATGGAATGCAGAAGACCTGGCACGTTTCCACGGAACAAACTTTCACGCTTCAGCTGTATTTTAGGCTTGTCTCCCAGCCCAGACTGGGTTACAAGCACAGGAACACTCACAAAACATTATCTCTCGGGCTTCCCTGGTGGCGCAGTGGTTGAGAGTCCGCCTGCCGATGCAGGGGACACAGGTTCGTGCCCCGATCCGGGAAGATCCCACATGTCGCGGAGCCGCTGGGCCCGTGAGCCATGGCCGCTGAGCCTGTGCGTCGGGAGCCTGTGCTCCGCAACGGGAGAGGCCACAACAGTGAGAGGTCCGCGTATCACAAAAAAACAAAAAAAACAAACAAAAAAATTATCTCTCTTGCTGCACTTCTACCTGCTACACAGAAATTCCTCCCGGCTGATTCTGAAAGGCCAGGAGGGAGGTCACTTGTGTTTGCTAACTCACTCTCAGCTCACACGTGGCACTTTTCCTCCCTGCCCTCTTCTCCGGCTCGCTGTGGTGGTGTCCTGAAGCTGTTGATATTGTCAAGGTCCTTTTGGCTTCGACCAAAACTCTGATTTGTGTGATGCTGGACAAAAGTATCTTGTCTTCTGAATTTCCTCTGGAAAGTGCTGCCTTGAGTTTCCTGGTCTACAAAGTTTAGTGAAATAGCTCTTTTAGTTTTTATTCACGCTTTATTGCAGCCCTTTCCACCTTGGACATAGAATTACGTCCATGGGAGTTGGATTGAAAGACAATGTGAGTAGTAAACACCTTGGTCTACTCCCTCTCTTGACTTTCTTCCCTCCCCATTGCCCACTGTGATCCTTTGTTCTTGGACCAAACTTGAGGATGTGGACTCTTGTGTATGTTTGGATGAGTTCTTTCTTTCCCAGAAGGCTCTTCAGTCCTTTAGGCAAACAGACCTATTGTGGGCCACCCTGCCAGCCTTCTAGACATGCTCAGACACACCTGAATTACAAGATGAATGTGGCATACGGTACCAAACCCACTCTGCTTCCCATGAATTTAGATTTGGAGTTCCAGGTATAACAAAGTGCTTACCGGGATAGAAATGTAAGAACTCCAGCCAGTGCTTAAAGCTGACAGCACTTCCCTGGTGTAGGTGGGCACAGTGGGTCTTCTTTTTCAGGATAGTCATTTAAGTGATCCCAAATGGTTAGGCAAGCAAAAGGTACACAGGCACCCATTGCCCCAGGAGAAGGGTGGAACAGAATCCTAATGTAAGACATCTCTCAAGACCCCTTGTTGTGCATGGCTGGTTGCTGGAGAAAAGGTAGGTAAATTTGCATAGATGCCAAGCAACCCCCTGGGAGAAAAGGAGGTAGAAAGCCTTTTAAATGTCAGTTCATTAGAAACTTCCTGATGGATTGGGATGGCTCTGACAGATTTTCCTGCAGTTTGAAAGGATAATAGCCTAGAAGCAAGCACACTGTAAGAGATGAGGAACCTGGTCTGATGGATTCATGGGGGCAAGGAGGAGATCTGTACAACATGGCTAAGGCTGGAAGGCCTTCCTGGGACCCCCCCCCGGCCTAGAGCTCTCAGCCTTTGGAACAAAGACCGTGAACATGTGGACTGGCTGGCTCTCTCCTTAAAGCCCAGTATGGCAGTACCTCAGCCTGGGTATGGTCTGGGATAGCAAGAGCATCAGTCCACCAAGAGACAACGTCCTTTGGCCTGTGTGGGACCCATGGCAGCAACCAAAGCAAGGGTCTCTTCTACCTGTTGCTTGAAATCAAGACTGACTTTTTTTGAACTGAGTAGGCACCTGGCTTTTTTGGCAATTCATGTCAGTTAAGGGTTGAGGAAGTGGGAAGGGCTCAAGATTGAGATACTGGACTTGTTAATAACTTGCAGGTGGGACTAAAACAATTAACTGCTAAAATTAGCACTATGACTGACTCTAAACTGATAAAGCCAATCGTATGGGTTATATGAGCAGAAAGAAAGGGCTCATTCACCTTCTGTTAGTTTTAAGATTATTGTCCACTGTAATTTAGGGCTCAAATGAGGTTGCATATTTATACTTTTAAAAAGTAGAAGTTAATATGATTGTTTGCCCTACCCTGGTCTCTTAAGTAAGCTAGATCCATTCACACAGGTCTTTGGAATTAATCCAGATGGTCTCCTCTTTGGTGCCACTCACTGGCTCTTGCCCCGTGATTCCTGGTTCTTTGATTTGAGTCCATCTTTAGACCTCAGCTCTCACTGTCGGCCTGGCCCTCTTGGATGGTTCTGGGCTAGATTTTCTAGTATGGCAGAGATTCTCTTTTTCCAGCCAAGCCTTCAGCAAATGCCTACCTTTCTCCTGCCATCAGTGCAGCTACTGAGCTGCCTCCTTCTTAGTGGAGGAGGATAAGCCACAGTGCTTGGAAACTAGCCAAAGAGTTCACTCCAGTGCCCTGTATCTCTGTGCCGTGCACTAGTCTTTTTGAGCTGTTTCACACTCTGCTGCTTCACCTGTGGAATGTGGGGATTAAACTAAATGGACCCACCATGCATTATGTATTAAAAAACAATTATTTTTTTGTGCTGGTGGTGTTTGTAATAATTTTGAGATACACATACAGAAAAAACCAAAAAAATGTTTACTTCAAATCAAATGCGAACTTTTGCCCCGGAGTATTCATAGTGCATTCATAGCTCTCAGTTTTTGACAGGATCATGATATGGAGTTTTTAGAAGTTAAACCCTTGAAAAAATGACTTTTTTTTTTTCACAAAAATGTATTTCCCCTTCTGAAGAGGGAGAGATGGAGGGTGATTAGAGAGTTGATACAATGGAAAGAAATGCTGAAATCCTGGTATTAATTTTACCTTAAAAATCTGGAGTTTTTATTCACATCAACTTGATAATTAAGCAAAAGCAGTGGAGAAATTTGCCCAAGACTTGGTCTTCCCACCTTTATTCAAATTACTGTCTTTATTACTTTCCATATCTTAACAAGGGAAAAACTGAAAGTAAAGGAGGTGTGTGCACCACAATGAATTCACTCATACCTTCCATCACTGAAAATGAGAATGAGCAAGCAATTTGTTTTTCCACATTCAGAATCATATTTTTTAAAAAAACTCAAGTTTTTAATGGCATTAAGATTAGAAGCAATCAACAAAGGCAAGGAAATTCGCTGGAAGAAATGAAATTCCAACTTAAATCACAAATCCAAGAAAACATACTTTACTGGTTTGATTGATCATATCAGGAATCCCCTGCCCACACTCAAAAACAATCTCTTTTCCCTGTAAGATCTTTTTAGTCACGCAAGAAGTTGTGTCTCATGCACACAATCATGAAGATATTTTTTAAATTGAATTCTTAAGAGGCTTGTTAAGACTGCTTGTATCTCTCTTTGAGATTCTTTTGACAAGAATTAACTACAGAAACCTTCTGAGGTTTCAAACCTGAAAAGATTGTGTTTAATTTTTCTTTGGGCGGCAGGGGAGTGGAGGAAGGCTAGTCAGTAAAGACAAGTCTACTTTTTATCTTTAGTGAAATCACGATGAGTAAACTGAAAGGAAGATTGGGTTGGGGTTTATGCAACTCAGTTTCTTCCTCTCTACCCCTCTGTGCTGGCTCTGCCTGCAGAGAGATTTGCCTTTGCCTCTCTGTATTCCAGCTCTTCACTCTCAGAGCACTGATACTCAGTCCTGGGCAACTCTAACATTTCTGGCATGCAGTCTTAGATTGAATGGACAAGTTCAACATTTCTTAGGATCAGCCTGTAAAAGCAGAGTCTCCATCTGAAAAATATAACAGTCTCCATCTGAGTTATAAAATGTAACTCAGTATTCATTCGAACTGACGTGAACATGAATCATTTGGAGCTCTGTGGCCATACATGTCAAGAAATATTTATTAGATGCCCATTTATGTATAAAACTGAATGAAATAAAATGTACAGTGAATACCATCGGCACAATCCTGACCCTAAAAGGAACAGTTGATAACAATAGCGATGATAAGAGCAACTACCACTTAGCAGGTACTTACCATATGCCAGCCATTTATATTCTCATTTAATCCCTAAGCCACTCTAATGTAGATACTATTATGGCTCCTTTATGAAGAAAAAAAATGAGGTGAGGAAATATTAAGCAGTTTACCAAGGTTCCATGACAAACACTATACTCATCTCTGAGGAACACACTACTGGGTTGTATTCCCCTTGAGCCTAAGTGAAGGCTGAGCATGTAAGACTGGAGAAAGCCTCTTCCCCACCTGTTTGCTGGACTGTAAATTTGTAAGTGCATGGGGTCCTTGGATGGAGAGGGAAATAGAGAAGAGAACAGAATTTTTTCTCCACATGGCCTGGTACTGGTCTCCTGGAATGACTCCGTACAGAGAAATAAGGAGGAAGTGGGTACTAAAGGAACCATAAAATATATCTATAGGTTTTTTTGTGGTGGAGAAGGAAGTTTACAAAAGAAATATATCCTAGTTAAAAATTCAAACAGTACAGAAATGTATAAAATAATCTCATCAGAAAATATTGCTGTTAATGGTTTATGTATATTCTTCTGGACTTTTTCCCACATATAAATATATAATTATTTAAAATAGGATTGTAATACACACAGAAACATTTCATCTAATAATACGCTCTATAATTCTTTTTCTTTGTCTTTTTTTTATAATTCTTTTCATATCTTTATCTCCTTTTTCCGTAGAACTACTTAGTATTTCATTGTATGAGTGTACCATAATTTATCTAATATCTCTATTTATTTGGACACTTAAATTTGTTTACAAATATTCTACAATAAATATTTGTATGCACACATCTTTGCAATGTGTCTAAAGTAAATCCCTGAAAGCGGAATTGTCAGGTCAAAGGAAAGGCATATTAAAAATTTTAAGGACTGTTGTCAAATGCCCTCCATGAGATGGTACCATTTTATATTTCCACCATCATTGTAGGAGAGTGCCTATTTCTGTACACTTTTGCCAGGACTGGATATTATTAGTCTTTTTAACATGTGCCAGTGTGATGAGTGAAAACTGTATCTTGTTGTTTTGATTTGAATTTCTTTCACTGTTATTAAGTTTCAGCGTCTTTTCATGTTTATTTAGCTACTTGTATTTTCCTTTTGTGAATTCCTAATTCTGTCTTCTTTTTCTGTTGGGAATTTAATGATATTCTTACTGATTTTGATGGGTTTCTTGTATATTAGGGATAGTTTAGCATTTGTCTGCTATACATATTGCAAATTTTGTTTCCTAATTTGTCTTTTGTCCTCATTTTCTTCTTCTCCTCTTCTTCCTTTTTCCCTCTCTCTCTCCCTCTCTTTCCCATATAGGTGTTTTAAATTTTTATGTCAAAAGTTTTTATGGCCTTTGGACTTCATATATATATTAGAAAGGCCTTTCACAGTTCCAAGAGTATGCAAATATCAATTCCTGTTTTATTTTAGAACCTTATTTTTTTTCATAATCAAATATTTGATCTAACTTTAATTCACTCAAATTTAGCTAGGAATCCAGGTTTTCAGGTAAAATCATTAGCTTTAAAATGTCTGCCATTAAAATGTATATCTTTTTAATGTGTGAGCCAAAACAACCTTGGTGGCCAGATTTGGCTGTGAACTGCCATTTTGTGACTTCTAGTTATAAAGATTTCACATAAGAAATTAAACAAGACCGACTGTTTCTGTTACATTGCTGGTGGATAAAAGGAGTATATACAGCATGTAATTAAATGCAGGAAAAACTGTATAACTACCTGCTTGAAGGTAATGACCTTCAAGTTCTATCTCCTAAGGAAGATTACTTAACTGAGATTCTAAGTTTCTTCATCTGCAAAATGGAGATAGTAGTAGGTTTCAGGGAGCATTAATTGTGTTCTGGCCTTGTATGGGGTCTGCCACGTGGGATGTCATTAAGTGGTAGTTATGAGGGGTTTTAGTGAATTACAAATATGATCTCTACCACTTCTGTAGCCATTTTTGTGGCATGTTGTAAGCTTGTTTCAGAAAGAACTTACTCAATTGGAGATTTGATTAAAGTCAGGTAGTGCTTATGGGTTCCCAGTTTGTGTGTGATTTAGTGAGGGACTCTGTTGGAGATATGCAAGAAGCGTTAGACATAGTCTACTTTTAGGAAGTCTCCAATTTGGTTAGGAAAAGTAGACTTTCATTCAGAAAAACAAATGAAAACATAAATAAGGTTGCTATAAATAGTACCAAATTGATATGGATATGTGTTAGCTCAAGAAGATAAAGTTGTAGGGGCGATGGAATTGGAGGCCTTGAAGAATGCATAGGATTTGTGTGTACCAAGAAAAGGGCGTTAGAGGCTTGGGAAACAGCATGAACAAGACATAGATATGGGATTACATGTGTCATTGTGCTCCGCTGCAGATGGTGGGGGGAGAGAGAAAGGAGGTGTGAATGGGGACAGAAAGGAAGAGTCCTGGCCAGGGCAGAATTGTGGGAATATGCTGGGACAGACACATTGAACTCAATAAATAGAGAGGGTTACAATTGTGGACTGAGTATTTTGGATGGAGAAGCACAAGAGTCTGTGACAGTGCAAAGTTTGGTCAGAAGGGCTGATCAGTCTTTGGGAATTATGGGTGTTCACATGGAAGTTCAAGTTATGGCTATGGATGAGAATGTAAAAGTAATAATAGCATTTATTGTCACTAACGTAGCCAGCAATACATCACTAACATAAAACATGGTTTCAAGAATTGTTTTATCTTACTTAAGCTTATCACTTAAACATTACAACTGTTAGGTGACATTATTGTTATTTTACAGATGAAAACATTGAGATAGAGAGAGGTTAAGAGACTTGCTCTGGAAGAGAGAAATGTCTTCAATAACACTAAAGGGTCTGTCTCTTTGGGATCTTCTTTAGAAGAGCCACTATAAAATCAATCCAGACAGAGGCCACATTTCAAAGTATAGACACCAAGCTCTCACCCTCTTTTGAGTGCACTTTAGGACATAGGTCAAGATGAGAATGGGGTCACAGTGTCTTGGTGACATCTGTATCCTCACCATATGATGTATCCAGTAACCTTTCAGAGGATTAGAAATGTGAAACAACAAGGCTCATAGAGCAGGAAAAGTCTATTCAAGTGAAAAATTGTTCATTTTTGACTCAGTGATTTTCTCTGGCCCTTGAGTCATGATTGCTTAATGCTGCCAGGTGCTTCAATAATTCCCTCTTTCCTTTTTTGACTAGTGGGTACTTTCTCTCAGTTTTCCTTTTCAGTTTGGGGGATTTTTCAGATTTTAATTTACTACAGGGGAGATAAAACCATTGATTTTTATAACTATATAACATTTCGGTAAATCAAGTCAAAGAATAACCAAGAATCTTGTCCAAGACAACAAAGTTAATCTCTCTTAGCAATAGGACTAAAATGTCTTAACATTCCTCTTTGGATTTTTATTATCCAAGCACATTTAAAGCATCAGCTTCTGGGATATTGTGCTGACTTCCTTTCTGAGAACCAATAAATGCAACTTTTATATTCTCAAGTTCATTCTCTTGATATCCCTTGGCCAGTTAAATGGCTATTTGGTAAAAATTGAGAAGACAGAAAGTCTTACAGATAATCTGCATGAAGATTACCTCCTCAAAAGGCAGTTATGAGAAAGTTCTTTTCTAAAATGAGCAGAAATCTGTTTTCCTAGAATATTGAGTCATGAATCTAAGGCTGAACCGAATCCACAGTTTAATAATGTGAACCCAAAATAAGCCTGGGACCCACTGTTCTACTGCAAGGACAGAGGAGCATAGCCCCCATGACTGTTTTTGCCCTTCTTTTCATTCATGCTTTCAGAAGAGATAGTGCCAGATGTTTCAAATCTGGAATATGGCCACTTTCTGCCAATGCAAACAGAAACCCTGCTACATATTGTTTTGGGGTTTTTAAAAAGACAACCAAAAAACCAATTTATTTATTTATTTGATGTGCCCATGGTTTCATGAAAATACCTCTTTTGGGTTTGTAAGAATTCATTTGCAGATGCGTATTTTTGATAGGTAATTACATTAGCAAAGTATTGTTTGCACCCCCATAATAGATCTCAAATTTATCAACTTGTCTTCAGCCCCACTGTAGCTACCCAGGTCCAAGCCACTCACTATCACCTCTTCCCTGGACCACTATATTTGCCTCCTGGCTGGGTGTCTAGCAGCCCGAATATTTTTTAAATCAAAAGCCACTTCTTAGCTCCATCCTACTCAAAACCTCCCATGACTTATAAGACCCTAAGTAACCTGGCCTTTGCCTACCTTTCCAGTCTTGTTTTGTTCTACTTTTTCCCCTGCCCTCTGGCCTCCATTTTGTTTTAAAACTTAACCAAGGTCTTCCTCCCTAACGCTGTTGCACAATTCGTTTCCTCTTCCTGGAAGACTGCCCCTCACACTTAGTACGGCAGTCTCTTTCTCCTCTTTAGATCTCAACTTATTGTCAGCACCACAGAGAAACCTTCCCTCACCAC
Organism: Lagenorhynchus albirostris; assembly: GCF_949774975.1. Lineage (NCBI taxonomy): Eukaryota > Metazoa > Chordata > Mammalia > Artiodactyla > Delphinidae > Lagenorhynchus > Lagenorhynchus albirostris. The sequence continues at coordinate 129,420,133 of NC_083098.1, forward strand.
CCTATCTAAGTGGGGCCCACCATTTTTACTCCATTTCTTTGTCCTGTTTGTTTCTTTTATACCAATTATATTAATTTGTTTTTTGTTTTCTTTCTATTATTTGTTTTTCTTTCTGGAAAAATTGAAAGCTCTTTGATCACAGGGACTATCTCTGTTAGTTCACTACCATCCACTTAGCAGCTGGTACTATGCCAGGAACACAATGGATTCTTCTACACATTGATTTCCATGTGTTCCAAAAAGGAACCGTGATGCATTTTTGCTAGTCATTTTTTGAAAATAATAGTTTGAGATCTGATTTTTGTCAACAAGTTTGGCTTTGAGAGGACAATCAAGTCTGCGTTGGTGATATAGGTAACTAAGACATGCCTGTGTGTCATCTGAGACACTGGTCTCTAGGCTAAAATGTTAAAGTGCCCTGATTACTCAGTAGATAATTACACTGGTAATATTACAATGATACTTCCATATTCAATTACCAAGGGCTATGGCAAACTCAAATACATTGAGAAGAAAACAGTTAAGTTGAGGAAGGGTCTGGCTGTACAGAGAAGGAGGAACAGAAGATGAGAATTTTAATGTCAGCTGGGGATAGAACTGTAAAAAAATGAAATGAGATGAACATCAAAGTGTTGTTATATGGAAAAGATATATGATTCATTCTAAATTGTTCCAAAAGGAGAACTAAGATCAGAAAAACATATTTCAGATGATCATAAAGAAAAGCTTGCACAGTTGCCCAAAAATAAAATAAACCTCCTTGTTAAGAACTAAGCTTTTTGTCACAACAAATGTTCGGGCAAGACCAGTAACATCTTCAAATATATTAGTGTGAAAATTCTTATGCATAGTGACTTGTACAAAATAAACATTCAATTCTTGTTGGTAAATAATTGCAACTATGTGAAGTGATGGAAATGTTAATTAGCTTGATCATGGTAATCATTTTACAATTTATGCACATGTCAAAACATCACATTGTGCACCATCAACATACATGATTTTTGTCAATTATTACTTCAATAAAACTGGAAAAAATTCATGTTTGGTAAGTAAGTGAGTGTATTACTGTGCAAGCTTAGACCAAGTGGCCACAGAGGTCTAGAAGAATGCTGATACTCCTTGATGTTTCTAACATCCCCTCTGTACCCATGTGGGAGATACAGAGAGAGAAATTAGCCCTTGTTCCTTGCCTTAGCAGAGGATTTTAGAGAAGGTAAAAGGCCCTGAGCGATGTACACGTTTTCTTAGAGGACTTGTATGAGTTGGTCCTCAAGAAAAACAGAATAAAGACGATGTGACATTTTAGAGAATTAGTACAAAGGTCCAGAGATGAAATTGAGCGTGACATCAGGGACAGTGAGTAGGCAAGCTGGTTAGAGTGATGTGCCACCCCCCACCCTGGGGCAGGGAGAAGTGAGGCAACAGGAGCATAGGAGCCAGACTGGAGAGTTTGAGTTTCATGCAGGAGACACATGGAAGTTTTGTAAATTATTAAGCAGAGGAGGGACATCATTAGAATGTGTAGGAGAAATATTTGCCTGATAGCTGCTCCAGACAGACAAAATAGAGTTGTGCCTTTTAAACTGGGGTGCACTCCCCTTACATTCACACACCAAAATGTTCACTGAGCATTCATTTTACTTGAAGATTTGGGGGAAAAGGTACTTTAACTTGTAAGTAATTGAAGACATTTCTTTATATCAAACAAATATGATAAAATCTAATACTTCAGAGAAATGACATTCTCTGCATGTTGCAGAATGGCTATAGGTTCTGCTCCAAGGCCAGCTAGCTCTCTTGGGCTCTCTGTGGCAGTCGGTCCTTGGATGGAAAAGTGTGAACAGCCTACAAGAGTAAGTGAAAGAGCAGAAGACCGTGCCCGATTAATCAACACTGAGAATGTGCTGCGCTGGACACTATGCTAAGTGTTGGGGGTAGAGAGGTGAAGGCAGCGCTGCCCTGGAGTAACTGTTCACCTCGTGGAGGAGACAGGTCCATAAACAGATAATTTCAATCTATCTTGGAAACCAGTAAAAACCAACTATGCACAGAATGGGGCCCTGGGTATGTTAGAGGAAGCAACTAGAGAATATAGAGGCAAATTGAATGCAGTGGCTACAAGGGATGAAACAAAGACCAGACCAAGACTTCTGTCCTGGGAGGCCCAAAGAATGAAGCTGCTTCTAACAGAAAAGGTAAAGATGTGATTAGGTGCCCCAGTGGTGGCTGTTACTAAACAACTTCTGTTTAGTACAACCGAGAACTTATGCCTGGGAAGAAAACAGCACATGAGAAAGACAAACACCCACTTAGAGAACTTGTTTGCACCCACACTGTCTGACCTCGCTCTGCAGCTCTCCCACCTACCTGTGTTCATGAACTCATTTCCATCAGTGGTTCTAAGACCCAAGTTCTGATACTTTCCAATTTTTAACTTACCCTGCCTTTTGAGAAGAAAACCAGTTGAAAACTCCAGAATAACCTTTTCAATAAAGAACCCAGAATCCTGCAACTTCTGATAAGAATTAGAATAAAGATCTAATTCATAGAAATGTTAATATACCTTGCTGAAGTTAGTACTTGAACTAGATATGTGACTTAGATTTCCAGTTTTTTCAAAGACAAAATTGTAGCAAACTCAAAATACAGTTTCTACCTCTCTTATAGAACAGTGGTTTACATTCATCAAATTGAATTGAATTGAATACCAGTGGCACACTGGTAAATGAAGTCATTTGTTATTAATAATGGTTTTTGAGTATTGATAATAATCACGAGTAACTAGATATTGCTACAGCTAACATTTATTGAATGTTTAGTACAAGCTCGGCACTCTTCTAGATCAGCAATGGTGCAAGAGATTAATTCATTTAATTGTCACACAACCAAATTTGATGGATATCATTATTGTCTGTGTTTTATGTAGCAGGAGAGGTGAAGATATTTGTCCAAAGTCCTAAGTAACATAGAATGTGGCAGAAGCTGGATTGTTTAAGAACTCCACAGCTTAAATGCTTAAACACTGTACTTCACTCCCTAACAATACTAATAATCATTGCAAATGATTTATATATATATTTTTAAAATGGTTATCCCTATGTGGCTTTCTCAGTAGACATTTCCTTGAGTAGGAGAGAGAGAGAGAGAGAACGAGCAGATTACATTGAGAACGCCAGGAGTTGCACCCCACCTCAGGTAAACCCATAGGAGTATATGATGCCCAGGCACATCATCTGGGTGTACATCTCAGTAGAAAAAAAAAAACATTTCAGACTTCCGACATAGAAAATGAATTGATGCTCAGTTAAACTCTGCTCCAGCATTTGCGAAAACTCAGGGAGCAACTTTTTATGTGTATTGCCAATAAAGAGGAACATGTAGCACATTTTTGAGCAACTTTTTATGTGTATTGCCAATAAATAGGAACATGTACCACATTTTTGAGCAAATTTATCTCAGAGGATTTCAGAAACTATGGGCCAACTTTAGATGGGTATTTCAAGCTATGAGCAGATCACCCTCAGCAATCAGTCCTTTGGAGACTGCATCAGACCTGGTTTATGCACCTCCCAAATTTACTCAGCCCTGCCTGCCCTCTGGGTTCTCACTGTTCTCACTGCTTGGTCAGTGGAGTGCCTTGGCCACCACTGTCACCTAATACCACCTGCTGTCACTGCCTCCTCAAAGTGATTGCTGGATTCTTTGTTGGGCCTGTTGGGAACACAGACAGGAGCTAACCAGACCTACAGAGGATCTGGCCTCTCCCAACACTCTGGTCTCAAATGAAGCATCTTACTGTAAGGCATGGTATCCAGCTTCTCCAGAAGCTGCCTGGACAAATCAGGGCTGTACAACCAAGAACTGCAGGAGAGTTGCTGTTCCACGTGGCAAACTTTGACCATTGAGGCATGGAAGATAGAAAGGTGTTGGCTGATAATTCCTCTCCCTGATGAACTGTTTTAAAGCACTGTGGTTACAAAGAGATATATCCTGTGCAACTGAGCAGTCAACAGTGTTTCCTTGTGAAACTGGCCAGCTTGTTAATGCAATAACTTGTATTTGCTTTCTCTCCTTTCCTGCCTCATGTTCCTTTTCCCCTCACTTTTGCTGCCCTAAGATTGTACCACCTAGTAAAGCCTTTACACATAAACCTTGCCTCAGGTTTTGTTTTCTGGGGAACTTGGGCTAAGTCAAACTAATTATCCACTATATAAATGGCTATTGATCTTATGCACACATGTGCCTTCAGATAATCCCTCTCTTCAAGAAAATTCCTGCTCCTGAAATTCTACCGTTTCATTTTTCTATTTCAGCCATTCCCAAAGTATTGGTTGTATAGGATATACATTGTATATGTTATCATATCATCAAGTTATCATATGATTTATTATCATGTTATCAGATTATCATATGATTTATTCCTTTGGTCTATTAATACGGTGACTTACATTAATTTTTTGAATGTTAAACCAACCTTGCATTCATAGGATAAACGTCACTTGGTCATGCTGTATTATTATTTTTATATCTTGCTGGATTTGATTTGTAAATATTTTGTTCAGGTTTCTTTCATTTATGTTCATGGGGGATATTGATCTATATTTTTTCTTTTCTTGTGTCTGTCTGATTTTGGTATCAGAGTAATAATGGCATTGTAAAATGAGTTTGGAAGTGTTCCCTCCTCCTCAACTTTCTGACAGAGATTCTATTAAATATTTAATAGAATTATCCAGTGAAGAATTTGGGCTTGAAGTTTTCTTTATGGGAAAGCTTATGACTATGAATTCATTTTTTTTTAGTAGATATAGGACTTCTCCGTTTCCTATTTCTTCTTGCAAGGGTTTTAGTAATTTGTGTCTTTCAAGGAACTTATCCATTTCATCTGGTCATCAAAATTTGGGGCATAAAGTTGTTTTATAACATTTCCTATTACCTTTTACTATCTATAGGATCTGTATTGGTGTTTCCTTTTACATTTTATTTTGGTGATTTGAATTTTCTGCCTTTTTCATCTTGATTATTATAGCTAGAGGTTTATGAATTTTGTTGATTTTTTAAAGAGCCAACTCTTGGTTTCATTGATTTTATCTATAGTTTCTTCATTTTATATTTGAATGATTTCTGCTCTTGTATTTATTACTTTCTTCTTTGTACTTACCAGCCAGTGAGGAAACAGTTTTCAAAAGGGAGACTAGTGGATTCATTTGCAACTCTGAGGAAAGTCCACCAGACTATCTCTAATACCACTTGGGCTTTTATGATAACAAATGATACAGTTTTTTGAAAATAAACTAAAAAATTACTTTCTGATTATCTGAGGGACTAGCATTCTGGTTACTTTAAGGCCCATATGAATGCTGTTTTCTGATGTCTGTTTTTAATTTTTTCTGGCTTTACTGGACTATAATTGCTATATTACATTGTATAAATTTAAGGTGTACAATATGATTTGATATACATATATATTGTGAAATGACTACCACAATAAGGTTAGTTAACACATCTGTCACCTCACATGGTTACCTTGTGTGTATGTGTGTGTGTGTGTGTGTGTGTGGTGAGAACATTTAAAATCTACTCATTTCAAGTATCCATTACAGTATCGTTAACTATAGTCACCATGCGGAACGTTAGATTAAATGTTTTAAAGGTTGGAATTAGAGGAAATAAGAAAAATTAGTGTGGAAGAGAGGGAGACTTGGGCAAATAATTTTTACAGATGAAAATTAGGTCTCTAAATGAACCCTTTCTAATTTTTTTAAGTCCTTTAAAAAATTTGGCTTATTTGTGAGAAATAAACAGTACTCCTCCTAAAAGTCCTGTGTCTATAAGAGGAAAGATCCTAGGTTACTTTCTCTGTTATTGTTAATTTTTAGAATAATTTAACTTGACTAAATCCCATTTAATTGAAGTACCTTTTGGATATACAGCTTGCTTCCTCTCCCTACTCTTTCCCTCACAATCATTTCTGCCCAATAAGGAGAAATAGAAATTTACTAAAAAGAACATCAGGGCTAAAGGAGAACTCTCCAACGTATACCCTGTGGAATTTTAGAAAATATGTGTATGGCATGTTGTCAAAGGGAGATGTTGATATCAGACTGGCTTCAAAGCCTAGCTGTAGCTAAATGGTCTCGGGCAAGGTATTACCCTCTCTGTGTTTCAACTTCCTCTAATGTAAAAAGGAGATGATACTACCTACCTCAAGGTTATTGTGAGTTCATGTATATGAAGTGCTTAATAAAGTGATCATAGGGAAGTCCTCATGAAGCCATAGGTGCAAGCTGGGAGAGAGGCAGCAGTGTAGCAGAAGCAGAAGCCATAGGTATTTGGGTACTTCTTATAACTTACTTGTGCTTCAGGACCTGCTCAGACTTGATCACGTATATACCACTTCCATTTGATTATGGAATGTTGCTGTGCATGCCCAACTTCACAGTTTGGTGATTCAGAGAAAACCCAGTACATGAGAGGCAGCTCAGATCACATGGTAACTTGGTGGCCCATGGTTAAGCATTCAGTCTCTACAAAGGCCAAGCAGCAGGCCAAGATCTATTTCTCAGAAGGGGAGTAGTTTCTCTGCAGAGGTTGGCAGGGTTTTGCTCCCAAATCCTAAGGGCCTGAGCTGTAATTCACTGATAGGGGCCTGCCAGAGACTCCAAACAGCAGCCCTATCTGCCACTGACACTTCAAGCAACATTGGATCTCCTGGATCATATTGTCCAAGGGGCAGAGCAGCTTGCCCAGCAGACTGGACCTGTTGGCAGAGTCTTCTCTTGTTCTGGGCCCCACTCAAAACTAGCAGCTTTTTGGGTCAGCTGGTAAATAAGCCAAAGTAACAAATCCAAATGAGGAATATGTTTCCTCTAAAATTCAAAGAGGCCCATCAGGCCTTGTGCCTCTCTTCAGTTGTAGGAAAAGCCAGATCCAACAACTTATCCTTTACCTTAGATGTGATATGTTGACATGTCCCACCCCACTGGACCCCTAGAAGTTTCACTAAGGCCCCTGAACTTTTGTCTAATTTACTTTTCACACTCTGGCATGTAAAGATCTTACCAATAAGTCTAGAGTAATTGCTGCTTCTTGCTCACTAGGTCCAATCAGCATCATATCATCAATGTAACGGACCAGTGTGATATCTTATGAGAAGGAAAGGTGATCAAGATCCCTGCAAACTAAATTGTGATATAGGGCTGGAGAGTTAATATACTCTTGAGGTATAGGAAGTGAAGGTCTGCTGCTGGCCTTGCCAGCTGAAAGCAAGGTGGTCCTTATTGACAGAGCTGCAGAAAAAGGCATTTTCCAGATTAATAGCTGCCTAGCAGATACATGAGGATAGGTTAATTTGCTCAAGCGATGAAACCACATCTGGTACAAAATTTTCAATTGGAGTCAATACCTGGTTAAGCTTAGCATTAAACAACGTCATTCTCCAAAATCTTCTGAAGCGGCCAGATAAGCTAGCTGAATGGGGATATGGTGGGAATCACCACCTCTGCATCTCTTGAGTCCTTGATGGCATTAGTCTCTGCAATACCTCCAGCAATGCAGTATTGCTTCTGGCTTACTATTTTCCTAAGTAGACATAGTTCTGGTTGCTTCCACTTGGTCTTTCCCACAGTACTAGCCCTCTCTTCACAGGTTAAGGAACGAATGTAGGTAGTTTAGAAGTCCTGGCCATGGCAATCAGGGAAGAAAAAGAAATAAAAGGAATACAAATTGGAAAAGGAGAAGTAAAACTGTCATTGTTTGTGGATGACATGATACTATATATAGATAATCCTAAAGATGCCACCAGAAAACTACTAGAGCTAATCAATGAATTTGGTAAAGTTGCAGGATACAAAATTAATGCACAGAAATCTCTTGCATACCTATACACCAACAATGAAAGATCAGAAAGAGAAATTAAGGAAATGCTCCCATTCACCACTGCAACAAAAAGAATAAAATACCTAGGAATAAACCTACCTAAGGAGGTAAAACACCTGTACTCAGAAAACTATAAGACACTGATGAAAGAAATCAAAGATGACACAAACAGATGGAGAGATATACCATGTTCTTGGATTGGAAGAATTAACTGAAAATGACTGTACTACCCAAAGCAATCTACAGATTCAGTGCAATCCCTATCAAATTACCAATGGCATTTTTTACAGAACTAGAACAAAAAATCTTAAAATTTGTATGGAGACACGAAAGATCCCGAATAGCCAAAGCTATCTTGAGGGAAGAAAAAAGAGCTGGAGGAATCAGGCTCCCTGACTTAGGACTATACTACAAAGCTACAGTAATCAAAACAATATGGTACTGGCACAAAAACAGAAATATAGATCAACGGAACAGGATAGAAAGCCCAGAAATAAACCCACGCATCTATGGTCAACTAATCTCTGACAGAGGAGGCAAGGATATACAATGGAGAAAAGACAGTCTCTTCAATAAGTGGTGCTGGGAAAACTGGACAGCTACATGTAAAAGAATGAAATTAGAACACTCCCTAACACCATACACAAAAATAAACTCAAAATGGATTAAAGACCCAAATGTAAGACCAGACACTATAAAACTCTTAGAGGAAAACATAGGAAGAACACTCTTTGACATAAATCACAGCAAGATCTTTTTTGACCCACCTCCTACAGTGATGGTAATAAAAACAAAATAAACAAATGGGACTTAATGAAACTTAAAAGCTTTTGCACGGCAAAGGAAACCATAAACAAGACGAAAAGACAACCCTCAGAATGGGAGAAAATATTTGCAAACAAATCAAGGGACAAAGGATTACTCTCCAAAATATATAAACAGCTCATGCAGCTCAATATTAAAAAACAAACAACCTGGGCTTCCCTGGTGGCGCAGTGGTTGAGAGTCCGCGTGCCGATGCAGGGGACACGGGTTCGTGCCCCGGTCCGGGAGGATCCCACGTGCCACAGAGCAGCTGGGCCCGTGAGCCGTGGCCGCTGAGCCTGCGCGTCCAGAGTCTGTGATCCTCAACGGGAGAGGCCACAGCAGTGAGAGGCCTGCGTACCGCAAAAATAAAAACAAAAACAAAAAACAAACAACCCAATCCAAAAATGAGCAGAAGACCTAAATAGACATTTCTCCAAAGAAGACATACAAATGGCCAAGAGCACATGAAAAGCTGCTCAACATCACTAATTATTAGAGAAATGCAAATCAAAACTGCAAAGAGTTATCACCTCACACTGGTTGTATGGACATTATCAGAAAATCTACAAACAACAAATGCTGGAAAGGGTGTGGAGAAAAGAGAACCCCCTTGCAGTGTTGGTGGGAATGTAAATTGATACAGCCACAATGGAGAACAGTATGGAGGTTCCTTAAAAAACTAAAACTAGAACTGCCATATGACCCAGCAATCCCACTAGTGAGCATATACCCAGAGAAAACCGTAATTCAAAAAGACACATGCACCCCAGTGTTCAGTGCAGCACTATTTACAATAGCCAGGTCATAGAAGCAACCTAAATGCCCATTGACAGATGAATGGTTAAAGAAGGTGTGGTACATATATACAATGGAATATTACTCAGCCATAAAAAGGAAAGAAATTGGGTCATTGGTAGAGACGTGGATGGATCTAGAGACTGTCATACAGAGTGAAGTAAGTCAGAAAGAGAAAAACAAATATTGTATATTAATGCATATATGTGGAGTGTAGAAAAATGGTACACATGAACCATTTTTCAAGGCAGAAACTGAGACATAGATGTAGAGAACAAAAGTATGAACACAAAGCGGGGAAAGCAGGGGTTGGGGGCCTGGTGGTGGGATGAATTGGGAGATTGGGATTGACATATATACACTAATATGTATAAAATTGATAACTAATAAGAACCTGCTGTATAAAAAATAAATTAAATTTCAAGAAAAAGAAAAAAAAAAGAAAAAAAGGAACCAATGTAGGGATTGAGTATATCTATTACAATTATGCATTCTGAAACTAGGGAAATAACCACAAAGGGACCCAATGGGCTCACTGTGAGACAGACCTGAGCTAAAACTCCATTCATTACCCAACCTTTATAATCCCCTGGTTTGATAGGTGGACAACAATGATGTTTTGGGTCTCCTAGAATTAATATCAGTGCAGAGCCAGTATGCAGTAGTCCCCAAAAGCTTTGATTATTTTCTTTTGCCCAACACACAGTTATCCTGGTAAAAGGCTAAAGATTGCTTTGGGGAAGGCTGGAAGAAAGATTGATGGTATAAGTTTTTGTCAGTGTACCAGGGTCCTTCCTTATGGGATCCAGCCTTCCCTTCATCCAAGGAATTCTAAGTAAGTAGCCTGGCTCAAGTCTAGGAATTGATTGAGGGACTGTGACTCTCTGTTTTTATAATTCAGGTTAGGCTTTTCTTCACTTGACCTGAAACTTTTGGGCTTATACAAATCAAGTTAGAATTTTGTTCGTTTGCTTGTTTGTTTTATTGAAGTACAGTTGATTTACAATACTGTGTTAATTTCAGGTTACAGCATAGTGATTCAGTATCTTTGCAGATTATACTTCATTAAAGGTTATTACAAGATAATGGGTATAATTCCCTGTGCTATTCAGTATATTTTTTTACTTCTCTATTTTATATATAGTAGTTTGTATCTCTTAATCTCTTACCCCTAATATGTCCCTCCCCCCTGCCCTCTCCCCTTTGGTAACCACAAGTTTGTTTTCTATATATATGATTCTGTTTCTGTTTTGCACATACATTCACCTGTATTATTTCTTTACATTCCCCATCTAAGTGATATCATCCAGTATTTGTCTTTTTTTTTTTTTTTTGTGGTACGCGGGCCTCTCACTGTTGTGGCCTCTCCCGTTACGGAGCACAGGCTCTGGACACGCAGGCTCAGGGGCCATGGCTTACGGGCCCAACCGCTCCGCGGCATGTGGTATCTTCCTGGACCGGGGCACGAACCCGTGTCCCCTGCATTGGCAGGCGGACTCTCAACCACTGCGCCACCAGGGAAGCCCCTTGTCTTTTTTTATTAAAATAAAATTTTATTTTATTTTTTTATACAGCAGGTTCTTATTAGTTATCTATTTTATACATATTAGTGTATACATGTCAATCCCAATCTCCCAATTCATCACACCACCACCACCACCCCCGCCCTCCTCTTTCCCCCCTTCGTGTCCATAATTTTGTTTTTGACATCTGTGTCTCTATTTCTGCCTCGCAAACCATTTCATCTGTACCATTTTCCTAGATTCCACATATATATGCATTAATATACAATATTTGTTTTTCTCTTTCTGACTTACTTCACTCTGTATGATAGTCTCTAGGTCCATCCACGTCTCTACAAATGACCCAATTTCGTTCCTTTTTATGGCTAATATTCCACTGTATATATGTACCACATCTTCTTTATCCATTCGTCTGCCCATGGGTATTTAGGTTGCTTCCATGACCTGGCTGTTGTAAATAGTGCTGCAATGAACATTGGGGTGCATGTGACTTTTTGAATTATAGTTTTCTCTGGGTATATGCACACTAGTGGGATTGCTAGGTCATATGGCAGTTCTGGTTTTAGTTTGTTAAGGAACCTCCATACTGTTCTCCATAGTGGCTGTATCAATTTACATTCCCACCAACAGTGCAAGAGGGTTCCCTTTTCTCCACACCCTCTCCAGCATTTGTTGTTTGTAGATTTTCTGATGATGCCCTTTCTAACCGGTGTGAGGTGATAACTCGTTGTAGTTTTGATTTGCATTTCTCTAATAATTAGTGATGTTGAGCAGCTTTTCATGTACTTCTTGGCCATCTGTATGTCTTCTTTGGAGAAATGTCTATTTAGGTCGTCTGCCCATTTTTTTGATTGGGCTGTTTGTTTTTTAATATTGAGCTGCATGAGCTGTTCATATATTTTAGAGAGTAATCCTTTGTCCCTTGATTTGTTTGCAAACATTTTTTCCCATTCTGAGGGTTGTCTTTTAATCTTGTTTATAGTTTCCTTTGCTGTGCAAAAGCTTTTAAGTTTCATTAAGTCCCATTTGTTTATTTTCATTTTTATTTCCATTACTGTAGGAGGTGGGTCAAAAAAAGATCTTGCTGTGATTTATGTCAGAGTGTTCTTTCTATGTTTTCCTCTAAGAGTTTTATAGTGTTCAGTCTTACATTTAGGTCTTTAATCCATTTTGAGTTTATTTTTGTGTATGGTGTTAGGAAGTGTTCTAATTTCTTTCTTCTACATGTAGCTGTCCAGTTTTCCCAGCACCACTTATTGAAGAGACTGTCTTTTCTCCACTGTATATTCTTGCCTCCTTTGTCATAGATTAGTTGACCATAGGTGCATGGATTTATCTCTGGGCTTTCTATCATGTTCCCTTGATCTATGCTATGTTATTTGTAGACTTTTTTTTTAAGTGCTTATCATTTATTCTCTCAGCTCTCTAAATGAAGGCAACTTGTTGGACTATGTCAATGTTGACAATAGGATGATGTGAATTTTTCTGTTGGTAAAGCAGGAAAAGGGGCCAGCTTGGGACTTGAGATGGTTAAGGAGACTCTGTCCATGACTGCATTTGTAGACTTTTTGATGATGGCCATTCTGGCAGGTGTGAGGTGATACCTCATTGTGGTTTTTGATTTGCATTTCTCTAATAATTAATTTGCCACGTTAAGCATCTTTTCATGTTCCTGTTAGTCATCCGTATATCTTCTTTGGAAACATGTCTCTTCAGGTCTTCTGCCCATTTTTTTGATTAGGGTGTTTGTTTGCTTGTTTGTTTTTGGTATTGAGTTGTATGAGTTGTTTATATATTTTGGATATTAACCCCTTGTCAGTCACATCATTTGCAGATATTTTCTCCCATTCAGGAGGTTGTCTTTTCATTTTGTTGATGGTTTCCTTTGCTGTGCAAAAGCTTTTAAGCTAACTAGGTTCCGTTTGTTTACTTTTACTTCTATTTCTTTTGCTTTAGGAGACTGATCCAAGAAAATATTACTATAATTTATGTCAGAGAGTGTTCCACCTACATTCCCTTCTAGGAGTTGTATGGTTTCAGGTCTTACATTTAGGTCTTTAATTCATTTTGAATTTGTTTGTGTATATTGTGTGAGGAAATGTTCTAATCTCATTGTTTTACATGTGCCTGTCCAGTTTTCCCAGCACCACTTGTTGAAGAGACTTTCTTTTTCCATTGTATATTCTTGCCCCCTTTGTCATAGACTAACTGACCGTAGGTGTATAGGTTTATTTCTGGGCTTTCTATTCTGTTCCATTAGGTAAAGTAAGAATTTAGTAGGCATTCTATCCATTTCACTTTTAGGAATACCAAGATCAACTAGCCAACCCCATGGGTCTGTGCCACTCAGACTATTCCAGTGACTGTTTTGACTCTGCTTTCCATTTACAGTAATCACACCCACCTTGCCTTTGGCTGCTGACTGCTGCCACTTGGTTCCTGCCACCCCCATATCCAGTTACTCCCCGTGTGTTTAGGTTTCTCAATTCAGTGACTCTAGTTCCCACTGTGAAAAGAGTGATCACAGAGTTCTTAAGGGGGCTGGCGCTCTCCTCACAAATTTATTTATCACAGTAATCATGAAAAGTATCTCTTCTGGACTCCCCCAGTGTGGGTGATTAGGTCTTAAGTGACAAATCCACTCTAACATTCCAATCTCTCTAAGCCTAACCCTAACCCTTCCTCTGAATTAAACCAAGGCAGGTTTGGTACTTCCAGCTTGCTCACTGTGGGCCACTTTTTTGGTGCATGTTTTAGCCAACCAACCAAAGAAACCATTAGAGCTCTTTCTAACTCCCCAAGCTGTAACATTAAAGGCAGAATCTCTACTTAGTGAGCCCCTATCGATAAATTCTGCCTGATTCAATATTATGTTCCTTCCACCATTATCGACATTCTTAACATCCATTCCTACACATGAACCCTGGGTTTCTGCCTGTATAAATTTTAAAACTCAAGTAATTATTTGAACGTGTAGCATATCTCCTCATGGATCACAATTTGCACCCTACCTTCAGGCACTTGCTGGAACATGAGTCTAGTTATAGGTATAGAAGCAAGGATGGGTGGCAGGAGTGGTCCTGAGGAGAATCATCAGTGTCTTGTACAGCAACTGCTCAAGGGAGGCCATTACAGTTTCCTCAGGCAATGCAGGATTTATCCCCTCAGACAGGGGTAGAGAGGCTGTTTCCACTGGAAGTAGGGAGGTGTCTTCCACTGAAAAGACTCTAAATCAGAATTTAGGGTCTCAATGTCTGCAGCTCACCAGGGTCTTCCCACACATCTCTATTTCAGCTTTCAGGATCTGCTCCTTCCCAATCAATGTCTCACTTTAACAATAGACATTCTGGAGAGGCTAGGAGTTCAACTTGCGTTGTAATTAAGCCAGTCAGTCACAGGATGAGAGTCTGTCCTTGATTTTCAGCAGTCTCAACCCTGTGGCTACAGGAAATAAGGGTCTCCTTGTGAGCACACAAAGAAACTTTCAGATCATCTATGCAGCATGCTTGAGCTAGGAATTTGAATCCATGAACCCATCCTTTTCTATCCCAACTTTGTCCAGCAACAATAGGAGCAACCAGCCAACCTCATTCATTATATTCATTATTTTGCCAAAAATGTTTGAAAGTATTATATACACAGTCACCCAGATCCTTGCTTCTTCAAAGTAGTTGATTAGGAGTATCCAGTTGTGATATTTATCCTATCTATATAGTCAGATCATACCATGGAGTGTTAGTGCTCTTTTTATTACTGGAAATAAAGCCATTAGCATCTTTAAACCTAATCGGAATAGGGAACCAATTCTAGAAATCCAGAAATAATTCAGAAAACTGATCCTTAACATTCTGTTCCTCTAGAACACCTCTCAGTACCAAAACCTGTATTAGTCAGGGTTCTCCAGAGAAATAGAACCAATAGGAGATAGATAGATAGATAGGTAGATAGATAGATAGATAGATAGATAGATAGATAGATAGATAGATAAAGACGAAACTGGCTCACATTGGGAGCTGAGAAGTACCTAGATCTGCAGTTGGCAAGCTGGAGACTCAGAAGAGCCAATGTATAAGTTCTAGTCTGGAGGCCAAAAAAGACCAATGTCCCAGCTCAAATGGTCAAACAGGTGGAGTACCCTCTTACTCAGCCTTTTTATTTTATGTAGGTCTTCAGTTGATTGGATGAGGCCACATTCATTAGGAAGGACATCTGCTTTTACTCAATCTAGTGACTCAAATGTTAATCTTATCCAGAAACATCCTCACAGACACACCCAGAATAATGTTTAAACAAATATCTGGGCATCCTGTGACCTAGTCAAGTTGAGACATAACATTAATCATCACAGCCATCTTGTTATTTTCATAGATGTTGTCTATAGTATTTGTAGAGTAGATTTAATTCAGGTCCTTATTATTTCTTGCTTAAACTAGTGAAACACCTTACAACTAATCTCATGATATTCAACTTCTCTTTCCTTGCATTCATCCCCTAAACTACCACCCAAATTACTTTTAGATAACACAGATAGGTAGTGTTTTCCACCCTCATCCCTTTGCCAGAACACTGTAGCAACCTCCAGTGGTTTTTCTAGGCTACAGGATTCAATACGATCTCAGTAGTACAGGCAAGAGGAAGTCATCATCTTCCACTCCACGTCTCATGGGGATGCCTACTTATCCTTCTGATGATAAATCAGTGCAATACAATATAGTAGCTATTAGGTTAAACCATGAGAAATTGCCATCTTTTAGGTTTAAAAAAAAAAAAGGTAAATTGGTAGAACATGATGCAACTTAGTCCAATAATATAAAATGAGAAGTATACTTGAAACTTCTCAAGAGCAGAGCCATGTCTCATTCATCTCAGTTTACCCAGTGGCTAGCTTGATTTCTGACACATCACAGGGCCTAAGGAAATGTTTTCTGAGTTAATGAAACATTTTTATATTAAAGAACACTCAAGAAAATTTTGGAGTATATAGTGAGTTTTCATTATTTTAGATTTTTCTCTGAGTTTATACACATGACTTTTTGTCTTTATTTATTAGAATTACATTCAAAGATTCAAGTTAAAAAAGCATTATTCTCAGAGTCTAGAAGTATTTCTGGTTCATCTAGACATTTTTAAATGTTCTTGGTCCGTATGGAAGGAAAAAATAGAGAATATCTTAAATTTAACTTGAGCTAAGTTTTACTCTATACAATCACTTGAAAAGTAGTTCACCACTTGTGGCCAAAAAACTCCCCTTTGAAAATAGTACTTTGGGGTTTGTTGGGATTTTTGCATGACTTTTTTTCTGGCTTTCAGAAAAATACTAAAAATAAACTGATAGAACTCATGGGAAAAGTGAACCATTAGGATCAGATATAGCCTGTTCAATCCATGAATGCACTGGAAACATTTCTTAATTTGACAGGAAATAGAAAGTTTTTCAGTAGAGGATCTCTCAGGGCTAATTATAATCAACTTATAGAATTGAAGGGCTGATAGGGACTTTGGGAAATCAATTTATTTACTCTGCCTTCTAGTAGCACAGTGTTTAAACCATCCCCAACAGGTAAGAATCTATCCTATTTTTTTAAAAGGTCTGTAAAAAACTTGAAAATTTAAATCCTAAAGCCTTTTATAGACGTAAATAGATAGTATATCACTGACAGCAATTTCCGGTAGTATAATTAATCTAACACATGAAATGCCTGGGGCATAATAAGTGGTCAATAATTATTGGCTGTAATTATTTTTGCATAATTAAGGTGGTTACAAAAAAATAATCACCTTCCTAAGGCTAAGAAAATTTGCTTCTTTTAATTAAAAAAAAGCAAAATGTGTCTACTTATCTATGTAATTATTTTATAATTGGATGGTACACATGAAACACTGGAAAACATATGAGCTATAGAGCTCTTAGGAGATGCGGGTTTAAATTCTAGCTCCTTTAAATTTCATCTTTTTTAAATGAGGACAGTTATACAAACCTACTTTGCAAGACTATTGTGGAGATTAAATATATTATTTTTAAATGCTTTGTACAGCACCTGCCCATTTGGTTCTTCCAAATAGGTCCTATTAATAGTACTAGTACTCAGCTTAAGCATTAACACCTGCTTGCAGAAAGAGTGAATGTTGAAGTTACTACACAGTCAGTCTGAAGTGATAAGCATGACTCTACAGAGAGGGTCTCATTTCTTACACTGTTCCTACAAAAGCCGGATGTTCATAAATCAGGTATGTTAAAGTAGATATTCCTGCATTTGAAAGGAGAAGGAATTGTATCACCGTATCAGACAGCTAATCCTCTGAATCACCTAGGGAAACTTCTAAAAATACAGATACTTGACCTCCAAGTCAGACCTAGAAAATCAGCATCTCTGGGGGTGGGGAGAAGAAGGAAGGAATCCTGTATTTTAAAAAAACAACAAAAAACAACCTAGGTGATTCCCATGATAAGTCAGTGAGATGACCTCTCTATTCCCTTCAAGATTTAGATTCTGTGATTCTAATCACACCTAAGTGAGTCAGAGCTCAGAATTACTATGCACAATGAGGTAATTTGGTAATTTGTGGTTTCCTGTCTTTAGATTATGGGAGGGGGAAGAATCACATAATGGACATATCTGATAAATTAATGGAGATTTGTTACAACATAGAAAAATGAAAAATTGCCTCATTAAACCTGTAAGCTTTAGATCCCTAATATTCTGAGGAATAAAGTGAACAAAGCAGACTGGATTTGAACACTATTGATATATTCTGTGCCATAAAAAACCCTGACAAAAAAAGGCAAAATACCCAGGGAATATTCAAGCAAGCCACAGCCAAGGGAGTGATGGAGAAATAAGCTGAAGGTCATGACAGACACCTTGTTTTACCTCATAACTGAACAACTGCAGCCTCAAGGCTGAATCAATAGAGAAAAAGAAGAAGCCTCCATTGAACCAGAATCATATTATATATAGAATGATGGGGCATGACTGCTGTCTGAGGCCCCTATGCTCAAGGGAAATGTTGTTAAATTAGAGTTCACAGACGTACTTGATTCAAAGGAAGAAATCTCATACCAGTTTGGCAATGTGTCTCAGACTAATGCAGCAGGTCGTGACCCTCAGGATAAATCACTCTTCTATGGACTAAGAGCAAACTTTTATATTTGCAGCACTGTGTCCAGCTTCCAGAAAGAAACTAGTGTTTATCGTGGCTGTCAGGGTCCAGAAAGCACATAAAGTTCTCAGTGAAGTCTCCTCACTCTGGGAAAGAAATGAGAGCGTTACCTTTCACTCCTAAATTGATACAGACAGAACTAAGATATGGGCAATTGACAACACCGCCCCCCACCTCCGGCAACATGTGCCTACGGCATTGACATACATGGAGTCTGCTCCTTTGTGCCTGGGATGATGCTGGTCACTCCGTGCACTACCCTTGGAAGGAAGTGGTACCCTAAAGACCTCAAGTCTTAGGAAAACAGTAGAACCACACCATGCTTTCGACCAGGTTTTTTTGTTTTTTTTTTTAATTCTCATTAATTTACATAATAGTAGGTTTCTAGCTACAGGGATATTAACACACTTTAGAAAAGGCAATTACTCATGTAGCACTATCTCCAGGACCTAAATCAGAAAAGCCAATCAGTCGCAAGATAGAGAGGAATCTGATTCTTAAGTGTGTGATTTTGGCTGTAACTCTCAAGTATTTCCTGACTTTACAATGAATGGTACACCATCTCATAATTAGAAAACACTTTCCTGTCACTTGCTAATCCACATCGTGATGACCTATGTCAGGGTTGATAAAACTGAGGTCTGGAGGCTAACGTTGACTTCTCTATAGGAAGGAATTCTCAAGGGTTCCATATCCTGTCCTGTTTTTAACCCTGAAATGTATTAACCTATTCACCCCTTGTGAAGATGACACAGAAAAGGAAACGATCCGGTTTTATACCTATTTATAACTTTGATACATTCTTGGTCCCAGAGCTCTGTGGGTGTTTACTACCGCTTAGCAACTTTCTCGCATAAAATAATGCTCAATAAACCTCTTCTTGGATGACAGCCAGGTATAAATGGTCTCAAAGCCCTATTTTGCATCAGTGCACTTGACTGCCTTCGAAATAACGTGAGGAGTGCGCAAAGAGAAATTCCTCCCCCGGAGAGAACCACTAACTGGAAAGGAGTCTTGATTGCTAGTGAATTATTTTCGGTTTCAATTCCTAGATTCAGGGCTGTATTTAAAGAGGCCCACTTAATGGAAGATTTAAGTCTCGTTGTTTAGTGATTTGGGGGAAAACAAAGCTATTTGCTTTCCAGCTACTTGCATCGTGCTGGGAGCTGTGACAACAAGGGAAGAGGGAAGAACTGGCTTCCTTAGAGCCCTGTCTTTGGAAGAAGGCGCTGAGTTTTAAAATAGGTGCACAGTGCTTGAATCAGCAATTCTAGCAGTATTTCCTCTCTACGATGAAATTAAGGTAGTTTGTCTTATAGGCTTTCCTCACTTTCTCTTTCTTTTTCACGCTTACACTGCATCCCCTTGCTTCAATGCATTTCCCTTACCTGCTTCTTACCCCGTTCCCTCTTTCTCTTCTCCCTCATCCTTTAAGAACTTTGCAGATGTGGTGCAGCTGGGGATGGTAGAAAAAACATGCTCGTCTGACTTAAAAGCCAGGTGGGAAGTAGTCAGGTAGATTCAGGGATTTGGAAGAAAAATCAGTTGGAAACAATCTACTAGATTACCCCAGCGTGTAAGAGGATTTCAGTGGAGGTTGAGTCTTGACATTTGGCAAATGATACAGAAATCTTGGTTTCATTACTAGGATCCTAAGGGGGCCTGTGACATGATTTTACTGACTAAAGGACAAGCTAGTGTCTTTGGTGTTTGAATTATAACAGGGCATTTGACTGATTGACCCAGGGCTTGTGCACTGGTGACATAAAGAACGTCTTCTCCTTTTATCCCACCTCTCTCCACTCCTGCCACTAGTTTTTGCATCCAAAGAAAAGCAAGAGAATTGGGGGTGGGGAAGGAGGGAGAAGTTTTTCAGGATCTGAGCCCGCAGTCGAGTAAAGAAATTGAGGAAAATGGAATGATGGTATAGCATCTATCCCCTCTCTGGCTCCTAGAACTGGGTTTGAGCTTGGATAATGGAAAGGACATGGTGCTTGCCCTCTGCTACCCTTTGGACTGAGAAAAAGGGGAAAGCCAGTGACCAAAGAGCTGTGTTTTGGATAAATTGAGTGACAAAGTACACCAAGATGGGACTGCTCCCCTCATGGAAACGGGCATGGCTGAGGTGCCTTAAGGGTTGTCAGCTTATGGAGCACTTGGCCGCGGCCCTTGATGTTCTCACGAGGGGCTACAGTGATGCTCCTTCCAATAGCCCTCCAGACTGTAGACACTGTGGGAAAATGGGCCAGATCCAAGAGAGACACGTCACGTACGCCCTTTGTATTGGTGCTCACACAACTGTGGGGAAGTTTGAGGGAGAGTTGAAATCCTGCAATCAAGCATAGGGACATAGTAATTTGGAAATTTCTGATTAAGGCTGATTTACGCCTGTCAAGAACATCAAAAACTCCCTCTTCATGACTCTGCGTGTGTGTGTGTGTGTTGAAAGTACTTGGGATTTAATATCTGGCATAATTACATGCAGTGAGGGGCATATTTATTTTATATTAGTAGATCTTCTTTTCTGGCCTTCCTGTTCCTATATAATTTCTTTTACCTTCCTTAATCTTTGGTGATTAAGATTTGGTGGAGACTAGGTCTAACTATGACTTTGTATACTGTAGAGAATATTTTTCACCGAGATTCATTTTAGGAAAAACATTCTAGCACCAGAGATATCTCCATGTTTTTCTCCCCTAAAGTTTGTAATGAATGGGCTCTTGTTTTGCTTTAGATACTTTACTTTTTTTTTTCTAGTGAAATAAAAGCATGTGATTATAGAGCATTTGAAATTACGGAAATTTAGAAAGAAGGGAAAATAGTTCAAATCCTGTAATGCCATAGGCCTGTTTTGGAAAGCACCACCAGTACTTGCAGGATCAGCGAAATGAAGTCTAGTCTACTCACAGACGAGGACTGAAGTTGGTCCTCAGTTTAATAGTGACAGAAATGGAATTAATGCAAGATTCCAGCATGCTTCTAAACTATATTTTAATAGTGGCCTGCTAGAGACAGCAATGACTTTGCTTTTATTATGTAGGCCTTGGAGAGCACCTACCCTTGGGGATTTCAGACCACATGATAGGGAGGGAAACACAGCAAGCTATTGGAGAAACACTGTAGATTCACTGAAGCCCTGCTGTGTTTGGGGCCTGCACAGCAAGCTATACTGTTAAGTGTATACTCTGGACCCCCCAAACCATCTGTTTCTGCCCCTATTTCTGATGGACAAAAGGTATTTCTGTTCTCATCTCTATCACATTCAGTCCAAAGGAAAATATCAGAAAAATTAATTTACTCCAATCTAAATGTAATAATACCTCTCCCAGAGATGGTTGCAATTTTAAAGAATGACTGAAGGCATAAGTCAAGAGAATTAATTTCTATCTGTAAAGTTTCCAGTATCAGTAAATAAAACATAGAAGCATTGATAGAGGGCCATGGTGTTTATTACACAGAGAAGTAGCTAACTATCTGAGAAGATATCCCACATATTGAGTCCAGGGCAGTCTTCAGGCATTCTAAATCCTAAATGAGTCTTACTGAAACAATTCGGAGTACTCCGTGGATTTTATTTCAGAGACCAAGAACAAGCCCAAGAAAGGCGTGATTAGATTGAAAATAATGATTCACCCATTCCATACACATTCATTGAGCACCTACTGTATGTAAGGCTCAATCTTAGAACTTGGAGAAGTTAAAAAGGTGTTTAAATTTTATTTCCTGGTCTTAAGGAGTCTTTATTCTAGTAAAGGACACAAAACATATGCACAAATAACTTTAACACAAGGTAAAAAAAAGTGGTAAGGAGAAGATATGTCAGAGTGAGGGGATGATTAAAGAGTCAAGAGAAAGATTCTTTGAGAGAATGATGCTCCTGGAGTGAAATGTGGTGGGATCAACTTTGCAGAGGGGCTGGGAAAGAGACATGAAGGAAGGAAGAGCTTGAGTGTGCGTGTGTGTGTGTGTGTGTGTGTGTGTGTGTGTGTTTGAGAGAGAGAGAGAGATACTGAGAAAATATAATTTGAAGAGGAAGAAAGTATAGGAGGTTTATATTGAGTAGCCTAGGTCTGCATTACATAGGATGGGAAGCTGTTTATTGAGTGTGAAAATGGCAGCAGTGGTGCTGGGGCTTGATAGAAAGGTTTAGAGTAAGTATCCTGAGACTTTATTGGTTCATCTGTTAAAAGAGAGAGCCTTGTCAAGTAACAGTGACAGCCCAAGCAGGTTGCATGGCTTTATTGTGGATCCATTCAGCCTTGTGACTTTATTCTAAGATTGAATGCAAGTGCAAGAAAGAGTGGATGGGGACTTTAACCTCATGGGATTTGGCAAAGAAGGCACAGGTGCAGGAGAGAAAGCAATGGATCAAGCATGCCTGTAGCAACATCATTAAGAGGATGAACCAGGGAGTGTTGGGGGGGAGGGGAGGGGAGGGCTTGTGGAGCTAAAAGAGCCAGAGGACCTAAGAGGGCCTGGTGCAGGTACCTCTCCCTGACATATTTATCTAAGCTCTACCTAGGGATTTCCTCTACTCTGCCCTGTGGGTGAGTCCCTTTACATCTAACCTTCTTCAGTAGGAGAGAAAGTGGGTGAGTATGGTGACAGGGTTCCAGAATCTTAATAACACAGTGGCTGAAGTTCAATGCAGCTAGACTTCCTATAGATACAATTCACGGGAAAAACAACCCTCTCCCACTTACGTTTTTTAAATGTGAACAAACGCTGCAAAGCAAAGCCCTATATCTATATAACAGTAAGTCCCGTTGTTAAAAAGTACAGAAAACATGATTAAATAAATAAAAACAATTAGGCACTTTACAAATTCTTAGCTGTCATCAATCATTATTTAATCTTACGCTGTTTTCCTTCGGCTTTTGTAGATTTTTTTCTCTTCACCTTGAATGTTTATACTTAAAATCAAAAACCATTACAGAATTGAAAAGCCTATACCAGGAGTCAATATATCTTTGACGTTTATTTTACTATAGGCTTTAACTTCCCTGAAATGGGGATTTTCATTTTTTTTTTTTCTCTTGATTGGTTCTTTCTTTGTGTTCTAAAATGAGAAAAAAACTGTTTTTCTTCACGGCCATTTCTGAAAGAGAACAGATGAAGTCACTAATTAAAACCCTGTCTTCTCCCCAGTCAAGGTTTCTAGTTACTTTTTTTCTTTTTGGAAAGGACATCCTTCTGTCCCCACCTCCCAGGCAACATCCTTTAATGGTTATCCCCTGAGGACTGCTATAGCTTCACTTCCATGGATGAATGCTAACATGGAATTTTGGTTGTAAAGTTAAACTTACCAGAACATGACTTTGAAGGAGAGAATTCACCAAGCTCTTAAGGCAGAGCTTAAGTCCCAGGTAGACTTGTCCTGGTGGATGACTCCCTCCCCCAGCTGTGGGCCATTTAGGAATCAAAGGCTCTGCCTAGGACGGAACTTGGGGAGTGTTGCCCTTGGCCCTAGCTCCTTCTGGCTGATTTAACAATGGTGGGCCTCCTGTTGCACAGATCCTGCTGTAACCACAGCACGCCATGCCAGGCCCTGCCATGCTGAGGTCTCCTCAATGCTCAGATCGATCGATTGATTGTGTGGGTGACACTTAAAGGAAAAGAGCCTTTATTTTAAAAATTCATTTAAAATAGTCAATAAAAAGGATAAGGGTCACAACTGAAACCATGACTTTCCCCTGAGAAGTAGCAGACAGCCCCAAGCTTGGCTGCTGGTTCCCTCACTTACTCTGTGAACCTAGACTGGGTGCCAGGCTCATGAGAAATCTCGACTCTGTCAGCGGCTCCTTCACTTTTCCTCCCAGTGCCCCCTTTTGGGAAAACTGAGCGAAGCACTAAACATGCCAGCTTTGTGGAGTGAAGTCACTTTGAGGGGAGGCGGGTAAAGGACTTTGCTCCCTGACCCTTGCTCTCCTCTTTTGGTCTCAGAGCAGGACTCACCTCACCGTGGAGGGACCCTCCTAGGAGCATGAGATTGGTATTGTGATATGGTCTCCTCCAGAAAGTGGCTGGGCTTCTCCAGGGCCCTGAACTTGGACCTGCTAAAGCTGGGGCAGTGGGCACTGAAGCTAAGCCAAAAGCTATACCAAAGAGAATTGTATAGATGTTTATGTAATATATATATATGTGCTTTATAAATAAAAAGAATGAGACCTTCTCCCTCTGGGGTGTGCAATATCACCCACATTGAGAAAGCATGCCTTAGCTACATCCCCCCAAACATTTATGCCATTCTAATGCCACTCAGCCTAAGGGGAAATGTGATAGAGGGTAAATTGGAAGGAAAAGAAACATATGGCCCTATGAACACATTGAGAGGAGCCCTCCAGTGCCCTGGAGGGGATCAGTTTAAGTGAGGAGACCTGAGGCTTAACCTCCTTTTTCTTCATGGTAAACACACCTCTGCCAACATGATGTGACCTTTGTGGCAGGACAAATAAGAAAATCACAGGGAAAAATCGAAACATGCTCTCCCTTCAGAAAACCAGGCAAATGTCCTAATATCCTTCTTACCCCTTGGGAAACAGGGTCTATGCTCACTCCATGCCTGAAAAAGCAAAGAAACAGACCAATAAAAGTTCCCAGAAAAGACTGTGAGAAATCTGCCGATAAACTAGTCTCTCCTATTATTTCAGAATCAAGTGACTTCTCAGGCATGGTGACAATTGATTTCATAATGTAACTGTGTATTTTTGAAAGATAAACTTTTATTGTAAAGTGCTCATTGATTTAGCAATGATGACTGAAAACATTTAAAATAATTAAAATACTTATACAGTTGTCAGTATATTACTCCAATTATCGGTTTTAAAAAAATAAACTTAAATTCAGTTAAAAAATGTTTGTCTTGACAAGTAATAGGAAAGTATTCAAACTATAACTAGTATATATAAATATTAGACATTTGGTACTGTGGTACAGCCAGTAGAATTCACTGATTTTTACATTAATGGTTTGAAGGAAAAGTGAATTTGAAGGATGTATATATTGGATATTACTGTGATTATAAAATATTGTGTTTTGAGGATCAGTAGGGTGTCGTATAGCTAGTTACTTAATCTCTGCTGGGCTGTGAGATGCTGCTTGGTGCGGCTGTTTGCCTGAGAATATTGACTTCACTGTAAAGGATCATTCAACCTGTTTTTACAGACTTAAAATAGAAAGACAGGTTTTACTTTTTTCCCATGTAGGAGAGAGTGGAACATTTTAAAATTTAGACACTTAAAAAGAATTCCAAGATAAAAGAAAGTGAGACTTGAAATTTCTAAGTAGGTCTGGGTCTTTTAGTCACAATCCCCAAGTCATTTCTCATAAGGTGCTTTTATTTTTGGTAAACTGTCTACCTGCTCATACAAGAAGAATTCTTATTTACAGTGTTTAGGGATACAAGAGTTTAATTTAGAAAATTGATAATAATTATCAAATAACACTCAGTACAGAATATGCCCCTAATAAACAGCACCATGTGCTGTTGTCACTGAAATGTGAAAATGCTCCTTTAGAATGACTTAGCTTCCCTAAGCCACAGTTTCCTCTTCTGTAAAGGGTTATAATAAAATATTTTTCAAAAAGGTTGTTATATGGATTAAATGAGATAATATGTCACAGTGGTTTACAACTTGTCCTGTGCTTTGCAAGTATGGAGAATTATTGCCATTATGATTGATGTTTTGAATTGGAGTGTCAGGAAAAACACCCAACTTCTTGCCCAAGCTCTTCTGATTATTGTGTGGTGGTCTACTTAGAGGTTATCATCCTTGGTTTTTAAATATAGAGATTCCTAGGATTTGCTTTGACTATACTGTGCATATTTTCTATTAATTGGATTGCGATTGTACTCTGTTAATATTTCCTGTTTACTTGTTTGTATCTACTACTAGACTGTAAGTTAGAAAGGCAGCTTATCTACCTCATTCATTCATCATTCTACCCCAATTTCTAGTATATGTGACTTAGCACCCAGTAGGTGCTCAATTAGGTGTTGAATGAATACCAGAATAGATGATGCCCTGATCAATAGTTATATACTTCAGTTTCCTCAGGTAAAATGTTTTTCCCATGTGGTTTTAAAACCTGCCTCAGTTGTAACCTGAGGCCTCCATGACTCATTCAGCCTCCCAACCAAAAACACCAGGACTGCCAGTTACTGTAAAAGGCAATGTCTTCAGAAAGAAAAGTTGTCTACCTACAGTATCTAAACAGAAACCACCTACCACCTAATTTCATGTTGGCCCATGAACCACCAAAGAGTGGGAATTTTCCATCCCCAACTAAGAAGATTGCTGTTTTAACAAGTGGCCTAAATCACTTTGGAAGGTGTTCGGATATTGAGTAAAGAAAGTGATATACACGTACTCATTAAAGCTGTCTTGAGTCTACAAGGTAGACTACAGTGTACTGGGTTCCCTGTGAGTTACAAGACAAATGGAAGGCCCCTGCCCCTGCCCTCAAAGAGCTTGCTACCATGTCAAGGAGATAAGTCTATACTAGAGAAGGAAGAATTGATTCAAGAGTGTCTCAAGGGACAAGAGGCGTACAAATTATGAAAGGTGAAGGCCCTGAAACAAGGTAGATTCTGAGACCAGTGAGATGAGGACAACATGGATGGGTGGAGATAGTGTGACGAGTGGTTCAGATTCAAGTTAGACTTAAAACAAGGTGTTGCCAGTAGGACTGTCCTATAGCAATTGGACTGGAGCTAGACTTGAGCGTTTTCCTTGAGCTGACCACCTTTTCATAAAGAAAATTGCTTTGGTGAAGCAGAGGCTGGGGGCCTCATGCACCGCCCAGACTTAAAGGGAGCCAGTTCTGTTGGGATTTGCTTTGCCTCTCTATCAGTTAGGACTGCTTTCTTCCTCATTTATCACTTGCAACATAGACAGTGCAGCTCTGAACATCACATCCATGTTCATTCAAGGCAGTAGGAGAGGGGCTGGGAGAAAAGAATTAATGTCAACATACTTTCTCTAATGTCCAGTTGCCAGAATGGTATCACTTGGTAGTGTCTGGGGATTCTAGCAAGGAAGACTGGAAAATAAACTATTTGGCTTTTGCCTCCTTTAAAATAGAGTCAGTGGAGAGCTGGATCTGGGTGTGGGGGAACCAACATACAGTGTCAATCACTGGCTCTGAAACACACCTCACCACTTGCTCCCTTACCATTCCCTCCCTCCCTCCCTCATTACAGTATTATTTTTAGGTAGAGGACACTCGAGGATGTTTCTAGTGGAAAGAGTCATCAGACTCACCAAAGTCTTCATCCTGCATCCACCCAATCTGCTCAGGTACCAAGGAAACCTGTTTCTCTTATCACCTTTCAGTATTGTAGCAGATGTATTTCCTCTCAGCCCACCTGCGATTTCAACTGCAGCCATGGTGGACAGTTCTCTGCATGCCATTAATCCTCCACCTCAGACACCCACCATAAACCTCTCTGCTTTCGTGCCCCAGGGTTTTCAGCAAACCCAGAGTAATTTGCTGGTCCATACATATGAGCAGCCCAGAAATACAAGAGGGTTTATTTTCCTGGAGATAACCCTCCTCCAGGGGTAGACGGGCGTCAGTAGACCAATGCCCTGACCTTGTGCACTGGAACAGCCTTGATGGGCATTCTACGTGCTTCTTCAGAGGGTCCCGATTAGGTGCCCACAGTAGAAACCTGCCCAATAAATCCCTCTTTCCTGGTTTCCCTTCCTCTGCCTGACTCTCCTTCTCCCTTACTCCCGCTTCCTGGGATCACCACACGAGTATGTGATGAGACCTGTACCTATGTCTTTGTCTCAGGCCCTGCTTTGGGGGCAACTCACACTAAGGCAGATCTCTTCATTGGGACTCCTTGACAACTTTTACCTTTTGGCATTTCCACCATATCCTTCTTTTTTTTTTTTTTTTAAGATTCTTTTGATGTGGACCATTTTTAAAGACTTCATTGAATTTGTTACAATATTGCTTCCGTGTTATGTTTTGGTTTTTTGGCTGTGAGGCATGTAGGATCTTAGCTTCCTGGCCAGGGATCAAACCCTCACCCCCCGCCTTGGAAGGCAGAGTCTTAATCACTGGACTGCCAGGGAAGTCCCCACTATATCCTTCTCTTGACATACTCCCTTTTGAAGGGAAGGTGGGCTTAATTTTTCTACAGAAACTAAAAGTTTAGGTGTGTGATTAATAATCCATTATACAAATGTAAATATATCATATGTTTTCCTGTTGGGAAAAACAAATACATCAGAGAATGTTCTTCTCTCAGAATTCCTTGTAGGACCCAGATATTAACTGATCATTGTGTATGTGTATGTGCCCAGGAGAATCAGCAACATAGAAGCATTTACAAAGCAGTCAGTGTGCCACATACCAGGTCCAGCGGTACGAACTAAGGATCCACAACCAAGCAGAGACGGTTTCTGCTCTCAGATCACCCAGGGAGTAGAGGTGGGTATGGGGAAGGTCAGGTCAATGATGATCTGTGTGGTACGTGTTATGAGAATCCACAGATCTTGGTGACTGATGAAATGGGTATGGAAACAAAAAAGATGTAAGGATCTTGGATGACTCCAAGCTTCCCAGCCTGGGTGACTGGGGAGATGGGACATCATTAACCAAGACAGAAAATGTAAGGCAAATAGATTTGAAGAAGAAGACAACATGTTGAGTTTTAAATATCTGTAAGTTATTCAGGTGGAGATATCTAGTAGACAGAAATATGGGTCTAGAGTTAAAGAAAGAAGTCAGAGTTGGAATGTAGATTTGGAAGTCATCGATGCATAAAATTAACATGATGGGAATAAATTAGATCCATGGGAAAAAAAAAGAGAAGAAAAGCAAGTGGAAGATGAACCCCAGGAAGCAGCAAGACTAATAAATGGATTAAGAAACAGGAACCAGTGATGAGACTGAAGAGACTGACCACAGAGGTAGGAGAAGAATCAGATGGGAGTATTTCTCAATTCTTAACAACCATGGAAGGGGGACTTCCCTGGTGGCGCAGTGGTTAAGAATCTGCCTGCCAATTCAGGGGACGCGGGTTCGAGTCTTGGTCTGGGAAGATCCCTCATGCCGCGGAGCAACTAAGCCCGTGTGCCACAGCTACTGAGCCTGCACTCTAGAGCCCACGAGTCACAACTGCTGAAGCCTG
The DNA here is from genome assembly GCF_949774975.1 of Lagenorhynchus albirostris. Taxonomy (NCBI): domain Eukaryota; kingdom Metazoa; phylum Chordata; class Mammalia; order Artiodactyla; family Delphinidae; genus Lagenorhynchus; species Lagenorhynchus albirostris. The sequence goes on from NC_083098.1 coordinate 129,449,443, forward strand.
CGTGCCACAACTACTGAAGCCCGTGCACCCAGAGCCCGTGCTCTGCAACAAGAGAAGCCACCGCAATGAGACGCCTGCGCACCGCAATGAGGAGTAGACCCCGCTCACCACAACTAGGGAGAAAGCCCACGCACAGCAACAAAGACCCAATGCAGCCAAAAATAAATAAATAAAAATTTTTTAAATGATAAAAAAAAACACGGGAGGATGTGTAAGGAGAAGCAGTAATTTATAGTGACTGCTGCTGTGTTATGGAGAGGTCAGGTAAGATGGATAAAGACAAAGGCCTTTAGCATTAATGAACTCAGAGGTATCCATTTCAGTAGAGGGGTGGACAAAGAACATCTGGTACATTATTTTACTAACCTCAACCTGTGTCTCCTAAGCCACCATGAAAGTAGGGCATTACCTTCTAGCATCTCTATTTATAGTATCAGCTTCTGCTGACACCCAGAAGCAGATTTCTTCACTTTCCCTTTTTCCTTCTCCCTTCTCCTCCCCAAACATATTGAGATTTATCTTCCTCATATGTGACGTATTATTCTCTCCTCCCCCACATCTTCTATAGAAGATGCTACTGTTTCTTGGCTTACTTGCCCAGCAAATTCTGGTAAAAACAACTCTCTGTTCTTATCTGAACGGAAGCTCTCTGGACAGCTTCATTTGTATTAATGAACTTTGCAAACAGCACCCCCATTGGACTGTGACGCCACCATCCAGGATGTGTGGCACACACCAGATGAGCTGGTTAAAAACAATTTGATTGAAAAGACAAATTGGTAGAAACCCAGAAATGGTTGCCAACCCATATTTCCAATTACTTGTTTTGTATCTTTGTGTTTTGATGCTTATTTTATTTTATAATGATGAGTCACATAAAAGACTAGTCCTGCATCTATGTGAGGGTTTGCTAAGTGCAGGAAAATTACAACAACAACAAAAAAAACCTGAATTCTTTTTTTTTACAAAATGGTTACGGGAATCACATAAGATCAGAAGTAAATTGTTATGTGAAGCATGATTCAGGTCACAGCAAGCTGTTTAGCCCTAAGGCAGTAAACACTAGGAGGGCCTGGAAAACTGCCACTTGTGGTATGAGCTGGTTGTGTGAATGTAGGCTTTAAGCTTCAGAAAACTATGTGGAAGCTGGTTTGGGGATTTAGCAAGATGATTATAAATTTGGTTCTAGACATATTGAATTTGAGACTCTAGTGTAGAGAAAGGTCTGGATGGAAAAGCCAACCAGGAGGGTGTAAATGGGGAAGGGAAAGCTGAAGAGAAATTGAGGCTGGAAGAGATTTGAGAGTCCATCCATGAACTGTGTGGGACTGGTTAAGATTAACAAGATAGAATATAGGGTGAGATAAAACAAGGTTTGATGATGCCCATTCCCCCATCTTCCTTAGTCATAGAATGCAGACTTTTAGTTGAGCACATCACCTCCTGAAATCAAAGAGCACACTTCTCAGCTTACCATATAGCTACTGACCACGTGACCACATCCAATGTTGTATGGGGCTTCTAGGCCAGGCCGTGCCCTCTTTCTTCTTCCCGGTGCTTGGAGTGCAGAGGCGGTGGATGACTCTAGCAGTCATGTTGGCCATGGGGTGGCCTTGAGGAAGTCACATGCAATGGGCCAAACACTAGAAGGGTCTGCATTTCTGTTGACTTCATGAGGCTGTTATATACCAGCTCTGGACATTCTGTAAACTAGATTTTCTTTTATTGGAGAGAATAAACTCTTGTGTGTGGAAGCCATTGTAGTTGGGAATAAGGAAATACAAACTCAGGGTGTAAAAAGGAAGAGGTGCTACAGAAAAAGACAAAAAAGGCAAAATCAGAGCAGTAAGAGGAGGATTAGGACAGGTGTATCAGAGAACTAATGGAGAAAAAAGATGAAAAGCTAGGAAGGTATTAAATACTGAAGAGAGAATGATTATATTTCTTTCTAAGTACATTAAAGTTGTGGTGAGGAAAGAAATGTATTTATTAATCATAATTGATTGTGCATCATTTATTTAGTGTTGCAAAACACCTCAAGCTTACAATTTTCTATTAGTCTAAAAGACTTTATAATACACTTTGGAATACATTTCTTAATTCTCTTTCAACTGAAGCTAATCTAAGCCACAAACCTTCATAAACTATTTCATATTTCAGTTTGACAATAATGACTATATTATAGAATGGATAGTGGCAAAGGAGCAACAAAAAATCTATATGTGTATATATTTTGGATATTAACTCCTTATCAGTTGTATCATTTGCAAATATTTTCTCCCATTCAGTAGGTTGTCTTTTCATTTTGTTGATGGTTTCCCTTGCTCTGCAAAAGATTTTAAGTTTAATTAGGTCCCATTTGTTTATTTTTGCTTTTGCTTCCTTTGCCTTGTATATATCTAGTGTGAGAAAATGTTCTAATTCATTTTTTCACATGTAGCTGTCCAGTTTCCCAGCACCATTTATTGAAGAGACCGTCTTCTCCCCATTGTATATTCTTGCCTCCTTTGTCATAGATTAATTGGCCACGAGTGTGTGGGTTTATTTCTGGGCTCTCTGTTCTCTTCCATTGACCTATGTGTCTGTTTTTGTGTCAGTGCCATACTGTTTTGATTACTGTAAACTTGTAGTATAGTCTGAAGTCAGGGAGCATGATACCTCCAGCTTTGTTCTTCTTTCTCAAGATTGCTTTGGCTATTGAGGGTCTTTTGCAGTTCCATATAAAATTTAAGATTATTCTAGTTCTGTGAAAAATGTCATGGGTATTTTGATAGAGATTTCATTAAATCTGTAGATTGATTGCTTTGGGATAGCTCTTACAACTCAACATCAAAAAAACAAAAAACCTGATTTAAAAATGGGCGGAAGACCATTCTTCCAAAAAAGACATATAGATGACCAACAGGCACATAAAAGGATGCTCAACATTGCTAATCATCAGAGAAATACAAACCAAAACCACAATGAGGTATCACCTCACACCTGTCAGAATGGCTATCATCAAAAAGACCACAAATAACAAAAGTTGACAAGGATGTGGAGAAAAGGGAGCCCTCATACACCATTGTTGGGAATGTAAATTGGTGCAACCTCTATGGAAAACAGTATGGAGGTTCCTCAAAACTAAAAATAGAACTACCATATGATCCAGCAATTCCACTTGTGAGTATATATACAAAGAAAACAAAAACACTATTTGGAAAAGATACATGGATCCAGTGTTCATAGCAGTAACATTATTTACAATAGCCAAGATATGGATGCAACCTAAGTGTCCATCAACAGATGATTGGATTAAGAAGATGTGGCACATATACACAAACTCACACACACACACACACACACACACACACACACACACAATGAAATTTTGCCATTTGCAACAACATAGGTGGACCTGGACGGTATTATGCTTAGTGAAATAAGTCAGAGAAAAAGACAAATACTGTATGTTATCACTTATATATGGATCTAAAAAAATGAAACGAATGAATGATTATAACAAAACAAAAACAAACTCACAGATAGAGAGTGCAAACCAGTAGTTACCAGTGGGGAGAGGAAAGGGGGAAGGGACAAAATAGAGGTAGAGGATTAAGAGGTACAACTACTATGTATAAAATAAATAAGCTACAAGGATATATTGTACAGCACAGGGAATGTAGCCAATATTTTGTAATAACTTTAAATGGAATATAATGTATAAAAATATTGAATCACTATTTATACACCTGAAACTAATATAATAATTTAAATCACCTATACTTCAAAAAGAAAATCTCTATGTGTGCAAAATGGAATTTATAAGCCTCCAAAAAGTTAATGGTAGTGATATCTAATGGATTCTGAATGATACAATTGTACTGGATTTTTTGTTTAGGGTTCAGTATCTTTGTTCTGAGACAGGAAATTTACATCCATCTTATTGACAAGGTTTATCTCATAAAATGAAGATACTGACTAGAATAGAATTTTATTAAAAGAGAGTTCTCAACCACTTAAAATCCAAAGTTGGATAAAAATTTCATGCAGAAAGAGACATGAAGTTTAAAAGATTTTCCAAATCAGCAAGAATGTTCCACAAAAGCATAATTTCATATTATTATTTGCCTTATGTTTTTCATTGAAATATAGTTGACTTACAGTATTAATTTCAGGTATACAACATAGTAATTTGATATTTCTATACATTACACACATAGAAAGTTATTACAATATTATTGCCTATATTTCATGTGCTGTACATTACATGCCTATTACTTATTTATTTTATAACTGGTAGTTTGTGCCTCTTACTCCCCTTCACCTATTTTGTCCATCTGCCTTATTTTTTTTTTTTTTTTTTTTTGCGGTACACGGGCCTCTCCCTGTTGTGGCCTCTCCCGTTGCGGGCACAGGCTCCGGACGCGCAGGCTCAGCGGCCATGGCTCACGGGCCCAGCCGCTCCGCGGCATGTGGGATCTTCCCGGACCGGGCATGAACCTGTGTCCCCTGCATCGGCAGGCGGACTCTCAACCACTGCGCCACCAGGGAAGCCCCATCTGCCTTATTTTTTATATTAACTTGGAGTTACCATATTTTAAATCCATTATACTAGTAATGACCTGCTTCTGAAAGTATATTAACCTTAATTAATCAAAGTATCCAAAGAAGAGGGTATTAAAAGTCAACTGAATTTTCTGGACAATCCAGGATTACATAAAAGGCTTTTGGTTTCAGTTACTATCTTTGAGAGGGTCGGTTCACATGTATATGCTTTCCAGTCTTTGTAATTAGGGTAAAATATACGGCAACTGTAATTGCATATTCTGATGCTTAATCTTCAGTGCCTTGAGAATAACTTCTTTGGAACTATTGCTATAGAAAGAACGGGGATCATATCCTGGGATGCAACACTTTACATTATAGATAAAGGAACTGATGCTCTGAAAAGTCAAAGGCATATGCACATGCATACTTCCCTGTATGCATTCATAATTAAACACAAATTCATAAAAGTACCAAACTAAACCACTGCTACCTTTTACAAGATCTCAAGGAGAGTTTAAACTACCAAAACACATGAATTTTAATTTTTAACAAATGTGATCATCATGAAATTTTCCCTGCTCACACATGCAAACAAGATTCATATTCATTCTATTTCATATAATATAGTCGAAATTACCCTTAGGTTGATATTTGTAGAACTGGATGTTTGAACCTATAGTATTTTGAAGTCTCTAAAGAACCTTCTAGGCAAACAGGGGAAGTGACTGAGTGAGCCAAAGTCAGAATTATTTTTAATGGGCAGAATAAGAGAAAAGAGAGAAGACAGTCATGTGATAATAATTTTGATGCCCTCAAAGCTGAGTCATAAACTAAGCATTTGGCAGGGAGGCTTCTCTAGCAGGCATTTATCCTTATCTTTGTGGCATGTTTCTGGACCAGCTCTGTTTTAGTTAAATAGCATTATCAGTAGATTGCTCTATGATTGCCTAGTAGTAGAATGTTAGGTCCGCAGCTTGAATTTGTTGATCTGCTATTATTTCTGCCTCAAAATACACAATGTTGTTGTATATTGGTTTATATTTATGATAAAATTGTTACTGATTTCTTTAGCAGGTGAAACAGCATGAGTCTTCTCCCATCACTGCCCCTGAACACCGTATTGGCTCTCCATTCTCCACATCTAGATAACATGTGAGGCAGATTCCAATCTTTTCCAGTCATTTTGGGACATCAGAACATCCTATTTTCAGCTATAGAAGGCCAGCCAATCTAATATCAAAATTTAAATCTTTCATCCAATTAAAGCTTCTCCCTACCCCTGCCTGCCAGCATGAAATTGACGCATGGCTTTAAACCAGCTGTGGGGAAAGAGAGAGTAGGGCACTCTACTCTTTTGCTCTCCTTTCTCTCCCCCTGCAAACATACATCTTTGCTACCTTTGGCTCTTTCAGGGCCAGTGGCAGAGGAGAGACAAGAAGTAAAGGGCGGAGCTTTAACTAGTTGGTGCTGTTGACTCTGCTCTCTCACACTGAGATTCAAGTGCTGGCTCTTTCGTTGTACACACTTGTGAATTCCTCAGAGATGTCCGTCCACTTGCCCTTGTTCTTGACTTAGGCAGTTCCTTCCCCAGATGACCTCTTGTGATACCCGAACAGCTCCTGTCCTGGTGGCAACCCCACACAGCATTGTTCTGCCAGGATTCCCTCACCCCAGTGGACAGTCTTTGGGGCTGGAGCCTTTTAGGACTGGCTCTTACGTGGCCGTTCCACCACCCGTTCACCGGGAACTGACCTGGGAGACATTTGGCATCCTTGCCCTGTGCTGTCCCACTGCTGTCCTCTCCCCTTGCCCTGCCATCTTGGGCTACTCTGGTTTCTTCTTCAGATGTGCCCCTAAGCTCCTGGAAGCACACATGAGTTTGACCCCCAAACTCATCTTTGTGCACTCTGGTGGTAGAGCACATAGCAAGTAATGTGGGTCAGCCCTTGTTCTAGCCGACAACCCCAGTCTCTAGGAGGACTTCTCTTGGGGTCTCCCTCATGCACTTAGGGGACATGTAGCCTGGATCTTCCCTCACAGGGAGGATAGGGGAAATACTTTCTCTACTATGAGCTCTACACAAGGTCTCCTTTTCCCAGGGAATCCTTAGTTTGCTTTTATACAGTATGTGTGGGTAAAGGTCACCGGACCAGGTTGGATACTTCCCAGCAAGTCATGACTCTTTAGAATGTAGAGGGATTACCCATTATTTTCAGCTTTGTGCTTTAGTTGAAATTTCAAGGCAATAGAAGTTCTGTTCCACAACCTGATACACTTGTGTTTGAGGATGTGCAGTAATTTTCATATATTGTATATAAAATGAAGAGGTTGAATTAGTTCATTGTTCTAAGGTCTCCTCTGTTAGTAAAAATATGCTAGGACTTACCCTGAATTCCTTTCTTTGGTAATCTAGCTTCTTGAGAAAACCAAAAATCAGGAAGTAACCCCCTAAAGTCCTCAGAACAAGTAGAAATAGTGTTTAAACCTCCCCTCTCCCCAACACACATAAGCCTGAGTACTTATTTATCAAGAGATCCCCTTGGGTCTCTCCTCAGTGCCTGCTTACTCTGACTTTCATAGTAAAGTCAGATTTAAGTCTCTGAATACTACAAAGTTAGTGTTCTTTTGTTGCAGATGACAGAGATCACCTTAAAATGGCTTATCAGTTAGGATTCTGTTAGTTGCAAACAACCAAAAACCTAACTCAAGTTGCCCTTTAAAGGTAAAGGAAATGTATCATCCATGTAAGTGACATATCTAGAGGCTTCAGGCAAAGTTTGATCCAGGTTCTCAAGAACCAAGAACCCAGTTTCTTTACTTTTTTCTGCATGGTTTTGGCTTTATCTTAAACCCGACTTCTCTTATATCTGTAAGGAGTCTGTCAGAAGCATCTGACACTTAAAATGTCCTCATTTATGTCCACCGGGCATCTTGTTTTGCTAACTCCTAAGAATGACAAAGGAGGCTTTCTCAGAAGTTCCCCAAAAAGCCTCTTAATAGCTCAGTCAGGACAAGCTAGGTCATGTGTTCACCTGTGCATCAATAACCTTATCCAGGATAATGAGGTGTGCTAACTATCTTCAGCCTGGGCCCACTCTGGAACTGAGATTTAGGATCAATTCTACTCAACTCGTGATTTGGAAAATTGGGGAGCTGTTAAGAAGGAGGAAGTAAAGAACGGACACTGGGGAAGCATGAACCAACGTCTGCTACAGCAACGTAAAGGGTAAAGAGGGATTTCTTATCAGAATATGGAGATGTCTTATTACAGGAATGTTCTGGGCCTCAAGAAGGAATCAAATTAGTAATGGGAAGTCCATTGTGAATCCTTGCACACTTTTTTATTGCCTCTTATTCTTCCTTCTCATTAAGCATCTACTTTACAAACGACAGGCCATATGATGGGCTTAGATGACACCTTCTCAGGTCACTATAAAAAACGTGCTTCTTGGGCTTCCCTGGTGGCGCAGTGGTTGGGGGTCCGCCTGCCGATGCAGGGGACACGGGTTCGTGCCCCGGTCCGGGAAGATCCCACATGCCGCGGAGCGGCTGGGCCCATGAGCCATGGCCACCGAGCCTGCGCGTCCGGAGCCTGTGCTCCGCAACGGGAGAGGCCACAATGGTGAGAGGCCCGCGTACCGAAAAAAAACAAAAAACAACAACAACAAAAAAAGGTGCTTCTTCTAGGAACCTGCCCCTGTGTATCAGAGAGGAG